>NC_133617.1:463801505-464139005 GCF_048593235.1 Sminthopsis crassicaudata
TTGAATATCTCATCAAATCTAGCAGTGTTAAATAAATATTTTTCTGACTTAATTTAATTTGATTTCATAACTTTATCTTAAAGTTGAAGCTTGATAGAGAGGAGGGAGGCAGTTAAGTGGTACAATGATAGAACATTAATTCTGTAGTCAAGAAGAAATGAGTTCAAATAGGTTCTCAGATACTTATCAGCTGTGTGACCGTGGGCAAATCACTTAACCTGCCTATCTTACTTTCTTCATCTGTAAAATGGAGATAATAATAGCACCTACTTTTTGGAATTATTGTGAGGATGAAATTAGATAATATGTGTAAAGTGCTTTGCAGAAATCTTAAAGTACTGTATTAGTGGTTCTCAAACTTTTGTTCTCAGTATCTTTTTACTATTAAAAATTAAAAATTATGAGTTATTTTGTGGGTTATATTTATAGATATTTACCATATTATAAATATAAAATTTTGAATTTGTAAGCCCTCTGAAAGTGTTTCAGAGACCACCCCAGAATTTTTGGGACCATACTTTGAAAATCACTGCATTATATTAATGCTAGTTATTATTCATGTCTTTAGAGTAAAGGATACTCGCGTTTGAGACCTGTCTCTGTTTCTTAATAGCCATGTGAACAAAGGCAAATCACTTAACTTCTCAGTGACCCTAGGAATTGTCTAAGAAGATATTGCAGACATTGCTAATCTGCATGAATGGAACAATGAAAACATCAGTCTGGGCCCTTCTCACTGCTCCCTCCTTCTCCCCTCCTCCCAAAAAGAAAAGGAAAATATTTTATCTCAGTATGTAATTTAATTGCATTACATCTACAGACTAAGTAACATTATCGTCTATCAGAATAGTCTATGGGAATTTTGGTTAACACATAATTTCCTGAAAATATAACTGACTTGATCTTTACTAGGATTTCATCAGACTTCTCAAGTAGATTATGCAGTAATATCAAGAAAACTGGCCAAAAATGGCAATATCCTCTAAATAGGTTTAATATAATTCACAAGTATTTGAATTAGAATACTTAAGGCTCATGCAACTGAATAGCTGCAAAACCACATACTGTTGCCTTGCTTCATTATGTCCTTTGCTAAGAAAGTAGCAGGGATGGATGGGTAAAGTACAATAAATTTAGCATTCCCCTATTTCCTGGGAAAATGGATAATGCAGCATTAAATGAGATTTATTTCACAGTGCTAGAGGATGCTGAAAAACTGAATTTCTTACCTAACATTGAGTGTAAAACTATTTCTTTGCCAACCTAAGCGCCCCAGGAATGATATTATAAAGATATGACTGCTTTTCTTTAGGTATTCACCATCTGAAATGCTAGTTATTTGGGGAGTAAGTGCTTTTCCATAAGATCTCAATCATCCTCTACTAGTGGTCATTTGAACAACTTTGACCTGGGGGAAGTAACAGCTGAATATGAACAGAACTTGACATTGACACAATTTGGTAATGAGTATAGTAAGCACACCATCAGCACACACAATAATGGTATAGTGAATTATTTGTATACCTGGAATATGAAGGAAAAATCATCACCTTTCTTCATTTTAAATGAAGGAAAACATGTATGCCTGAAGTAGGGGCTTGTTGAGATGCCAATTGTAATTATTCATATGGATACTTCTCTAAAGAATTCTCCATATGTTGATCAAAATAGCAAAGAAAAATATAAAAATAAATCTGTATAAAAATGGCCCATTTAAAAAAGTCAAAGCAAAGTAACAAAAATCTTCAATATTTCATATTAAATAGTAGCACCAAATTCTAGTTTTCTGAGTCTATCTCAGATCTAATTGAATACATTTTAGTAAAGCAACAATACAGAATACAATTCATTCATAACAATACTAAACTATTAACATTCTAGCTAAACTGGTGTATCATGTGTCTTGTAATATCATTACCAAAGTCTATTCTATGATTCATGGAATTACTGAAAATCTTAAGATTTGGAAGGGACCTGAAAGGTTCATCTAGTACAAGCCTCTCCTTGTAATAGACTAATAAGAATTCCATTTTATGATTTTTCCTTATCATTTAACTTCTACTTGATCTCAGGAGGTGATCTACTTCAATTTTTAAACAGTTTTAAATGTTAGGAAATTCCTTCAATGCCAAAACAATAATTGATTTTCAGTAATTCTTAAGAGTTTGGTTATTCATATGAAGAAAATTTTGAGCAAGTCCCCAAAATATGATTCAACATAATTTAGTCTGGTTTGCTGAAGTAAGCTTTTTTCAGGCATATCCTGAATTAGAAAGCATGAGAAATATGACCTAAAACATAAATATGGAGTCATAGGACCAGATGAAACATTTGGAGATTTCTCAGGACATACACATAAAATTTAAAAATCCCTTCTCTTATTCCCAAATGTTATGGTTTTCTTAAAATCTACACACTGGAATCCACATGCTCAGGTTTTTCAATATAAAATCCTTCAAATAAACCCAAGATGAAAGTATAGGAATTAAACATATGGATATTGCTTTCAAACACTTGCAGATGTGTATATAGAAAGTTATATAGTCAAATAAAAGCAGGTTCTTCTATTTGTGCCAATGTAAAAATGACATTCATCTGAATGGACACAGAGCATAACTCTACTTTTTGAACTGAGAATGTAAACTTCATAAGCATGTAGTTTTGGGGGCACTGTTTATACCATGGGATTGTTTGCTTTAATTTAGTAATGATCATTATTTCATGATGCTACAGAAAGTCCATTTCATTATGGGTGGAATAATCTTTCAAATAAAAACACTATGGAAGACATATAGAAATATTTAGTATTTGGAATGGTCATATTTTTGTGGGAACACATACCAATCTCTTCTGTGCTGATTTTTCAGAACACAAAGATAAACTGGTAATTGGTTTGATGTGAAACTTCTTTAAATTGGATTTAAAAAGTAAGATGATAGAGCTGAGTAGCAAATATATTACATTAAAAATAACAATTTGTGTGATGAATTCAATTTAACTAAGGCATTCATGATTGTTGACCATACCTGTCAAGGAACAAACACAGTTCTTTAAAAATAATTTAAATTACAAAACTTTTTAATTGTATCTTTCAGCAATATTTTTCAATGTAGGGAGTTCTCTGTATGGTTTCTATTGAAACCTCAAGGTAATAAGAAATAAGAAGACTTTTCTAGGACCGAACAATTTATAATTAAATTGTGTTTCTACCAACTTCTTTGTTAGAAAGAAGACTTTTTTCTCAAGGCAACAGTGCTCCCACTTAGTGTGACTTCAGTAATAACATTTGAAGGGTTCTTTAAATTAATCTTATGTAAGAAAAAAGTGATGCTCTAAAAGGAAGTTTTGATGCAACTGAACAAACTGAATAAAAGTATCACAAGATTAACCAAGATGGAATTTTTTTTTGTTTGGTTGGTTCAATTAGCACCTCAATGAACATCATAAATATGACTTTTCTTGCAATGCATCTGGGTTTGCTTGCCATTTGCAAGATTTATTTATTCTTCAGGATAAACATAACATGCCACAAAAATCACAACATGGACCCACATAAGATGTTTATGCTAAATCAACATTGTGAACATGCAAATATAAATTCACAATTACATGAGTTTTTAAGTGCTTTCATAGAAGTATTTCCTTTTACTTTAGAGGTAACTCATTTAAAATGGGTCAATCTTGAACAAATTATGGTTTATGAATGCAGAGAAATATTACTGTGCAAATAAGAAATGGCAAATATTAGGTAATAAGAGAACCATGAAAAAGTCTGTATGATGATGGAGGATGAATTAAGCAGGATGAGAAGAAGAATATACACAATGATTGAGACAGTGTAAATGAAGATCACTAAAAGGAAATTGAATTCTGAATGAGGAAAAATCCAACATTGTTCCTGGAAAATACACACAAAAAAAGCATACCTCCTTGCTCTGGGCAAAGACATAGGGGACTATGAGTGTAGAATGTTGCATACATTTTCAGATATGGTCACTTAATCAAATTTTTTTTTGGTTTATTTTTTTTTATTAGGAGAGATGGTTCATTTTCTAGGGATGGAGGGAGGTATCCACAAATGATTGTGATATAAAACCAAAAGGCACCTATAAAACTTCCTAAAGGAAAGGGCAATTCTTAAACATAACAGAGAAAAAAAGAAGAAGAGAAGAGTCTGGTGAAAGCAATAAAAAGAGGGAAACTGGATTGGAATGAACAGAAATACTGATGGCCATGAGGAGGCTTGGGATAATATTAAAAATATAATCCACCATTACTGTTAATCCTTAGCCCTTCTTTATAGGTTTACTGTAACTACGTTGCCATCTCTGCTGAGTCTGTTACTCTTCTCTGTATCCACATATTGGAAGGTATACAGAGAGTAATACAGTTCAATATGTCAGTGCTCAGTAATTAAAGCAAAAGCTGATCTCTGCAAAGTCTTCTATCCCTTCTTCTGAATCCCCTTAAAGAAATGGCCCAAAATACCATTTTTTTAAAAAAATAGAAAGCTCAATAATGCAATACTTGCCATTCTAGTTGTCTGCCAAGAAGGATATAACTCCAAATATGGCAAATCTAGGAATTAGAGCTATAGAAAAATACAAAAGGGAGCATCTGTCACAGGAGTTCTTAATTCCTGCGATCAATTCTGGCTTAGTATCAAAGGAAAGGAAAGGAAAGCCAATGAGAAGACTTATTCCTGGAATTACACTAAATAAATATAGAAAATACCAACAAGCTCTATATAACTGATATCAGTGATAAGGCTGTCTTGAAGAATAAACATTTCTCCACCAGTGAAATGCCCAAGACAGCTGCCAAGGTGAGCTAGCTTTGGATCTAATGTGTTGCTACATCTGCTAAGCTACAGTGTCATACTGAGAAAATGGCTTTGTGTTTTTGGTTTCTCATTTTTAAATGCTACTCTGGGTTGAGATTTCTCTAAATTCATTTGGCTGTAAAATTTCTTATATTCTCTGACTTGGTCTAATCAGAAGCTTCAAAAGTCAAAATGTTTAATCCCTCAAAAAGCCAGGAAAGAACAGTACATTTTCTTGGTAAACTGGAATTTGCGCTTCTATATTCACAAGCTACTCTTGGTAAAGAATTCTCTCACATTTAATATAGAAGAAATTTATTTAAGAAGCTGATTTAAATTCAAATATGTCTGGTAATAAAAATGATACAACCTGAAAAGTTTTAGTTGTCAATTATTCTTCTATTTCAATGAGGTGGTTAGGTAAAGTGGATTGAAACAAAAGCAAGCATTACCAACTTTAATAACAAGGCGGTGGTTATGGGGAGGTACTGAGGATTTTGATTTGCAAGAAGACGGTATCTTACTGCCCATGTTAGTCCTTCTAGACTTTTAAATAGTTACCCTTCCCCTTCAACCACCTTCCACTGTGATCTTCCATACGGTCTGATTATAGAGAGATTATTTAGTGTCAGTAGTTTTGTTGCCAGGAAAAAAATGTTACAGAGCAATTGACACTGCATTCTCACAGGGTAGAAAGACCTGCTACTGGTAATCAACACTCACTTTACAATAGTAGAAATTAGTTGTATTAACAGTCTTTTTGTCATGACTTCTTTGCATATTGTTGAAAACAACACTAAGTATTCCAAAATAAATCTCTTTATCACAGAAAAAGAAGATGTGCTAGTTAAAAATACTGGACTTTTCCTATAAAGTATAGGAGCCAAAATTCTGAATAGACTAAAAAGAAAGAAAAGGATGAAAATACTTGGATTGTTTCAAATTTATATTAATACCTTTTCCTTTTCTGGATGTGACTGAGTACAAACAAGTGTAATGAAAGCACTCAGAGGCTGTTGTCTCCTCTTGGTTATTATGATTATAATTGTAAAAGATTAAAAAAAAACCCATTGATTAAGTGAATGGAAAAGTCAATCCTTGTAGGAAAACACTGTTTCCATTAGGAAAGTTTCCCAAAAAAAACCCCTTAACAAACAGAATTCCTTTTCTATCTTGTGTTGCCTGAATATACTTTGCATGTGTAAAATCTACAGTTTTAATAACTCACCCATAAGTAATTTTCATTTTGTCCTAAACTATAAATACTATGTTAGTAATACTAAACTATCTCTATTGAATTATTTGTAAAAAGAAAAAATATATTATATATTTATATTTCTATAAAGTTAGTTAAGACTTGGGACAAGGGGGTGGGAAAGGGAAGTCATGGACAATCACAGTTGATGTGTATTATTGGGCACAAAAAAAAATCAAGTCTGAACTCTCAAAATTGTCCTGCTTAAGCCCCTGAAACGGTCAAGTGGTGTCTGAGGAAGAATCATATGAGGCAGAGACTATGAAATTGCCACTGCTGGAATGGCTTGCCATGGACTGGGCAGCTTGCTGGCTTAAATTGTTACAGATCAGCACCAGCTGGTTGCTCTGTGCTTCCGAGAGAGTGCTGCAACTCTGATACACACTGAAGTTGGTTTTCCTGCCAGGGATGTTGCCTTTCTCACACATTGTTTTCACCATCTTGGCCAATTTATTCTTGCCCAGTGCCTGGCAGTTGTACCAGTGGAGAGCAGCCAGGTTTACTACAGGTTTGATGGATAAATAAAATGGGGCATCCTCATACCGCATTGCCGGGGGCCGCCGCTGGGCATACTCCTTGTAGTCCTGCACCGGGCAGGTCTGGGGAGCATGCTGAGTAGCATACACTCTGGAGTCAGTTCCTCCTCTCTTGGTCTTAGTGTTCAGGTCACCAGTGTCCTGGCCCATCCATTCCAAATACTCTAAGCCCGTCTCAGTTACCCGGAGCCGGATATCACCCCATTTCAAGGTGGATCCGTGAAAGCCCGTACAGTGTCCAAAAGCTTTCGTGTTATTGAGCCAGACAAGATTGAGCAGTCCTTCGGGGTTATATCGGCTCAGCAATCCCCTTTTGCGTAGAATGAGCTCATCAGCAAAGGTGAGTTTCATGGATTTATGTGGTTTGTTTCCTTTACCTTTGCACCGGAGCTCAATTTGCTTTTGTTTCAGGGCCTCTTGAGACCTCTTGAATTCCTTATCCCTTGTGATACTGTAGCCATACCTGTGCTCTTTGAGGTACCTCTCCAGACCACACTGGTAATTAGCCAAGCTGTTTGGCTCATACTCAGAGCCATCTTTCTGCCTGGCATCAACAAAGAATGAGGCAAGGTAGTCATCCAATTCCTTGCAAGGAATCACATAAATTTCCCTCGTTTCAGAAGGATATTTAGAGATGAGGAACTCCCGGAAATTCCGAAGAGCAGTCTGAGTACTTCGGATAGTTTTCTCATTCTGTTCCCTGCTGAGATCAGCTGCTTTTTCATCCTGGTCTGCAACAAATATGAGGGAGGGAGCGGGGAAGGGGAGAAGGAAAATGGAGAGAAGGGGGGATAGAAAAGTTGATGGTGAGTTCAAAAAATGTACTTGTGACACTCCCAAATAAAATTTCCTTTTATAAACAAAAAAGAAAAAAAAATCAATTTCACAAAGATCGTTGGAAAGCACTATTTACATACCTTTCTCACGTTTGAAAAGCCAACTTCAGTTTCACAAATGATGTATGAGAGTATGGCCAAAAATTATCAAACTGAGCTTCTTATGTCACTGGCGCCCAGTTTAGTACATGGAGATTTGTGGAAAGTCTGAGATTAGAGGAAGTCTTCACTTTATGACAAATGGGAATAGAAGAATTTATTTTTATTCCACTGCAGTGTGCAGGGGCCCCAATTAAAGGAGATAAACCCTTAAGTATCGCTTCATTTGTGAAACCAGAGGTGGTACTGGTTCCATATTCTTTTGGTTAATTAAAGAAAACCTATTTTATTTCTTACTTTAAAAATAAACACTAGTGATCCACAATTTAAAATTCGCTAAACAGATAAATTCATAGTAGTTAATCTATTGCTTGCTCTTTAAAACCAATACAAAGATGTGTAGCTTATCAAGGGACCATATTTCAGTATCAGGCAGGATTTATAATCCATGACAAAAATATTTGGTATTTCACCTTTAGAGGATAATAAAGATAAACATCACAGACAACATAAAATTTCAATTAACATTTTCATCAAATTTCTATGTAAGAGGCAATAAAGTGTCATGACTTCATTAGGATTCTCTCTATTATTTTTTAAGTTCCTATATAATTTCTACATAACTCTGCTAGGAGTCAATGCTATTCTGTATAACATGGAAATTATCCACTCTATTTAGTCATTTCTGTGCTATGATACTTAAACAATTTAGATGTTAAAGTTTTATCCCATATCTTTTTAAGAATACAAGGGACCCAAACTTGTAATTTCATTAGAAGTTGGTCCAAACCTTTGATTTTTGTATCCTGTGAGGTACATGATGCAGATGTGTACTTGCTCTGCAACCTAAAGTCAGTTTCCCAGGGCACTGAGTAGTTACTTGCCCAATGTCCCATGGAGTACACCAAAGGTGGGACTTGAGTCCAGGGTCTTCATGACTCCAAAATCAGTTCTCTACCACTGCCTTCATCCTGCTGGGGTTTTTTGCAATAATTTATTTAATCAAATTAAAATATACAATGGCCAAACCCCAAAATATTCAAACTAAAGCAGGAAAAATTCCCCCAAGATTAAGGGGAAAAAACTATTTTATTCAGAAACAAAATAAAAATTGGAAATTGAAATATTCAAGAGAAAAACAATATGCTATTGACTGGCGAGAGATGTGAATATTAAATATTTAAAATAAAATTACTCAGGCAACAATTAGGGTAAATGTGTGTTGTGTTATCTGGGAAAATGTTATATTGGGCTAAAAGATCATTACAAACTATGAGAATAGGAAGGCAAAGCGCTGCTGAAATATCTGTAATCTGAAAGTAAATTTTCTTAGAATTACATTATTTCAGAGTTTGAAGAATCTTTAGAGGGGTCAGTTCCATTTCTTAACAGGAACTAACTTTGACAAGTCATAGGAAATTTACTATCTTTTAAAGTACTTAAATCCCTAAGTAGAGAGGTAAGAATATCTTTTTTTCTTATTTTGGACCAAAACCTGCCTTTCTGCAACTTGTATTTATTATTTGGTTCTACTCTCTGAGGCCAAGCAAATCAGCCAGTTCCTCTTAAGAATGACAAACCCTTATCCCTTATATCCCTTATATGCAAACTTCTACTTATCAATATTCCTTTGAAAATGTAGTTTCCAAGATGGAACACAATGTTTCAGATTGACATGAGGGAAAAGGGGAGAGAAAAAGGAGGAGAGAGAGAGAGGGAGGGAGGGAGAGAGAGAGAGAGAGAGAGAGAGAGAGAGAGAGAGAGAGAGAGAGAGAGAGAGAGAGAGAGAGAGAGAGAGAGAGAGAGAGAAGAAGAAGAAGAAGAAGAAGAAGAAGAAGAAGAAGAAGAAGAAGAAGAAGAAGAAGAAGAAGAAGAAGAAGAAGAAGAAGAAGAAGAAGAAGAAGAAGAAGAAGAGGAGGAGGAGGAGGAGGAGGAGGAGGAGGAGGAGGAGGAGGAGGAGGAGGAGGAGGAGGAGGAGGAGGAGGAGGAGGAGGAGGAGGGAGAGATAGTAAGAGAGAGACAGAGAGACAGAGAGTGACAAAGAAAGAGAGACAGAGACACAGAGACACAGAGACACAGAGACACAGAGAATGAGAATATCTTCTTCCTAATTCTGGATATCTTAAGTCTAAAATAGCTATATCACATTGTTGACTCATATTGTGTTTACACGTTAACGGGGTCTTGGCAAATGACAACTTTCTATTACCCCCATTCCACTAATAAGATAAAATACTTAGGGCAGCTAGGTGCTGCATTGGAATCAGGAAGACCTGAGTTCAAATTCAGTTTTAGATACTTACTAGCCAATGTGACCCTGGGCAAGCACTTTATCTCTGTTTGTCTCAATTTTCCCATCTGTAAAATGGGAATAATTAAATGAGATAACAATTGTAAAATGCTTAGCACAATGTTTGGCAAATGATAAAGCATTATATAAATGTCTGTTTATATTTTTATTATTGTTATCGTTATTCAATTACATTGAAATAAAATTATCAAAAATTTCAAAAAGAAATAAAATTATCAAAAACAAAGTTACCAAAATAAATATAGTTACAAAATATTTCTTTAAAAATAAATTCATAGATCCCCTAATAATTAACTTTTGGGAAGGGAAGACTTTTTTTTTTTAATGTCATGAATATCTAAGTAGAACTGATTCATTCATTACTTTACAATCCATCATCTTGCCATAATTCTTCATTTAATATGGTTTGATTAACCTGTAGCTACAACATTATCAGTATTGTCCTTGTTTCTTCCAAGAAGTTTTTTTTTGTTTTTTTGTTTTCAATTTTGAACTTCCTAGAGGTCAACTCTTTTTTATCTAACCCCAAAGGTAGCTAAGTCTAAATATGTTATTTTTGAAAGAAATGAAAAACCAAAGATACTATTCACTTTCCTTTTGCCCCAAAATATAAATTTTAGTCATTCTGTTTTTCAGTCATTGTTATTTCTAAAAGTAGAAGAAAGAAGGTTGAACTCTGAGATATAGTAACCCCCATGAACTGGAGAGAATGAAAAAAAAAATTAAAGTAAAAACTGCTTTTAACCCAAACTATCCCTTCCCTCCCAATGTATAATATGACAGTATTTTTTTTGTTTTGTTTTTTTAAGGTGATTAAGTATATGTTTAGACAGAAAAGCAATTTTAAATAGAGTTAGTATTATCTTGGCATTATAATTTGCAAATGGGTTAGAAATTTCTCAAATCCATTTGTTTATATACTTAAATTAAATCAGTATCACTCTCAACAATGCCAAGAATTTTGTAATTGAAGGCATAAGTTGCGATGTATTTGGGACATTTATCAGTGATGAATCAAAACTACAGTAGCAAAACTGAATGAAAAACAGCCTATTTTTTCAGCAGCTATATTAGCTCCTCAGTGTTGGCATCATCAAAATATGATTTTGGCAAGAAAAAATTCCATATATAAAAAAATCTTTTTTTTTTTTTTTTTTTTTGTCGTCTGAATGAACCAGGCATATGGTTCAGCCAGAAAACTCGGGGAATTAAGCTGCTGTTGCATAAACAAACTTGTGAAACTGACATTTGAAACTTGGAAATTGGTATTAAGCACACTGACATTCCAGATTAGCATCTTCAAGGGAGTAAGTGGCACAAAGGAAGCTGAATTTGGACAAGATCCCAAAGGTCTAGAAGACAGAATGAAGCAGTTAGGGAAAGCAGCCAAGCAGTCATGAATATGAGAAAGTTGTTCCAAGAAGACTCTGTTGGATCTAAGGTAGATGTTTTATGATTACAACTAAAGATTTTTTTAAATAGTGCAAGTATTTATCAAAATAACTTTCCCCCTCAATTAGCCACTTACAGAACTAAAGAGCCTCAATGTTCACTGGAATGTATGAGCTTTCCAGTGTGTTCATAGTGGGAGGTGAAAAACTTCTGTCTCCCACACAAAACATTTCAATTCACACCTGTACCCCAACTACTATATTACTACTGTAGAGACTAGTGATGTTCACAGTCATTAGATATATAAATGCTATGAATCTGGATAAAAGTAGGAAGGATTGGAGAAATTGTCTACAAATACAGTAACAAATGGGGATTTATATACAAATTGAGATCCTTTTAGATGGCCCTCCTGCTGAATTTTTTTTTTCCATTCCATAACTATTAATGTCTTCAACTTATGCTAGAAAATGATAAAGTTTTTATTTCAACTTTGCCCTCTGAAAAACTGTTAACATCAACTTTTTTGAAACATTTTTTAAAGCATCTTACTCTCCTGCTAGAAAACTACAGTTTTGGTTCTCAAACCACATGTAAACTTCAGACTGACATTCAAGCTTTACCTAATTCCTCACACTCCACACTCATTAATCATACTTCTCTTTACCATTCTGTAGTTTTTCCACTCCTGCCAAGCAAATCTGATTGTCCATTTTCAAGCAGCTAGCTTGTCTTCAGCTTTCTATCTCTGAATGTCTTCTACTCTTCCTGACCCCAAGATGTTTGTCTCTTTTTTGATCACTAATCTATGTCTCTTGCCTCAAGATTACTGGTATACCCTTATCCATTGGTTATCTTTTCTCAGTATCCTTTCACATTTATGTACTCATTTAGTGTAGCTGTTGAGAGGTTAACTTCTAAGTGTTCTTCTGGAGTTTGGTTTCTACAAAATTGCCATTGATCATAAATAAAGAAAAAGGAAGAGCCAAGAAGGAACTATGAGATTATGAATCTGGGTGACTGGGAAAGCTGCAATGCCCTCACCAGAAAGAGGGAAATTTGAAGGAGGTGTAGGTGGAAGTGAGAAGATATGGAATTCCATGTTGAACATGTTGAGTTTTGGGTTCCATCACAATCCAGTAAAGATATTTAATTAAGCATAATCATGTCAACAGATAAAAAATTGTTTTAGATAGAATTTTTGTACTTATTTTCATGGTTCCTACAATACATTGATTAAATGATTTCTCTACCTGTAAGAGAGGGATTTGAAAGGACATGCTTTCCTAATTTCCCTTTTTCTTTCATCAACACCATTTTCCCTAGGATTAAAACCTGCCTTTCATCTTTAACTCATCTCTCATTTGATCCGAAGTCTCTTTCAGTTACTCAGTCGATGAGTATTTATTAAGCGTCTACTATCTATGAGCCAATATGCTAAGTTCTAGTGATACAAAGATAGGGAAAAGATAATTCCAGCTCAAAAATCTAATGGGAGAGATGATATGAAAATATAACCAATACATATATACAGGATAAATTAGAAATAATCAACAAAGGAAAAGTACTACCATTAAGAGGGATTGGGAAAGGCTGTTTATAGAAAGTGGGAATTTAGCTGGAATTTGAAGGAAGTCAGGAAAGGCAGGAGGTGGCATTTAGGAGGGAAAACATTTGAGGAATAGGGGATAGTCAGTGAAAATGCACAAAAATAGGAGATAGAATGCTCTGTGGTACCTTGGTGCTCTAGGGGATGCCGAGAGGTTCCAGGAAAAAATTTCAATACTAATTAAAATCTTCCAGGGACAAAAATAACAACAAAAAAGTGTTCTTTTATTGTTGTTCAGTTGTTTTCAGTTATGCCTGACTCTTTGTGACCCCATTTGGGGGTTTCTTAGCAAAGATACTTGTTTGTTATTTCTTTCTCCAGCTCATTTTATGAGGAAACTGAGGCAAACAGGGTGAAGTGACTTGCCCAGTCACACATCTAGTAAGTGTCTGAGGCCAGATTTGAACTCAGAAAAATGAGTCTTCTTGATTTTGGCTCCTGGCACTCTGTGGACTATGCTGCCACCTAGATATTCCAAGTACTCTTTTTTATTTGACTGTAAAGGAAAACATCCAGAACAAGGGAAGTGGCTATCTTTTTGTACTCAGACTTCATTAGGATGCATCAGGATCAAATGCGAAAATGCTTACTTAGCACAGTGCCTGCTACACAGCTGCATAATAAATGCTTGTTTTCTTCTGTCCTCCTTCCCTGGAGTATTGTGTCCAACTTAGGTGATATGTTTTAGAAGAGACTTTGATAAACTAGATAAACTAGAATGTGTTAGCATAGTAATGGGACTTGAATATAAATGGAAGAAAACTGAGATGTTTGGTTTGGAAAAGAAACTTGAGGTTTCTTCAGTTTAGGACAGAGGTTTATGAGAATGATATTAAAGTACTTGGTTATCCCATAGAAGAGGAGTAAGATATTCTATAGGATCTCACAGACATATAAGATCAATAGGAGTTATAAAGTCAGACTTTTGTCCCAATGTAAAGGCAGCTGGTGGCTCAGTAGAAAGGATACTGGGATTGGAGTCAGGAAACCTAGAATCCAAATCTAGTCCCAGATACTTAATAGTTGTGTGCCTCTGGGCAAGTCAGTTAACCCTGTTTGCTTCAGTTTCCCAACTGTAAAAGGAGCTAGAGAAGAACATGGTAAATACTTCCAGTATCTTTGCCAAGTAAAGCCCAAAAGGGATCTGGAAGAGTCTAACATAAATGAAATGACTGAACCACAAAGAACAATTTCCTAATGCTTTTTTTTATTATTATCTTTCTGAGCTTGTGTTTTCTCATCCATCAAATAGGAATAATATTTATGCGGCCTATTCTCACAGAGTTGTGTGAGAAAAAAACAAAGTTTTATAAATGTGATCCTGGGTAAGACACTTAACCTTGTTTGCTTCAGTTTCTTCTTCTGTAAAATGAACTGGAGAAGGAAATGGCAAACTACTCCAGTGTCTTTACCAAGAAAACCTCAAATGGAGTTACAAAGAATTGGACAAGACTGAAAAACATCTGAACAAATCTTAAAGCATAATATAAATCTTTTTTTCCCTCTTAATTATAACTATCTAAATTAGAATCCAATCTTCTGTTATTAGAAGATTTCAATAACTGCAGAGTGGTATCCCTACCTAAGCTATAGTAGCAAGTACTACTGTGATTTATAATAAGCAACAATTTTATCAGTTTGAAAATAGATTCTGTTTCCCCATTATACTACAAAATTTTTCTGACTCTACTTTTTCTTGGAATCACTGCAGTACTCCCATTTCAGCATTTATCAATTCTGTCATCCTGTTTCTCTTTTGATTTGTTTGTTTTAGAATTAAGTTCAATTTATTTACTTTTTGAAGTTTAATTGAAATCTCTTTTCTTTATATCCTCTTCATTTCTACATATTTCTCTTTTCTCCTTTTCCCAATGAGCCATCTCTCATATATAAAAAAGAATAAAGAAGGGGAAGAAAAGCAGTCTGCAAAGTCAACCAACACATTTCTTGTGCCTGTCTCTCATTAAAAATGAGTTTCATGCTAAGTTAATATGGGAAACCTAAGCCTAGAACAATAGCATGTGATAACTTATGCCAAGACTACTGAACATTTTTCTTATTTTTAATTTCTTATAGAATTTAAAAGACAGGAAACTGACATGAACCAGTCAAGAAATACTCTCTGAACAGTGTTTTATAAAAATAGGGAAAAGAGGTTACTGACTGACGACTGATTCATAACAGGACGTTATTTAAGTCTGCATATATGCTACCAATCAAAAGAATGGCATGTGTCCCAATAGCTATAAACTTTACAGAAAGATAGTACAGGCATTTTTATTGCCAACATGTGTTTAAATCAGGAAACATGTTGAAGAAATAAACATATTAACTATGCTTATGCTCTATCTTAGAAAAGAGTCTTTTCTAGGGACTCTCTCTAGGGATTATGCTATTCTTACATATGCTCAGGCTTCCTTTTTTTTTTTTTTTTTTTTTTTTTTTAAAGTTCTTAGTGTCCATTAGAAAAAGTCAGTCTAAATATATATTTATCAATTTTTTGGGACCCTGGCTCAAAAGAAGTTGACAAACAATGCTAAATAAGTTTTCTCCCTGGGAATAAGGCCTGTCTTTATAACATTTACAATGTGAGCCATTTTTAGAGACAAAAAGAATAAATTGTTAAATTTTAAATATTAAATTCTAAGAGCTTTCAAAATAATTTTCCTGAGTTATCTTAAATTACCCTTCCAAGGTATTCACAAACCAATGCCCCCCCCCCTAAATCTTGTATCTGATTTCATGTAGTTTTATGGTTTCTTAAAATAATTTAAATTGCAGGTCAAATCACTAAATTGTTAATGCCACTAATTAAAACTACTGGTATAGCTATCTGACCAATAAATTATTTTTAAATTGTAGTTAATAATTTCCAGTAGAATTAAAACAGTTTTATCTATATACTTAAAAATATTTATATCCTGAACTCCAGTTCATTCAAGAGATATGTTTGACAGTATCTTCGGTGAAGACAAACATGCTTAAATAAAGATCTTGATATTTCCCTGAAACTATGTCACTTGAAACGAAATACAGAGCATAAATTCTTGAGTAGTTGGAGCATGTTTCCACCAATGACAACAAATAAAAAACATAAAAACAAAAAGTATATCGATGTCAATTGCACCCTTCAAAGAAATTCAGTAGCCTTAATAAACTGGGAATTTGGGGATTCTTCCTTTTTTCCTTCATATTTCTCCAATTGTTTCCATATCTACATCACATCAGAACAAGGAAGCTAAAGGAGGCTTTATTTCTTGAACACTTACATTCTAAAACTAACTTCAGAATGTTTGGTTGGGCCTAATTACCCAGAATCATTTGAAAGTAATCACAAAAGCAACCTTAGGCTGTAATCAACTAAAGATTTCTAAGGAGGTGAAGGGAAAAGAGAGAAAGACATCCTCCTACCTGAATTCAGGACAGCTCTTAAGTCCCAAAGTCTTAGGAATGAATTTATGAAATGTTGCCCCCTCACTTAGGGAGGCTATTTTGCCCCTTGATTGATTTCATAAAATGAATTATTATCTGATTTATGCAAGTATTCTGTAACATAAGGTCAAAATGTATTCTTGCTATAATAGGTATAATGGATACCCTTTTATATTTACTATTTATTGCCATTTATGATTCTGGGAATAACCTAGACTATCAAGCCATATTCTTTTCTCCAGGGTGAGGGGGTCAAAAAGCTGTGGTTATGTGATAACTAAATGCTTCTGAAAACGGACAAAGACATCAACTTTAAACATTCCAACAGTGGGAAATTATTTGGGGTTAACAAATTTTTCTTATTGAAAGATCTAAGTCACCTTCCTTTAATAGCTCAGTCTACTAGCACTTATCTAGTGGATAAACCTATAGATCACACTCCAACAAAGATGTTTGACTTTCTTCTACTCATTCCCCTAATCTAACTTTTTTTCCCTGATTTCTAGAAAGTGTCCACATGTCCCCTACATACTTACTTACATCTTCTAGAACAAAATTGCAAAAGTCAAAAATCTTGCTGAAATGCTTCTTCAATAATAGAGGTACAATTAGGTACATGTACACCTATAACTATTTTTGGTGTTTGTAAAATCCATTTTAATTTTTCCATGTCAATAATAAACAAAAGAATTAGTCATAAACTCAAAGGTACATTCATATGATTTTTGTGTGTGCCAGTTTTCAATGAACAATATATAATACTTGTATGTTAGCCAATTATTGCTGGATAATAGCTAGCCACTGGACATTAATTATAACATACTTGCTAACATTAATAATTTAAATTATTACATACTAACATATTAATAATTTAAATTAATGGTATTCAGCAAATCTTAAATACTAAATCTAAGACTAGAATTAAAAGTAAAACATAACTATAATGATTATTTGAATAACTGCTTAATAATAATAATAATGATAATCAAACTTCACTGAATGAAGGAGTGAGTCTATTGTAAATACGAAGTTACCATACAATATAAAGATATAAACATAATGTTATCTCTTCTAATTATTCCTTTTGGATTAAATTCAGGAATAACAAGCTTCTCCTTATTTACTCTATTTCCTAACTTAATTTAGTCATGTCATACATCATAAAGCTAACTTTGCTTTTTTGATAGGATATTAAAAAAACTCCCTAATGTGTCAGGGGGAATTTAGTGGTTAGTCACATTTTGCTTAGCAGGGAGGCAACTTCAAAAACCTTCAAGCCCTCAAAGAGATGCTGCGTTAGAAAAAACAAAAAAGGGAAAGAATGAAGACAAAAGGATGCAAAAATGAGAACAAATAACAGGAGTGAATGAAAACCAGATGAGGCTTCTCAAACCTAATTATAAGTCATAGAAATGGAATGATGCATTCACCATTGGAGCACCAGAGAGAGAAACAAAGCATAGAAGAGGAGGGTGCAATAAATATTTTATTACATTAATCATAATAAGCTGCACTTTAGTCTTGGCCAAAGCATATTCTTAAATCAACTTTACAATGTGACTGCAATTTCAGGCTTAGCAGCATGAAGCCCACATGATTGTAATTAATGCAATAAATCATGTTATGGAGCTTTCTACCAAACCTGACAGTAGTTAGTTGATATATTGCTTATTAGAGACTGCAGGGATTTTTCACCACCTTTTTTTATTATACTGCCAGTGGCAGTGAATCAAGGGTACCATTTTCTGATATGTCTGAAATATCTCCTGAAAGTGTAATATATAACATGAGCAGTGAGCTAATGCCATCAAGCCACTGATAACACACCGTGTTGTCTGCACTTTCTAAAAAGAATCTTGTTTTAACACTGTCTTGCTTTGATTTAATACTGTAACTGAGGAGACACAGATTTGTTACAGAAGTCACATTTAAATTTTATAAAATTCCAGGGAGGGAAGTCCCTGATTTACATAATGTGTCTCTCCTCTTCAAAATTTGTTACCTAACAAATCAAATATCCAGCAATAAAGTAGGTCTTTCTGTAGGAACAATACATAGCAAGGAATATTTTATAAGGTTCATCATTTTTGTCACTACATATACTATGAACACATTTAAAATTATTTCTAGGATCTTTTTTTCTTTTTTGGCACAAATTTTTTGAACATGCATATTAATTCTCAATAGCTTTATTTATTCCCTTGGACTACACATAGCACTTTGTGCTATGTCTATGCACTTATTTTGTTCTATTATATATTCTGGCTATTTGTAATATGACATGTCTGCCATACTAGACTTTAAGCTCTGTAAAGTTAGGGGTCATTTCTTATTGAGATTGTTTTAAATGATGCATAGCATCCATCACAATATTTTCTATGAAGTAAGTTTGTTGACTTAAAAATTCATACTTTTTGATTTTTTATTTTTAAGACAGGGATTTCTGTTATCTCTCATTTCCTCTCAATTGACATTCAATTTACTATCTGCTGCTTTGTTTTAGAGTCAATGTGGCAGGAGTAGCCATATGGTGCGCAGATGGAGTGCTAGGCTTCTTTATGGGTTCAAATCTGTCCTCAGACACTTACTAGCTCTGTGAATCTGGATAAGTCACTTAATCCTGCTTGCCTCAGTTTCCTCATTTGTAAGATGAACCAGAGAATAATTGGCAAACCATTCCAGTATCTTTGCCTAGAAAACCTCAAATGCGGGAGGAAGAGTCAGACACAACTGAAAAGTGACATAACAACAATAACAGGAATTAGGAAGACCTCCATTATTCTTCTAGCACAAACTGTGATCTTGGGCAAGCCAAAATTTCTCAATGCTCCAGGCAACTTTGTAAATCTCTATGTCACAGCTGAATTGCATTGGTAGAGAGTTTGTTCAGTTGAGAGTTCTTTACATTAATGAAAATACAGACTCAGATTTTTAAAAAAATTGTCTGTCATGTTCCAAAAACCTTAATATATAAAAGTTTGAACTTATTAAAAAAATCAGATGCTGACTGGTCATATTAAAAGACTTTTTTTTTAGATTTGCGGAATGGAAATTATATGCACATATCTTAAACACATAGAGAGCAGGCAGTTCTATGTTAATATACTAAAATTATGTTTTCTATTTTGTTGCACACGATATAAGTGACATCTATGCAATGTGCCTTAGGAGAAGTAAGTAAAAATACTTTGGAAAATATGATTTAAGACCCAAAGACTTGTAGATTACTTCTTTTTGTTCCTTCTATCTGTTATGAATATTTTATTTGGGAAGTGAGTAAAAATAGACTGGACAAGGGAGTAGTAAATTAGAGCTTTAAAACAAAGATGAAATTGACTTTATCTTAATATATAGATAATAAATGATTACCTGTATGTGTATGTATATATACATGTGTGTATACATTTACACATAAACATATATACATGTGTATGTGTGCAAGTATATACACATACCATTTCAGAATTAGTTATTTGTATATAATACAATCATTGGCTTTTTAGAACAAAGATAAAAATGAACAAGAAATAGGAAAAAAGCAAAGGGATGAGATTGAGTAAACTCATTTTACCCAGTAATAAAATCACAAAATGTTCATTCCAAAAAAAATGGCACTCAAGGATTTAAAATTCAAAGAAACTGCCCTATAGTAAAACACTATCTTTCTAGTGAACTGCAAATTCCTACAAAAAGAAGGATTGGGGATCATTATCACCCCTCCCTTGCTAGGACTACACAGTCCACATGATTTACAGTTAATAATGAAGGGCATTTCAAGTTGTTCCTGCATGTCATGAACTAAAGCCTCATTGCTTTTTGCTTTGTTCTAGACCTTTTTCATCATTCTAGGAACATCTTCATTTGCTCTGGGAGGTTTAGTTAAGAATTCCCCTACTTTGTTTAGGCTCTTCCTACATCTGATCTCTGTTTTTAGCCTTGAGAAAGTATTTGTGGTCTTTGGAGAGTTCTATACTTCCTGAAAGAAACTCACAAACATACCTTCCCTATCTCCTCTATTTTTCTCTCTTTCTCTTCAGATCTTGACCCTCTGAAAATATGAACCCTCTTTCAAAGGCCAATATTAAGAAGATAGCTCAAGTATCTGAACTAGACAAGAACTTCATCCTTCACATGTTGTTAAAAGGTTAGTAAGTATGCAAGAAAATGAGAATTTAGAATTTGTCCAAAAGTTTACATTAGGAGATAGCATTGAGTCATACTTGGGCATACTGTAATCACATTACCAAAAAAAAAAAAAAAAAAAAAAAAAGTAATGTCACATTTTTTCCATCGTTAGCAAGTTATTAATACCAGTTTCCTCTAGAAAATTCTGTATTCTGGAATGTTCTCTCCAGAGTCAAGGGCTACTTTATATCCACTGATGCCAAGATTCCTTTTTACCTAATATTCCTCTGCTACTATGTCTCAGCGATCACTTCTCTTTTGATATTCACTCTAGCTATATCATTCAATCTAGACTCTTGTCTCCTTCCTTATTCAAGTAATTTAGTATTTGGCTCACATTCTAGCTTTCAAACCCAACCCCTGCCCTCAAAAATAGGGTCTTCAATATATATGTTGATATATATGCATATATTACATATAACTTCTTAAATCATCAATCTCCTCAATCTCTGTGACCTATAACTTTAATTCATTTTATTCATGCCAGGAATCTTAGACTCCCCCACTCCAATAACTCAAAACTATTCTACCTCTATGACCCTCAACTTTATTTCCTCCCCAGGCAGCTTTTGGTACCATGTTCCCATGGTACCCGATTTCTCCCTTCTCATGTTTTTATATATATTTTTTCACTTTACTGTTCTCCCCCCAAGTAAAATGTATGCTTCTTGGGAGCAGGGATTATCTTTCTACTTGTACTTGCATTCCTAGCATTTGTTGTTGTTCAGTCATTTTTCAGCATGCCTAATTCTTCATGACCCCATTTGGGGTTTTCTTGACAAAGATACTAGAATAGTATGTCATTCCTTCTCCAGCTCATTTTATACATGAGGAAACTGAAGTAAATAGGGTTAACGGCCTTGCTCAGTGTCACACAGTAAGTGTCTGAGGCCAGATTCAAACTCAAGAAAATTAATTTTCCTGACTCCAAGTCTTGATCTCCATCTACCTTGCTATCTATCTGTTCCATTCCTACTCTTTGGCACATAGTAAGAACTTACTAAATACTTGTTGAGTGACTGATTTATGAATGTAACCATCTATCCTTCCATTTCCCCTCTGTCTGACTTATTCCAACTTCATTTCTCATTCTCACCCTGACTGATGCCCTACATCTCTTCCTATCCATTCAGTCCATTACCAAAGTTCTGACCTTCTTTCTCTGTGAAAGAAATTTCCTTCACAATATAAGTTTTTAGGTGGACTTAACAAGTATAGTCATGTGGCTTTCTCTAGCAATGTTCGTTCAGCAACATGTGAATAGGAATGGAGGAGGCAGATGACATAATGAACCCTAGCGCTGGGACTTGAAAAACCATGAGCCATGATAGACAAGGGAACAAGGAAAGATACTAGCGTAAAAAGTAGTGGGTGGTGCAGCTAAACTGGCTAATCACTATCTTTTACGCTACTTTTTTTCCTGATTGCCAAAGCAGACTGCCCCTACTCAGCATAAAGTGAAAGGGATAACTGTAATCTTTCACAGACAAGTTCCTGCAAAGAGCTGTCTATTCTTATTTTCTCCATCTCCTCAAAACTATTACAAGTGATACAACACCCCCTCAAGTACCAACTCCATTGAAACTGCTATCTTCACTATCAATGATATTTTTATCTGCTAAATCTACTAATCTCTTATTAATCCTCATTCTCTCTGACTTCTCTTTGCAGCTTTTGATACACTGATACACTCTCAACCCACCAATATACCAGGCTTGCTGTGGCTTCCTTGCAGTCCTATCAGACTTCTATTATTATGCTGTTTCCCAATTCTCTCCTTATGAACCTGACTGCTCTTTCTCATTCTCCTTTCTTGGATCATCATCGGTCAGGAGACCACTTACAAATGAGTGTCCCTCCAAACCTTTCCTAGGTTCTCTTCTCTTCCTATGGGTCCTTCTTTATATTTTCTTTCTGGTAATCCCATAGATGTCCTTGAGTTTAATAATAATTTTTATGCAGATGACTCTCAAATTTATATGCCCAATTCTACTTCCACTTTTGAGTTCTAGTCCTACATAGGCAGCTGCCTGCTAAACATCTTTCTTTTTTTTTTTAAGCTTTTTATTTTTAAAATGTATGCATAGTTTCTAACATTCAGCCTTGTAAATCCTATGTTCCAATTTTTTCTCCTCCCCTGCCCCATGCTCTCCTTTAGATAGCAAGTAATCCAATATATGTTAAACATGTGTAATTCTATACTTATTTCCACAATTATCATTGTTGCACAAGAAAAATCAGATCAAAGAGGAAAATAAATGAAAAAGAAAACAAAAAGCAAGCAAACAACAAAAACAAAAATACTATGTTATAATCTACACTGAGTCCCCATAGTTCTCTGGGTGCATTTGGTTCTCTCCATCACAAGTCCACTGGCATTGGCCTGAATCACCTCACTGTTGAAAAGAGCCATATCCATTAGGATTGATCATCATATAATCTTGTTGTTGCTGTGTACAATGTTCTCTTAGTTCTACTAACTTCACTTCTGCTAAACGTTTTGATCTGTTTCATTAACAACTTAAACTCAACATGTTTAAAATGGAACTCATTAAATTCACCACCACTCCACCCCCAAACTCATCCCTCCTCCAAGTTTTCTCCATCTATTGAAAAGTATCTCAACATCCTTCTAGTAACTGACATTTACAACCTTGAAAGAATCTTTGACTTTTGCTTCTGTCTCATCCCTAATATTTAATCAGGTGCCAAGTCTTTTTTGTTTTATCTTCACATCATTTTTTTCTATAGTGGCACTTCTTGCCACTCCTTTGACCACCACCCCTCCCCTCCACTGTGCAGATTCTTATTACATATTACAGACTGATTCCAGCTTCTCTTCTTTCTAACACAGCCTTTACACAACTGCCAAATTATGTCCCTCAAACAGAATTCTATCATTCCTCTATTCAAATGTTCTCAATAACTTCCTATTTCCTCTACATAAATCTTTCAATTGGTGTTTAAAGGAAACAATTGGTCTTATCACTATGTTTCAATCATTCCTTCCTGAGATTCTTAAATATGGCAACAGGAGTCTTTTTTTTTTTTTTTTTTGCTGAGGCAGTTAGGATCAAGTGACTTGCCCAGGGTCACATAACTAGGAAGTGTTAAGTGTCTGAGGCTAGATTTGAGCAGCAAAAGATAACAGATGGATAAATAAGTATTAACATGAAATGTACAAAAGAATAAATTATGTAGAAAATGGCCTTTGATATGTTGAGTAGAGTATACTCAGGGAGATTTATGGAAGAATAAAAGCCATACAGGGTTAGTAGGTGTGAACAGCTTATAATATGTTAATTCAAGGATATGGTCAACTCGGTATTATAGACACATCAAAATACCTGTCCATAAAGCAATAATTCCTTCATTTGCCTGTTTTCACAAAATAAAATAGGCCAAAAAATACTCAAGATACAGTAACTGCTCTGCTATGAACCCTACTTAAAGGCAAGATCTGTCCTTATTGACCTAAATATTCCATAGTGTTTAGAATAATACATAGAGGTCGTCAATAAATATTTGTTGAAAGAATGATAGATTTTTAAAAATCAAGAATAAAATGCAGAGAAAATGAAATATACAAATCAATGATTATGATACAATACAAGACAGTACATCTAACAAGTAAAAATGTGAAAAACAATTTGCATTTATGGTTCACAATGTAATAAAGGACTCTGATGAAATGGATAGAGGGTCAACTTTAAAGTCAACAAAACCAAGGTCCCAATCCTGTCTCTGACAATCCTAGTCAAATCACTTGACTTAGTGCTCCAGGCAAATCAGCTTGTAAATTATAAAGGAACTGACAACTTTCTTGGTAGAGGGAGTTTCCACACTAGGATATTTTCATATCCTTGAAATTACAGGTCTAAACAAATGAGAAAAAACAATAATGGTTTTGTGCCCTCTTCTTGTCCACCTGGTTCTAAAAACCCATGCAGTCTTAGGGCAGTTTTTGGACACCCTGTTGTCACTGTCAAGAAAACCTCAGACTTTCTTGTTTCCAAATGCATCCAACTACACATAACTGCAAATAATTACCTTTTATGATATACAAGGAGAGGGACATAAAGAGGAAGAAAGTGAATAAGCATTTTTCTCTAACCTTAGAGAAGGGATGGAGAATACCACTAGTAAGAATAATTTGTTAGTAAAACATAAATAAAAGATGTGATAATTTCATGGGTACTATTTTTTCAAGATATTAAGTATCCATTAGAATGCCTATTAGGGCAGGTACTGTTTGACCTTTGTCTTTGAATGCCTAGAACCTGATACCATGCCTGGTATATAAGAAGGGCTTGATAGGATTGTTAGGATTACAAGATGATAACTCAGGTTGTCTGGGAAATTCTCTAGCTCACCTTTAGTTCATACCTTTGGTTCAAGCCTTTGAGAGGAGTTTCTGGAGCCTCCAGCCCTCTCTCTCCTTCCAGACTGCTGTCTCAACTCAATCTCCCAGCCAGACTAACTCTCTAGGCTCAATGCTGCCTCTTTTATCCTCCCAGAGAATGGGCCTGTGAGAACTCAACGGGGTTTGTGAGAAATACTTCAACCAATGAATTTGCTCCTCTTAAAGGTGCAAACTCTTTTAAACATGTAAACTTTCCCCCAGAAGTCCAAAAGTGCAAACTCCTTTCAAAGGCCTGAACCAAAGGTGTGAATTCTGAGCTAGAGAATTGCCCAAACAATCTGAGTTATCATCTTGTAATACTAACAATAAATGTCTACTGATTGAATAGAATTAGAAAGATTTTTGGGGGGGTCATATTAGGTTACAATGATTTTCATTTGATCAAATTCAAAGATACTGAAAGATTTAGTCTCACCAATCTTTCATAGCCTGCCTATGAGTAGAGAACCTACTACATAGCTCATGGTGCCATTTTAACAAACCATATTAAAACAACAACTAACAGTTGCATAATGCTTAAGGTTTGCACAGTGCTTTGCAGATTGTTTCCCCTGTTGATTATCATAACAAAATGGGGGAGGTGTTATCACCCCCATTTTACAGATGAGGAAACTGAGGATTCAGGAACATTAAATTACTAACTTACCTAACTTACATAGTTAGTGAAGTACCTAAATCAGGATTTGAGCACAAATCCTTCTGACTATAAGATCAATATTCTATTATCTATACCATGATGTCTCAAACACCAAAGTTGGAAAGAATCTTACACATGATTCAAATACATAAGCTTAATTTTAAAACTGAAGAAATAGAGCTATATGCAAAGCACTTTGCAAAGGCTAAAGAGCTACTATCTATATATCTATCTTTATGTATATGTGTGTGTGTGTGTGTGTGTGTGTGTGTGTGTGTGTGTGTATCTCCATTAAAAGCTGGTCAAGTAAAGTGATCTGACCAAGATCACAGAAGTATTAAATGCAAAATCTTCCATTTGAACCCAAATCCCCTGTCTCCAAAGCCATCAGCATCTCTACTTTCTCATCCAGTGATGATAAGACTGACAATTTTTACCTTATTTCTTCTCTCTTTTCTATTGGTAAGGAGTGGTGTTGGTGGTAATATCAACATTAATGTCTAGGTTAGACAAGTGGAATAGTGAGATTAAAGACATGTAAGGTTACCAGAGAGTTGTAGAGTCCAAACAATACTAGATTCCTTTCCTCATTCTTTTTCACTGAATGGAATTGTACAAAGAACATTCATTTTCGTAACTTGCTGAAAAATAAAATATGACCCTTGAATTGAATCTTTATTTGTAGGAATAATGCCCTACCTTTCCTCTTTTACCTTTCCAGCTTGATCTCTAGTTATAACACAGCCAATCAAATTTCTTTGGATTTGATTAATTCTTGTTCAACTTTTTGACAATAGATTCTTTCTTCTGAGCATTTCAGTATGCTTTAGAAGAATCACAAAAATCTAATAAAAAAATTTTGTAAAGCATTTAATACATTGCCTTGCACATAGTAAATACTTAATAAAGGCTAATTTCAATCCATAATATTAAGAAAAGAATGGGAGAGGGGAAAAAAATCTAGGTTGCAAAATAAAATCTTTTCAATGGACATAATTCTATTTTCCAAATAACAGCCACTGATAAAGGAGTTTTGTTTTTTTTTTAATCCCTATTTTGTTAAAATAACAGCAGATCAATTTGTATCTCCAAGAAAATACATATTTATTTTGAAGTATGTGTGTTTGAATCATTTATCTAACTTTGGAGCTTTCTGGAATACAGTGGATATTTAAAGTCTGATCTATTTATTTATCTATCTCTCTATCTTGGCAAAAAAGTTGACTAGAGTCACCAGACCAATTTGGTTTCAAGGCTGTTGTCATCATACTTCAAAGAACTTAAAGACTATTTAAAATGCTTGTAGAAAGTGAGGTAACTATGGAGGAAGAAGGAGAATTGAACCAACATTCAAGTGATCTATTAAAAGCACATTTAAGCAGAGAACACAGAGCTCTTGAACCTGCAAGTTATTTTATTTCTGGCAACCTCTGCACTATTAAAATTCAATTTCATGGGAATTTTTTCCCTAGAGAAAGTTTTAAAGCTAGATGTTTTATATTAGTCCATCTAGCTAACATATCAAAATTTTAAAAAATCAAAATAACCTATTATTTCGTTTGGTGTCAATAGAGCCTCATATATGAATTCCACCTAATTTGAAAGACTTGAAATAACTTAATTAGATTGGGTTCAGATCCCTTACTATTTCCATGGGGATATAATATGTGATCCCTCTCTTTTCCTGTATTCCAAAAATATGTATGGTATGCTCTGACAGTTCTAGCAGTTTATTATCTATGACCTTAACTATATCTTAGATACGAATCACTTAACCTCAGGGTCAGTATCCCTTAGTAAATGAAGAGACTGGGCTAGATGGCCCCTGAGGTCCCTTACATATAAACCTATGATCTTATGATCTTAAGTCATAACTACAGCTTGGTAAGAGATCAAAAATATCAAAGGAAATATAATCCACTAACATGCCAAAGTAAAAACAAGTATTTTGTGGGTAGGGCTTTTTTTTTTTTTTAAATTTTGCTAAAGATCTATGTATAACTGAGAATCATAGGGTAAAGGAAAAATAGAGACAAATAATCCAATTTATCCAATATAATTCAATAGAGTCAGAAAAATAATCCAGATCCTTCCTTTCAGAGATGAGGAAACTGAGATCCAAAAGCCAGAGGTGAGGGTAAAGTAGAGAAGAGAGAATGAATGACTTCTTCATGAGTTCTGTGGTACACTAAAGACCAAAATCTAGCCTTCTAATTACAAGTCCAGATCTTTTTCAAGATAGACATCATGATGCCTAAGAACAATCTATGGAATTGCAGATGGAATTTATGTCTGAAAAGTTCCAAGGGTGAAATTCATTATTTCTACAAAATTTTGTTTAGGAGCCATAGCTTCTCACAAAAACTCACAAAATTATGTGTTAATCAACAGGGGTCAATAAATGTAGGTAGCCTTTTATTTTCAAATACACACACAGGAAAGGTGAGGCCATAAAACAAAGCAATTATTAATCAGGGTTAGTCTGGAAAGGATGTGTGACAGAGGAGGCATAAAAATGAATACATGATAAGAGACAAAGAAATAGAGATGCAACAAATACTAATAAATTACCCTCTTGAAGCTAGGCTTGTTAATATTCATTATTATCTATCTAGAAAGTAATAACCAGTGTGCAAATGCTAATTTCTCTAAGTAGGTCACAAGATAAGATCAAACCCTATCTTGAAGAAATAGTAATAAGAACAAGTCAGACTACTTTTATATAGAGATCAACAACCTTGCTATGCAGCAATTAATATGGGCAAACTAGGAAAAGAGATGGTACTTTTAAATACAAGAAGGACATTTCTCTATTGTAATAACAGAACAAATAGCTGCATTTCAGAATCAGCTTTGAGAAAAGATACTGTATAGAGGAAAGTGTTAAAAGCTAATGAGCTTTGACATAAATCCTAAGGAAAACTCTGGAGACTAAAAAGATTCCAAATTCTGGGTCTGAATATTTATAGAAGACATACTTATTCCCACTAAAGCAATCACTGAGACTCATGCTGCAAAGTTGGTACATCCTAGGATTTTAAAGGCACCTCAATTATTTGCTTTGTTAATATTTATGGTGATAATTTATGTGAAGTTACATGCATGAGTCTTCCCTTCCCTAAGCTACAGAACAATGCTCAGAAGCACAGTTTGGGTGTGCCCTATATTCATCATTTAATTTAATTCATTCTTCAGTTAATTAATTCTTTTATCTTCACACTTCCTGATCAGCCATAGCATTTTCAGTTTGTATGATACATTCAAACACTTAATCATATAATGGAACAAAGAATCAAACTCTTCAGAATCCATCTACTCCAGGGGTTCTTAATCTGTGATCCACGAAGTTGGTTTTTTTAAAAAAAATTTTTGATAACTGTATTTCAATACAATTGGTTTCCTTTGTAATTTTATGTGTTTTATTTTATGGGCTTATAAACATTATTGTGAGAATGGGTCCATAGGCTTCACCAGACTACTCAAGGTGCCCAAGACACAAAAAAGTTTAAAACTCCTGATTTAATAGTCCAGCCCATAAATATGTGAACAATGATCACATCTACAAAATACCTGACAACTAGTTATCTTGCCTTTCTTTAAAGATGTCCAACGAGAGAAGGCCCTCTCTGTCTACAGAGGCAGCTCTTTGCAATTTTGGATAGCTCCCTGAGGAAGTTTTTTTTTTTTTCCCCCCATATTGAACCTAAATTTGTATCTTACAACCTATTGTTCCTATTACTGTTTTTGGAGCCAACTAAGCAGAGCATGACTGCCCTGGAAATAATCTGAACATAGCATTCATATGTATGTATTCTTTTTTCCAAGTTAATAATTCCTTCAATTCCTTTAATGGATACTCATATGACAAGAACACTATTCCTATTACTATTTGGATCATACTCCTCCGGACACTTTCTAAAGTCCTTTCTAAAATGTGAGACGCCTAACTGGATACAATACACTACATGTGGAATATCAATTTTGGCGTCTTATTCTGCTCACAGATTGGTTTCATGGATATATAGTTACTCAATAAAACTGCAAAGCAATCTGAGGGAATTTACAATTCCATGCCCTCTTCTATCAAAAGCATCTAGTACAATAGTAGGCACCTAACAGACTCTAAATGAGCCAAGTCAATTAAAGTGAAAGTTCAAAAATATATGACATTCTCTACCAATATCAATGCTGAGATTTATGATTCTGTGTCAATTCTTTACTGCTCCATAAAGTAATTATTTTTTTTCAATAAAATTTTACTGAGCACAGGAATTTTAAAAACATTTAGTAGTAAGTACAATTCTGGAAATAATGTTTTCTCAACACCATTTGCTAAAAAGTATATACATATAGTTAACTCTTTAATAACTTTCTTCAAAAAATAATTAAAATAACATCTCAGAAAGAAAAAGGTTCTTCTAATTAACTGAATTTCCTACTTCTAACTTATATTTTTGTGTACTTAGTTGTCAAAATATGTTATGGTGAAAATGGTTTTGGTATAATCTCTAACAAACATAAATGAAATCTATACACAAACATACACACACACATTTTCAGGATAGGAAGCTATGTTTTCTTTGTTGAAAGAGGGGGGGAAATAAAATTTCCTGAAACCTACTTCCAAAGTTTGAGATTTTTTAGCACTTAAGGGCAAATTCATTTTTTTTTAAATCTGGAAAATTTTAAAAATTCTTCCTTTTCATTTTTCAAATGTCTATTTGACGCCAAATTATCCAATCAGTTGATCAATTCCAATAAATAACAGGTTATATACTTTTTAAAAAAATTAGCTAATCTTTAATGACTTTGATTTTAATAACAAGTCAAAATGGTCAATTTAGTATCTTTTGGACAGAAACATAGTCTTAGCCTCCTATAAGATGTCCACTAATTTACACGAAAAATTGTATAGTCCCTTCAAATTGTTTAGTCACTTCAAATAATCATACTGACTTGCCCAAGCTGATACTGGTGATGAGACATACCCATCAGGGTTAGGCTAGCAAGTTTTTCAAGTCTTCCCAAATACGTATACAGAAACAGTCCATAGGAAGGATTGTTAACTATCCATGAAAAAAAGAATTATGTAGAGTTAACAAGGATAAAGGTAAGTAGGAATAGATTTCACAGTTATTAGGAAGACCTGAAATATAGTCTAAACATGATGACTTGAAGATTCAAGTATTTTATCATCTGGAGTCCCAGATAAATGACTTAAGATTTCACAAGATTTTAGAGCTAGGAAAAAACTTCTGAAATCCTCCAGTCTAACTTTCTCATTTTGCAGATGAGAATATTGAGGACCAGAGAGTAACCTAACTTGCTCATAAACATTCAACTTATCCAGGAACTTATTAGTCCAATGGTCTTTTCTCCATTTGATATGATCTAGCATTACCTAAAGAAAAACAAAACATATGGGATTATGTTCTCCTGTAAATTCCTGAATACTTTTTCTTATACATAAAAATACTGCTTTTTATTAGGAAATCAGAGAAACTCTGACGTTCAATCATTCCCACTTCTTCATGACCCCATCTGAGAGTTTTTCTTGGAAAAGATACTAAAGTAATTTTCTATTTCTTTCTCCAACTCATTTTACAGATGAGAAAACTGAGGCAAACAGGATTAAATGACCCAGAGGCATACAGCTACTAAATATCTGAGTCCAGATTTGAACTCAAAGAAGATGAATCTTCTGAAGGACTCTAGGCCCAGCACTCTGTGCACTATAGTGCCACTTAGCTGACCCCCAAAATAGAGAAATAATTCCCTTCAGAAAAACTTTCTATCAAGTTATCACATCAAATTGCCCTGAAAATTTAAGTATTTCTGCTCTGTGGATCAAAGATCTAGTATAAAGAATCTTAAAACTAGGATCCAAGTACTTTCAATTTTAATAGCTTTAAAATGCACTGAGACTTTGGGGACAACACACACACACACACACCATATATATATATATGACTTTTAGAATGTCATGTATATGTATATATACACATACACACATACACTCACACATATATATGTACACACACACACATTCCTTGGAAATCCTGTGTGTGTAGGTATTGTCTCTCTCTCTCTATATATATATGTATACTTGTAACTTATACATATATATATGCTCTCTCTATATGTTAATTCTATATAGAGACTTATCTATTTAGAAATTGAGAAATGAATAGAAAGTTTATTTCAATATAATTGGTTTCCTTTGTAATACTATGTATTTTATTTAATGAAATTAAAACTATTATCCCTGGAAAGATCCATAGGCTTTACCAGACTATCAAAGGAGTCTATGGCACAAAAAAAGATTAAAACCCCGTAATCTAATGTTTATTGAAATTCTGAAGTATATATTCAGTGTTTATAAAACACTTAGTATATTTGAAAGGCAAGTCCATGAGCCAGATGTTCAGCAAGGATCAGCACATTATGAGACTGTGTCTTTGTTCTCAACCTAATGAATACTCACAATTTAAAGGATGATTTTAAAAAATCAATAATAACCTTTCCATGTGATAAAGGCATAACTTGTTCCTTTTCCAGACTTAATAAGCGTGGTTTTAATGCACTGACAGAACTTAACAATACAGGCACAATCAATTACTTGGTGGTAGATGAGAGGCTTAAATGCAAACAGAAAATATATGTTGAGAACAAACCAGCTGAGTCCTCAATAGTTTGATCATAGTATAGAATATAAGGTGGAACAGAGCTCAGGGGCCATTTAATCCAATATCCTCATTTTACAAATGAGGAAACTGACCCCAGGAAGGGAAAGTGATTTGCCTAAGGTTGCAAAGATATAAAATATCAGAGGTAGAAATTTGAATCAAGATCCTTGGGCTTCAGAACCAATTCTTGTTCTTCAATACTATGCTGATCATTTAAGTCCTGAAAAATATGAATAAAAACAACATAATCATCATTTGCTTAATGAGCTTAGCAAAATGACTGGGACATAGTAAGTGTTTTGTAGATGCTTGTTGGCTGACCAAAGGAGAGCAAAGTCAGAATGCCTGAAGAGTGTACCAACCAGCAGTAGCAGTTCTGGGACTATAGACAAACAATAGCCTCATCATGTGCAATGAACTGTGTCAGTTTAACTTAAACTTCCAATAAAATCTTCCTCTGACGCTTTACAAAGGCACAGAAACAATCATTTGCTCTCAGAGGGCAAAGTAATCCAGCATAAGTTTTAGCAGTTCTTTTTTTTTTAAGTTTTAATTTTTAAAATTACATCATTTCTCAATAACAGGTGTCCAACCAGAATCCCTCTTTTATAATTAAGAGGTAATGTTACCAAAAACAAAAAAACCTGACACATTGTCCATGTCTTTCAGTAACATTCCATACTTTATATTATCTCTCTTTCAAGAAGAGGGATTTAGGTTCTATCATTAGTCTTCTGAAGTCAGTACTGGTCATTATGTTAATTTAAATTCTTCTATCTTCTAGTGTTATTCTTGGCATTGTTATGGTCATTATGAATGTTCTCTCCATTCTATCTATAAGCACTTACCAACCTTTGTTTTTAGAATGGGTCTGGCAAAAGACTAAATGGCTGCAATTCTTGGACCTGTAGCTCAGTTCGGCAAAGCTCCTTTGCAGAAGATTGACCACCAGGTAATGAGTTATTTTTGGCAATAGCAGCTTTTGGTGAAGGACTCATACCAATTTAATTATGGATTTCTCTCTCCAAAAATGCCCATGTTCGTGAAAATGTCTAGCCATAAGTGTTAAATTTTGAAGTTGACTAAATTTGTTAGTAAATTCAAGATGGGATACTTTTGGGTTAGTGCATATCCACATGGCATTTCCCATCAGGATGCACTCTAACGTGCCCCAGAAAACCTCTTCATCTAGGAAGCTCACTTAAGCTCTGGAATTCACAGTTCTTGGAAATACCTTCTGCTCTTGGGGTACTTCCCTCTGATTAGATGACTGCTCTCAGAATCTTCAGTAAAGGAGGGCTCCAGACAAGCCCTCCCTTCACTTTGTTCTAGCCTGTCTTCCCCTCATCTTCTCTATCAATCCAAGAACTGGACACCTCTTTCTTTTTCCCCTTCCTCTTTTAGTTTCCTTTTGAAGAACCGAATTCCAATAACAATGAAAACCCAAAGAGAGGAACCACTCTTTTTCTTTATATCTGTCAGTGCTTGGGGCACAATGTGTGGCATGATAGTAAGTGCTAAGCAAATGCTTGTTGACTGACTGCGTTTCATAAAACTTCTGTATCAGAGGGAAGTGAATAAAACCAGATGATTGAACACAATAACAGTAATATTATTATTATTATTGTTAGTTCTTTCTCGAAGAGGATCAATAACATCACAAGGATGGTAACTTTCTTGCACATGGATTGGAAATAAATGAGGCAGAACTACACAAAATTGTCAGTCTCATTCTCTCCTCTAGAGTCATTGAAGTCCAGTGGGAAGGCAAGATAAAAGTCAACACAACTGGCAATGGCCCAGGATGCAGTGAGTGACTTTGGTTTTTCTAAATTAAGGTCTTTCCCAGGTCTCAGTTAGTCTGACACCATGCCATTCGATGTCTAAGGAATAGTTAAAAGTTCAAACAAAAGACAGTTAAATTTACCATTACAAAAACAGCAGCTGTGAAAGACTTAGTTACTCAGATCAATACCAGAATCTAAGATAATTCCAAAGGACTCATGATAAAAAATGCTATCCATCTGCAGATGAGAGATCTGATGAGCTTTGAATACAGATTGTAGTATAACTTTTTCACTTTCCTTTTTTTCAAGCATGGCTAATATGAAAATATGTTTTGAATGATTTCTGTTTTGAATGACATCTGGAGGGAGAGAGAATTTGAACTCAATTTTAAAAAATGTTTAAAATAAGTAATAATAAAAAATAATAGAATGCGGGAAAAGATTGCACCACCAATGACTTGTAACAAATCAAAATAAGATAATACTGATATTTGCAGATAGCATTCTAAGTAAAGGGTACTCAGTCAACAGAAAAAGTTTCCAATTGAACTCTAGAGGCTAAGATTGATAAAGTGAAATTGTGCTAATGCTATAGAAAAAGCTGGGAAACTTCAATCTGTATTTGCTTCTCTGCCCTAGTACTGTAGGTAATGATTTACTAACATGATTTCCAAAATTCCAGTCAACAATAATGATTTTATTCTGAAAGAAAGGTTTGCACAAATTTATTAATATTATAATTTTAAAAAATTCAATTCAAAATATAACTAGGCTCATGTTAGTTTTAGTTCAGTTATGGAGCAAAGTGCAAATAAACTGTGATACTGAATAAATTACCAGTGTATTCCAAACTAATTTGACTTCAAAATATAAGAGATTCAAGTCACCTGACAGAGTGGTTTGTTTATTTGTTCACTTGTCCCCTCAAAGCCTTATATAACTCTAAAAGCATGCAGTAGTGTCAAACTCAAATAGAAATTAAATACTAAATTATATATAAAGATTCATATAGACTACATTGATGCAGTGAGGTGGAGGACCTGAATTCAAATCCCATCCCAGACATTTACTAGCTATGTGATCCTGGGCAAGTCACCTAATCATTTGCCTTAATTCTTCATTTATAATATGACCTGAAGAAGGAAGTGACAAATCTCTTCAATATCTTTGCCAAAAGGAGTCACAGAGAGTTGGACACAACTGAACTAAAAGCCAACAACAAATAGACCACATATTGACTTAGAAAATTATACATTTATAGTTCTTTTAATTAACAAATTAAGTTATATGTTTCCCAGTTACATTTTAATCTGGTATGGGCCACTGTCATGTGTTTAACATTTCTATGCAGTCTAGTTTAAGAAAGTGTCAATTTGTATTGCATTGTGTAGAGGGAAGTTCCTCATCTTGGAATTTTCTATGCCTTAAGATGTCCTATCCTTGTATTCATCCCCAGTAAGATTATAGTATCCCTTAAAACTCCAAATACTTATTTTCCTATATAAGAAAACCATACAAATTCTATAAGTTATAGTCTAAGATCTAAAAAGAACCTTTAAAATATCATTTAGTTTGACTTAGTTTATTTAGGAAGGCAAGATATTATCCTCTCTATTTTAGAGAGAATAGGTTGAGATGAAAACCAAAAATATTTTGAATTGCCCAAAATTACAAAAATAACTAAGCTATAGAGGAGTTGCTATCAGCCAGTCTCCTTTCTACTATAGTTTTCTTTTTGCTACACCATACTCTGAATTATTATCTAGCCTCCATTTAATAAACTATATTGAAGTAAGTTTTAGACTTTGGATTATGGATAGCTGGTTTTCACAGGAAAAAAAGGGGGGAAGCATTCATCAATAATTAAGACATTCATTTAACACAAAACAAGTAAGTCATTTTCTGGAGAGAAATTAACTTTGTGAGTTCTAGATGCAGATATCTTAGTCATTCCATCCTCTGCCTTTGTTCACAGCTCCTTCTTGATCCATGAAACAGCAAACAGGGAAAGGGTAAAATAAATGAAAGAGTTTATACACAGTAGGTAATGATTTCTAAATCTCTCGTCACCATACTACTGTATTATTTGTATATTTTCCTAGACTTTATTTTTTTCATAGAAATTTCTTTTTATGACAGTTATCTTGTTCTGTTCTATTGAAGAGTCTGGGTTCAATGACAGATTACATACATTTTTCATATCAGAATCAACATAACTGACTTTGGGAGGTGCAAAATCACTTTAGCTACAAGTAAATTTCATTTTTACATTATAGTAATTCCTAAAGATCAATTTATCAGATGATGAGGAAGAGGTAACAGGCACAGGTGTCTGCAAATCAGTGAAATCAATCAATTGGCATTTATTAATTATCTACTATGTGAATGAAATCTGTGAAAAACCAGAGGACCTGAATTTAGATTCCATTCTGGTGCTTATTACTTGCACAACATTTCTTTGCTGGATCTCCATTGTAGTATCAGAGAGGGAAAAAAAAAAGTCTCTCTGTTTTTAGATTTTGTTTTTTCTCTTCCTGAGATTTCTACACATATTTTATCGGACCTTAGTGAAGAAAGACAGAAGGTAATAGCTACTTACAGGGAAAAAATGAAAACCTGATTCTAGGTTTTTTTTTTCTTTTTCTTTTGAGTAGAATGAAAAACATGTCACTTAGTCCATCAATAAATGGTAAGTGCCAGTAAGTGTCAAAAATTGTGCTAATTGATAGGGATATAAAAAAGATTAAAGATAATTCCTGCTTTAAGCCAAGCTATTTGTTTTGTTGTTGTTAAATCATGTCTGATTCTTTGTCACCCCATTTGGGGTTTCTTGGCAAAAATACAGAAATGGTTTGTCATTTTCTTCTTGAGCTCATTTTATAGATGAGAAACTGAATGACCTACCCAGGATCATAGAGCTAGTGTCTGAGACTGGGTTTGAACTCAGAAAGATAAGCCTTCTTGATTTTAAGCTCAATGCTCTACCTGTTTTACCAAGTAGCTGTGGATAGATAACTTGAGGATCAAATTATACACAGAATAAATATGAAATAATCAACAAAGACAACAGAATTAAGAAGGGTCAGGAAAAGACTTTCTATAAAAGGTAAGATTTTAGCTGGGCTGGAAGAAGTAAGTAAGTGGAGTGATGAGGCATTCCAAGTGTGGGTCACATCGAAAATGCTCAGAGTCAGTAGGGCTTAGAATGCCAAATAGAGGAATTAATTTTGATCCCAGAGGCTATAGGAAGCTAATGGAGTTTATTGAGCTCAAATGAATGACATGGTCAGAATTGTATTTTAGCTAGATCACTTTGACAACTGAAAGGAGGACAGAGTGGAGTGAAGAGACCAATCAGCGGGCTACTTCTGCCATCACAGAGTCTCAGACCTAGATCTGATTTCTAAATCATTTCATTTTCTCCTATTCTAGGGGAAGACCTTGTGGGGAAGGCCCTTCTTTGGAAAAAAATTTAATTAAATCTGATCACCAAGTAACTAGGATGTGTCACAATGTGAACTCTCTGAATGATACAAACAACTGCTTCTGTCTGTTCATGTAGCAAACCATAAATATTCTATTTAAATATTAAAGAGTCCTAGGAAATATTTAAGGCACATGAGGGACAAGCAAATGTTAACTTATTAAGTATTCCAAAAATATCTTTTTGAACTCATAGTTAACATACGTTTAATTTTTTTTGTAGCACTGTCCTAGTAATGAAACATTTTACGCACAAATTTATCATCCCTCATCCAAAGTATGTCTTTTTTTCTGTTTAAGGGGGTAGCTAGTAGCTATAGCCTCCAGGTGCATATGTGCAAAAGCAATTTATAAGTTACAAATATCAGAAGCAATTATAAAAATTGACTGCTTGCCAATATGTAACCCTTGGGAAAGGAATGGATTAATGAAAGTGAGCCTTGTATAAAAGCCAGAATTGTGTATATGAATGTGTTAAAGGGGCACACATACTTACATGCAGATAGTCCTCTCCAACTACTCACACACATGCACACACAAAATTTTAACAACCAACTTAGGATAGATAATTCAAATACCATGTAACAAATGCCTCAAATTAAAATCCTGAGATATTTTTAGAATTTGATAGAATTATCAAACATTAAAATAAAAAATACAAATAAAATTAGAATTAAAATACAGAATAAAATTAAAACATACATTTGTAAAAATTTGATAGAATTGAAAGAATCTTAATCACTGGTAACTATGTATTAATTCTTTCAATAACACTGTTTCTATTTGCTTAGGTTTGGCTAATGGAGATTGCTGGGGTGGGGGGGAGGGAAGGCTACTTTTCCTCAAAACTGGTTCTGATAATTCTTAATCTTCTGTGTACATTTTTGTTGGCATATTAGATGATTACTACTTAGAATATATCATTTAAATGGTATTACAAATAACAAAGACCAGTTATTTATCTTTCTTTCTGAATGGTTCTGTAATCACCACAGAATCACAGAATGTCAGAGCTGGAAAGGACCCTGCACAAGATCATCTGGTTCAATCTAATTATTTATTTTTATAAATACATAGATACCACTTACCATAATGACATACAGCCATTTCTGCAATGACCTGGCAAATGTTCAAACTTATACAGCAACCCATGATAAGCATATCTAATTCAGTGATTGGCTGATTCTTTTGGAGCATCTCTGAATTCCTTTTTGCTTATGGCCTAGGCAGTGTTATCTACTTATGTTAATTGCTCAAGGTTAATCTATACACAGATTTCAGATGCATTTGGACCTACTCTAATTTCAAATGCTTTTGGTTCATGTTGAGAATAAAGATTAGAGACTATAAATAAATATTATTATAAGTATCAGAATTGTTTCATCATTTAAAGATCAAGGTTTAATAGGAAATTGCCCCCAAAGGCCGCTGAGAACATTGTATGTCTCAAGGGTGCCTAGGAACTCAAAAACACTTCTCTAACAAAAAAGAAATTTCAGTAGAACAAGATCTTTTTTTTTTTAATAGTGTTTCATAATATCAAATGCAACTCAAAAGAAAATCCTACTCCAAACCTTCCTTCTTTTCTTCTTTTCCTTGTATATTCAAATCAAAAGCTTTCTTTTGAAAGTAAACCAAAAACCACTGAAATCGTTAGAATGAATACTGTTGAAAGAACACTCTGCAATAATCACTCTTTATTTCTTTGTTATAAAGAGGAACTAAATGGGTGGGGGGAGATGTTTGATATGGTAATGTGGGGAGAATGTCCAAATTTGTGATTTAGTCAACCAGCATGAATCTTGCAATATAATCTTAGAGGGATACATCAGGAATTTCAGTGACTAGTCCAAAGTCATAAAGACAGTTAAGTATCACACTTTTCTTAAGTCAAGGCTGTCTCTCTCTATATATACTATTGAACATTCATGGAAGTGGGTTAGGAGTAGGGGTATAGGGGCAGAACTGGGCATAAGAAATCAAAATATAGTCTACACCAAGACAATATATTTAAGTTGTGTAAAAATGTAGGTATAGATATATAATTTTAGGGCATGAGTATGTTCTTATGTCCTCTGCTGAAATACTATTTGTGTTTTAGTTATCACTACTAAGTGACTGTGAATTTATTGTAAACTCTTAAATGTAAATTAGGTCAAGTGGTCCAGTACTTTAAAAAAAAAAAAAACTATACATGGAATAGACTAAACTATTTTTAAAAAAAATTCCTTAATTAAACTCAGATATCAATTAAGTGGGAGTATAGGGAATTTTACACACTTAAATCTCTAAAATTACACTGTTTTCTAAACCTGCATTCTTAGTACAAAAAAAAAAAAAGGAGTAAAGCCATTTTAAGGAAAGCAGTTATTCTCTGAACAGCCAATTCATAAGTGGCCAAAAGTCAGATTTTGTTTCACTTTAAAGAGCTGGCAAGAATGAATTACTATTCATTTATAACTCTGAATTGGAATATGAGCATTTTAAAAGTTCAGATGCACCTGTGTCTTTTTTGGTAAAGAGAAATTCTGGATAAAGAAGCTCCATTTTATAAAGCCCATTAACCGATCTCTGCATTTTATATAGAGTTGCCTGAAACACCTAAGTTACTTAATGAAGTCATATAGCCAATGACACCAGGACAGGAACTGAACCTAGTTCTTTCTGGCTCCAAGACTGACTTGCTAGCCAAAAAATCTTGTTCCCTCTCTATTAAAAGGACACAGAATGAAACATCATGAATGTGAGAGAGAATATTCTCAGATGAAGAGAAGGGTATAGATACCTCTGGCTGACTATTGAATTCAAGGTGCTTGAATTCACTCATTAATTCCAGGAGGTCTATCTGATTTGTTGCCACTAAGTGGGACCAAAATAAATGAGAAAAATGTCATGCATTTCTGCCGCTGGCAAATGGGACCATTTTTCCATCTTTATCTATAGCCTTCTCTTTTATATAAGAATTGAGTGTCAAGCATGTGTAGTGAATTTAGATAAGAAGTTTAAACAAAACAGGAATGAAATGGGATATAGAAAAAAGTTGGCATCTAATAAATAGTGAATATTAAAATCAAAACACTGACAAGGATTACAAGTTATCAAGTCACTATCCCATTGCTACCTCCAAGTAGTAACACTCTAAAATCAATATAAATATAAATGATAAATAAATATAAATTATATAAAGGTGTAGGATCTCCAAAAATCATGTTATAATCTCCATAAGAAACTTTAAAAAAATACAAACTATAAACAAGGATCATATATCTTGATAAAACTATGGAAATTGTAAATTGCTTTGAACAAGGGAAAATTATCTAGGAACATGTCTCTTAAGCCCATCCTCAGAACATTCAAGCATTAACCAGCCTTCAAACACAGTAATTAAGAGACCTTTTCTTAAAGAACTTTGTCACCAAAAAATTTAAACATATTAAAAAACAACTTTTTTACATGAAATCCTAATTTAATGTCAGATCCACCTATGTTGCTGGACAGCATAAGCCTTGCTAAGCAATGCACACAATTTGTGGTACATCTCAGTGATTCTTCTATGTTAGGAATTTTTAAACTGTTTTTTCAAGGGCCTCCTCAGACAATTGGATAAAGGCTAAGGACCCCTTATCAGAATGGTTTTAAATAATGTTTCATTTTAATGCATAAATATTTTATTTTGATGCATAAAATAAAATATACAGGATTGCCAAGGAAACCAATTATTGAAATAAAGATGTAATTTTTTTTCCAGTCAAGTTTACAGATCCCTGGAAATGTCTCTTGGAAGTTGGTGCTTTTGAAGTTTAAAAACCTGATCAAAGTGCATACATTGTACAATGACTGATTTATGTTCTATATTTGGATTGGAATCTTGCATACTTTTCACCTACTTGTCATATATTTATTTATAATACCTATCTGAAAGTAATTATCACCTGAACTCTAGTTCCAACTAGACAACAGTATTTCAGAAACATTGACTATCAGGATTCATAGAATTTAGAGTTGCAAGGATCCTTAAGGATTTTCTAGTTCAAGGGTCCTTAACCTGAGATCCATATTACTAAAGGGATTCCTGAATAGATTTTAGGGAATCTATGAATTTGGATGGGGAAACGTACATTATTGTTATTAAATGGGCGTGGCTTAGGATCTATTGGGGGCCAATTAGAATCAGATTGGTTTGGTTTAAGATCTGGTCCTTAAGAAAGAAATGTAGCCAGTAAATCCCAAGATATTTTGGGAGGAAAAAATGCTTTTAAGAGCATCTCTAGATAAGGGTATGATACCCTATGGGAGGGAGAGAGGGAGAGAGGAAAGAAAGAAGGAAGGAAGGAAGGGAGGGAGGGAAGAAGGAAGGAAAGGAGGGAGGGAGGGAGGGAGAGAGGAAAGAAAGAAGGAAGGAAGGAAGGAAGGAAGGAAGGAAGGAAGGAAGGAAGGAAGGAAGGAAGGAAGGGAGAGAGAAAAGGAGGAAGGGAAGGAGGGAGAGAAGGAGGGAGGGAGGAAGGGAGGGAGGGAGGGAAAAGGGGGGAAGAAGGGAAGGAGGGAAAAAGAGGGAAGAAGGGAGGGAGGAAGGGGGGAAGGGGAGAAGGGAGGGACAGAGAGAGAGAAGGAGGGAGGAAGCTTTGGCTAGAAACCCTCAGGGTTTTCTCCCCACAGATTTACTTATTTATTCAGATTTTTTTTTTTTTTGGACTAGATGAAAGAGGAGATTCTTTGCCTCAATTGTTACCTAGCCTAAATCACTGAATAACTGCAGCCTCAGTCAAACTGAGATCTGTTGAAGACCTTAGCTTAAAAAGGCCAAGGTCTCCCATTTCATCTAGGGTCATCTTCAGTCTTGATCTATATCTGGCTACTGGACCCAGATGGCTCTGAAGGGGAAAGTGAGGCAGATAACCTTGCACAGGCCTCCCTAACTTAAATCCAATTCACTTGCATGTCATGGCCTCACTTAATGTCGTGATGCTATTCAAGAATGAAGAACAAATAACAACATCAATATTTTAAAATATATCATATATATATGTATATATATGTGTGTGTATACATATTAACAGTATATTGTGTATATATACATATATATATACGTATACATAGATATGTCTTTACTTTTACTAAATTCTAACTGAAAACTTAATATTTCCTTCAATTATGAGTTTAAAAATAAAACCAACCACATAAATTATTCTGAGAAGGGGTTCATAGATTTTACCAGACTGCCTAAAGGGTGCATGATAGAAAGAAAGTTAAGAGCTCCTGCTTTAATCTAACTTCCTCATCTTAAAAATGAAGAACCTGAGTCCCAAAGAAGTTCACCAATTTGCCCAAGGACACACAGCTCATTTAGACCCGGAGTTAGAATTCGAATCAAGATGCTGTCTCCTAATTCAGGATTCTCTTCACTATGCCATGCTGCCTTATCTGTAAAATGCCATAAGAAAATTGTACAGAATATTCTGTGTACATAGGATATTAGAGATTTCATACCTGGTACTGTTTGTGCTGTGGCCTCAGTTGTGATGGTAGGAAGAGCCATGGGCTGCTGCTGGCTAGAGCTCACTTCTGGCTCTGTACTAAGTGGGGGTGATAGGGCTACTTCACAGGATGGGACCTGATTGGGTAGAGGTGGTAGTAGCTCCTCAGAAGCCACTTGTTCTTCTTGTCCTGGGATCTGCAGGGCAGATAGAGGAATGCTAATCTGTTTGTTGGAATTGGATGTGCTCACAGGCATCTGAATTGCCACCTGTTGGCTGGTCCCATGGGTACCAGAATGTCCTCGATTAGGTGAAGCCAGGGATACCTTGATGGGCTTCTGGACTGTCTGCCTTGAGATTATGGGTGGAGAAGCAGAGACACTTTGTAGGTCCAGTTCTGTGCTGAGTGCTGGGGTCAAATGTGGAGTTGGTTTGGCTGGTCCAACATAAGAAGGACCAGCATGAGCCTGGGTTTTAGGCTTCGCCATCTGGGTTAATGAGAGTGTGGGGCCATCCACTCCACCTGTTAGTTCAGCGTTTGCCACAATATAATAATCTTCAGGAATCTCTTGCTTGATTTTCTTGACAATGACATCACTGCTGCTTTCATCAATGATCTGTGACTGAGTACTTGAAAGAACTGAAGATGGACAAATTCCAGATCTTTTCCGAGTAATGTTTTGAGATCTTTGGGTCTGGTGTTCAAAGTCACTGTCCTCATCTGTCACAGAAGACTCACAAACCATGTCAAAAAGTGTTGCTTCATCTTCATATTCTTCTACAACTTCATCCAATTCTGATGGCTCACTACAGTAAGAGAAATCACAAGAGTCTCTAGTTCTATTACAATCCAGCTTAGTTTTCACTGGCCTCCCAGGGTATCTTTCTACAGGACTGGTCTGTGTCTCAGAAGGTACACCAATGATACTGGGACTATCAGAATTGAAACTCCTGTTGTCCTGGAAACAGACCCTTTCCTGGGATCCAGCTCTACAAGTGGCTGTCAGGGGCCAATGATAAGCATGGCCAGCACTGCAGCCCCACATTGCTGTCAGGTTGCCATGGGAACCTTCAGAAAGCAAATGTTTCAGATTTGGAATGAGGCTACAAATGGTCCCATGACTATGGGCCCAGCTGACCAGTTTTGAAAGATTTTCTGATGAGGTATGAAGGCAATCCTCCATGTTATAGGATCAACAGCTTCTCTCCTAGAGGGAAAAAGATCAAAATAAAAATCCATTACTACCTGAAACTCTGCCCATACTTTCTCTTCCACCAAATGCATTAGTTTTGCCATAAAAAAAAGAATGAATTATCTAGCACAAATTAAGACTATTTAAAAAAGTGTGGAGAAAGTTTTTTCCACAGAATATTTTGAAGGGACAACCATAAAAATATATTATCAAAAATGTGCTCCAAAAATAAGCTTGTTAAAAGTTAAGTTGTTAAAAACTTAATGCCTGAGGTAAAATAATAGAGGAGAGTTAGAAAGCATTCTAGAACATCACAAAAAAGTAGTGGTTGTGATGCTACAAAGATATCACTGAATAACAGAAATGCTGAAATGTTTAACATATAAAGCTAGGAATCTTAATAATCACCAACAGAAACTGTTTGGAGGAGTTGGGGTTGGGAAGGACCCAGAGACATTCTCAGAAATGGAAGATGGCAAGGGCACTTTCCCTAGTATATTACCAGCTTCAGGACCTGGAAGGATTTTCTAGTTCAAGGGTCCTTAACCTGAGATCCATATTACTAAAGGGATTCCTGAATAGATTTTAGGGAATCTATGAATTTGGATGGGGAAACATAACATTATTGTTATTAAATGGGCTTGGCTTAGGATCTATTGGGGGCCAATTAGAATCAGATTGGTTTGGTTTAAGATCTGGTCCTTAAGAAAGAAATGTAGCCAGTAAATCCCAAGATATTTTGGGCTCAGAAGCTTAAGCCTTCCTAATTTCTAATCTGAACTGGTTCCTCTCACCTTAAGCAACCTTGTGGTCCCCTGCTTTCCAGGACTCATCACATCAATGCTCTGCCCTGTGTGGATACCTGATCAAATTAATACCCATTACACCTAAAAATCCCAAGCTCAAGTGATCCACCAGTCCTAGTATTCCCTGGTAGCAGACATTACAGATGTCTGCCTCCCTGCCCAACCAGTTGTCAAAATATTTTTTAATTAAATTTTTTTTCTAACATTCATTTAAAAAAATTCATTTCCAAATTCCCTTCCTTCCTGCAGCTTGTTCCCCTATAGAAGGCAAAAAAAAAGCCTACAATAAAGTAATGTAAAACATATTTCTATTTACCCACATGGCAAAACAAATAAACAACAGTAACAACAAAAACCAAACCCTAGAAAAATGGGGGGAAAAAGTTTCAATCTATACTCATGAACTCATTAGCTTTCTCTATGGAGGTGAGTAGCATTTTTCATCATGAGTTCTTAGAAATTGTCTTAGATTATTGCATTGATCAGAGTAGCCAAATCTTTAGCAGTTGATCATTGTTACAATTTTACTGTTAACTATATACATTGTTCTCCCAGTTCTGCTCATTTCACTTTCTATCAGTTCATAGAAAACTTCCTAGATTTTTCTGAACCCATGCCCCTTATCATTTCTTATAGTGCAATAGTATTTCTATTACAACCATATACAACAACAGTCACTCCCCAGCTGAAGAGTATTTCTCAGTGTCCAGTTGTTTGCCAGCACAAAAAAGAACTGCTATAAATATTTCTGTTCCTATATGTCCTTTCCTTTTTTCTTTGATTTCTTTGAGTTATACAATTGCTGGATTAAAGGGTATACACAATTTTATAGCCCTTTGAGCCTAGTTAATTGTTCTCTAAAATAATCAAACCAGTTCACAACTCTACCAGCAGTGCACCAGTGTACCTCTTTTTCCACATCTTGTCCAGAATTTTTCAATTAAAAAAAAAGTTCATGTATTTAAGTTTAAGAAAAATTAAAAAAATAAAATCAGATTTGTTTTCAATGACAGTCCACCTCCCCAGCAGCAAGCTTGCTTCACCATGCCCTGTTTATGTTTCTTTTTATTTTTTTTAAACTGACAGATATGCAGTGGATAGAGTCCTGGGCCTAGAGTCTAGAAAGCCTAAATTCAGACCACATATACTTTGCGATCTTGGACAAGTTATTTAGCTTCAGTTTGCTTCCATTTCCTCATCTATAAAATGGGGACAATAATAAAAGCACCTAGCTCCCAAGATTTTCATGAGGATCAAATGAGATAATAATTGCAAAACACTTAGCACAGTGCCTGACACATGGTTGGTAATATAAATAGTAGCTAATTAACATATATACACCTACATGTGTATGTGATATATATATCATATATATGTGATATACATATCATATATATGTATATGCATATATACATATACATAGATGTATGTTATATAACATAACATCATATTTTATTTATGTATACATGTAATTCTATATATAAATATGTGTATATTTTACAATATTATGTGGGCGACTAGTAGCACAGTGGATAGAATATGGGGCCTGGAAACAGGAAGACTCATCTTTTCCAAAGTTCTAATCTGGCCTCAGACACTTACTAGTTATGTGACCTTAGGCAAGTTACTTAACCCAATTTGCTTCAGTTTCCTCATCTAGAAAATAAACTGGAGAAGGAAATGGCAAACTACTCCAGTGTCTTTGTCAAGATAACCTCAGATGGGGTCATAGAGAGTAAGAAATGATACAGCAACAAAATTATTATATTATTTTTATTGCTAATTTTCCCAAATAGCCCAGAGAACAATAAATAGGATTATATGAATATGTGTTGAAAACTATTTATAATATTTTCCATTTAGCAGATTTGCCTAGAAAATATAGAAAATTTTTTAAACAGTCACTCTATCAATCTTTAAACCTTTCCCCCCAACTTTTGCATAAAGAAATAGAATAAAAGCCCCTAAGAACACAACAATAAATCAATAATCTTGGGATAATAAGCACTGAGTTGAGTTGATGCAATGCAGATAATATCTTATCATGTAACTTTTCTGCTTAATGAGTTTCTTATATTACTTATCTTTGGCTATTAAACAATGTAAGTGCTCATATGTTTTCATCTGTAGAAACCAAATTTCTTGAAAATAAACTTTAAAACAATAAGCAAAATAGGATTGAAGGCTATTATGTACTCTTCTATATCAAAAGATGTCTTGGAATTTGCTTTGCTTGACTCTACTTATTTATTATAAGAGAAAGCTTTTATTTTGTGGGAGGAGAGTTGGGGGTAGAAATTAAGAAAGAGACAGAGATGTTTTTAAAAAGAGCATCAATAAATGTTTAAGAAATCCAGATGAGAACAGAAGGAATTTAGAAGAGAAAATGGACAATCACAGAAATATTGTAATTCTCATGTTAAATTTAACATCTACTTTAAAAATAAATAGTATATAATATGAATTATATAATCTTCTTTTGCAGTTCTTTGTATATGGAACCCTTTATGGTTGTTGTTTGTCAAGTTCATAATAAAAAGAAAATTTAGAAGGGAAAAAAGTTGCCTTAGCAAAAAAAGAAAAAAAATCCAAAATCTACCACTTGGTAGTAATTCTTCTGGTGGCAAGCCCTTCTGCTAGATGAGTCTTGATAGGTACAATTCTGAAATTTGGTTAAAACTCACTTTTATAGTTTGGCATCATTTACCGGAGATTATACTATACTAGTTGCTTTTGAGAACCCTCTGTAAGGCAACTTTATAGATTACAACTTTCAAGATAAATTGAATAGCCAAAAGAACAAGAGAAAGATGCATGGTGGATATAAAGAAACTACAGCATGATGTCAATGATAACTTGTATGAAAGAAATATTATAATAAGCATCTCTGAGGACATGTAACAGTAGAAAAATAGAACAGATCAATTAGATAGGCAGAATGAGGAATGATCCATATAGTATAAAATAATAAATGTAGTTCAAGATCTCTAGATCTTCCATAATAGATTAACTAATTTTTCCTTTAATATATAAAAACAGGACAAGGTGAGAAAATGTTGAAGGCGTATAATCAGAATTAGCAATATCCACATATGGACAGGGAGAAATATGTCTAAAACATAGGCTAAATACTTTACAAATATTATCTTGTTTTATCCTACCTTGCAAGGAAGGTGTCTTTTAATATTATTATTTTACAGCTGAAGAAAATGAGGCAGAGGTTAAATGAGACAGAATCTGCACTACAAGGTTAGTAGGTATTTATGGTATTTGAACTAATCTAGCTGCCTTGATCAAAACAGAGGTCTTGCAAAGCAGCTGAGTATGGGTAACCAAATAATTGGTCAACAAACATTTAACTAAGAACCTACTATCTAGCAGCCACTAAGCGGGTACTAGAAGATAGCTGTGAAACAGTCTCTGTCCTCAAAGAACTTACAGTTCTGGATCAGAGAAGAAAGTAAAGAGACATAAATACGCATAAAGGATGGTCTCTAGGTCTTATTGCAGTTTTGAACTTTAATTGCTTAATAAACCTTGGCAGCTATATGGTGCAGTAAATTATGCTTGGAATCAGAAAGAATCATCTTCATAAATTAAAATATGGTCTGAGATACATGCTAACTATGTGACCCTGAGAAAGTCGCTTGATCCTGTTTGGCTAAGTTTCCTCATTTATAAAAAGAGCAGGAGAAAGAAATGACAAATCACTCAAAAGTATCTTTGTCAAGAAAACCCCAAATAGAATCATGAAAAGTCAGATATGCCTGAAATAATTAAAACAAAGCTTTAATAACCAAGATTTTGGGGACACCTATGTAATGGCATAGTTACAGGAAATTTGAAAGGGAAAGCAACTGAAGCATGAGGGAACTAGAAAAAGCTTCATGTAGAAGATGGCAATCATTGGGATGAGTCTTTAAGGAAACTGGTGACTCGAAGAGACAACGCATTGCATTCCAGGCTGGAATACAGATACTGCAAAGGCTGGGAGGGTAAAAAGCTAAAGTTATCATTAGAGGGAGAAACAATGAAGTGGAACTTTCAGAATACTAGAAACTACATTTCTAGTCATGGCAACCAAAGGCAGCTTATAGTGTTTTTGTAAAAGATAATAGTTTCTCTTCAATGGGAAAATTATATTAGACTGTGGAAGAGGGGAAAAATACATATATATATATACATATATATATATATACACATATATATATATATGTACATATATATATATATGTACATATATATATATAATATAATATAAAACAAAAACAAAAAACAGATCTTTGAGACCAGGACTGGTGGTTTCATTAGTCAACATTTTATTCTTTCTGTTTCATTGTAGGGCCCATTTTCTCTGCATGGTGGGGAAATGAGGCTAGAAAAAACAAGCCAAGTGTGATCCTAGTAACAGAAGCACTATTATCTGAAGGCTAGCCTCACATCTCAAAAGTAAGCCATGTTATACAAATATGATTTGCATTAACCCTTCCTCCCACACATATATCCTTCTATCTCCTGACAAGTATCTGTAGCTCCTAAAAGGGTATTCACAATACTTTCCTTGTATACCTTTTCCCCTTTTCTGGAAAGCAGTGCACAATAGCTTGCAGTCATATGGTCTGAATATACCAAAGAGGTATATTCTGAAAGGAAACAGGCCTAAAAATAGACAACAAAAATTGGAAACTGATATAGGTAACACCAAAGGAAGTATGTTTTTTTGTTTGTTTTTTTTCTCAATAGCATTTTATTTTTTCCAAATACACATAAAGATAATTTTCAACATTCATTTTTATTACATTTTCGTGTTCCAATTTTTTCTGCCTTCCTTCATTATTTCCCCCCTTCCTGAGGCAACAAACAGTCTCATGGCATAGGTTAAACATGTAGAATCCTTTTAAACATATTTCCATATTTGTCATGTTGTGCAAGAAAATTCAGACCAAAAGGAAAAAAAAAGACACAAGAAAGAAAAAGCAAACAAAAGTGAAAATACTATGCTTTGATCCACACTCAGTCTCTATAGTTCTCTTTTTTGGATGCAGATAATATTTAAAAGTATGTTTGTTAACATAGGGCCAAAAAACTGGCTGGTAGAACTACTAATAAAAAGTCCCTTATAACTTTGATCAATTCTGCTAAAAATAGGGGCAGCTAGGTGAAGCAGTGGATAGAGCACCAGCCCTGAATTCAAGAGAACCTGAGTTCAAATTTGGTCTCAGACACTTGACACTTCCTAGCTGTGTAACCCTGGGCAAGTCACTTAACCCCAATTGCCTCAGCCACCAAAAAAAAAAAATCTGCTGAAAATTTATTTTTTTTCCCTTCTAATTTCTGAACTATGGAGAAAGGAAGGAATGACCAATAAAAAGAGGGAAAAAGAGAGAGAGAGAGAGATAAGCCAGATTATTTGGTTTTCCTTGGTTCTTTCCATTCCATCAATCAGATTTTTCATGATGGAGTTGGAAAAAGAAGACTATGCAAATCACACTCTAATAGTCATCTTAAAAAAAGAATGAGTGTCTAGAGGAGAATGAAGTATGTGGTTAAATTGATAATAGGCAACATATAATAATACATGTAATTGAATACATAATAATAACTAGCATTAATAGAATACTTTAATATTTGGAGAATAGTTTACATGCATTATCTCATTTGAATGATAATAAAATTCTATATGTGGGGGGGAAACTAGGTGGCATAGTAGATAGAGCACTAGCCCTGAAATTAGGAGGACCTGAGTTCAAATCAGATTTCAAACATATAACACTTCCTGGCTATGTGACCCTGGACAAGTCACTTAATCCCATTGCCTCAGGGGGAAAAAAAAGAAAATTCTATATGTGCTATTATTATTATTACCATTTTCCAGATGAATAAACTAAAACACAAAGAGCTAAGTGACTTTCCCAGAGTCACAAACTGTCTGAGGTAGGATTTGAACTCAGGTTTTCTTAATTCCAATGCCACCATACCTCTAATAATATCTTTGTGACGGTCTTATTTTCCATTGAGGCACTTACTCCTGATGGAGGCAGTGAGGTGGTGCTTGGAGTTAAGACGATCTATGTTCAGATCCTGCCTCAGGCACTTACCAACTGTATGGTGCTGCTGAGCAAGTCACTTAACTTTGTTTGCTTCAGTTTTCTCATCTGTAAAATGGAGGTAATAGCAGCTATCTCTCATGGTTGTTGTGAGAATCAAATGAGATCATATAATTATCCCTTCCAAACTGTGACTTTCTCCATTGTGATTTTTCTCTTTTTTCCCCTCAATAGTATTTTATTTTTCCAAATACACATATAGTTTCCAATATTCATTTCTGTAAATTTTGCGTTTCAAATTTTCCCCTCCCTCTTTTACTTCCTCCTCTCCAACAAGCAATTTGATATAGGTAAATTATTTTACATGTTTTCCATAATTGCCATGCTGTACAAGAAAAATCAGACCAAAAATGAAAAAATCCCCATTATGGTTTGTATAACCATACAAGTTGGTATAAGAAATTAAATAAAAATTTTGGAGGAATTTTGTGGAAACTGTAAAAGCTAGTAAATACACAGAAAAAAGTTTAGAAACTCTGAGATTCATAAAATATGTGAATTGTATAATATTGACATTTTAATATCATAATAATTCAGACTTCTCTGGTATGAGGAGAGAACCAAAAAAAATTTACATGGATTTTCCAGATTACAGGGTAACCCCCTCTAACTCCCATAATATGTAATTGTAAAGCCCTTAGCAAAGTGCCTAGAACATAATAAATACGATATGTTAGCTATTAATATTATTATAGACAAGAGCTACAATGTACTCATGAACTAAGCTTTTCACCATTCCATTCTTCAGAAAAGGAGAGTTTATTCTATAAAGATTTACTATATATGATTAGATTCCCTATAGGAGCTATGGAAAAAATCTCATGACTTCAAGTTCTCTGTCTTATCTCTAGAAAATAGCTAGAAAGATCATGGTTGGTAACAGGGTCTGGTTGTATTTGGAGAAAATGCAATATTCCTCTATACTTTCTGGCTCCACCAGCAAACAAAGCCTTCCCTATGACAACAAAAGGTGCCAACCTCCATAATGTATCCAGGAACAAGGCCTGAAGCCTAAACAACATAAACATTAACATAAAAAAATTTCATGTAGAACATGAGGGATGTAGGAAGTGGTCACCCCCCTTAAATTTACTAGACACTTCTATGGTACAAAGGAGATGATCTTGTCAAGTGCAATTATCTCCAAGGTGTTTGTATAGCTTTAAGTCTTAATATAAGATTTAAATGTATATTATGAATTTGGGGACACTTTGTTCAAAAATTATAGGCTATTTTTGTGTGCTGCATGCATGTTTAGGGTTGAAGTCTAGTGTGTGTGTGTGTGTGTGTATGTGTGTGTATGTATGTTTATATTTATACATACACATCACTTTAAATTTTTATTTATTTGTTGATATATATTAGAACTGTAATTATTATAATATAATTAAATATATTATAATGAATATATTGTATATAAGCAGAGTACTAAACTACATTTCAAAGTGGTCAAAATCCCAGAGAAGTGCCAAGCAACAACATCCCCAGTTTGAGATGCTGTAGTCACCATTCTCTTTTTCAGGCAGCAGCCATTTTTGGTGCTATCTTTGAAACAGCATCAAGAAACCTCCTCATAGATAGCAACAGCGGCTACTAGAATCTGGGGTGATTTGGGAATCAATAGGGTAAGTAAGGAGCATTTATAAACTGCCTATTGGACAGAACTTAATTTAAGACAAATTAGAGAAATAATATGAGGACTTCTTACTTTGTAACTAAAGTCCCTTATTTAAGGGAAGCAAGATGGTGTCTTGGAATGGCACTTGAATAGGAATCAGAGAACCTGAGTATAAATCTTGGCTCTGTCACTGCCCACTTTGGGGGGAAATCACCAGGGCTCTGCTTGAGTTTTCTTTCTTGTAAAAATGAGACAAGGCAGGACAAGAGTAATTCACTCAAACTGAAATATAAATGGATCTAAGTGAGCAGCCAAAAGACTAGAAAACCACAAATTAACATTATCTATGTTCATTTTAAAGTTATTTTTCTACTTAATTATCTATCCATTTGTTTTGCTAAACATTTCCCAATTACATCTTAATCTGGTTCAGGCATGCTTGAGAATTTTGCTGGTGTGAAGGCTTATGCACCAGGAGTTTAATATTTCTGGACTAAATGGTCTCTAAGATCCTTTTCAGCTCTACATCTATAATTATATGAAAGAGAGCAAAAGATAGCCTTCTTTAGTGGATAGAGTCAGGAAGATTTGAGTTAAGTTCTATTTCTGACACATACTGGTTGTGTGACTCTAGGGCATTATCATAACCTCTCAGTGTACATACAGAATAGCTCACTTGCTCCTCTGCATTGATAGAGTAGAGATTCTTGCTAGAAGACATCTATATTAAAAAACTCATAGAACCAGACCAAATCCATATGAAAATGAAACAAGTACAAAAAGGTTATGGGACTATCCAGCTTTGAAAGCTACATTTTGACGAATATTTGAGGGGATGTGGGAAAACTGGGACACTGATGCATTGCTGATAGAATTGTGAAATGATCCAGCCATTCTGAAGAGCAATTTAGAACTATGCTCAAAAAGTTATCAAACTGTGAATACCCTTTGATATAGCAGTGTTATTACTAGGCTTACATCACAAAGATATATTAAAGAAGGGAAAGGGACCCATATGTGCAAAAATGTTTATGGCAGCCCTTTTTGTAATGGCTGGAAACTGGAAATTGAATGGATGCCCATCAACTGGAGAATGACTGAATAAATTATGGTATATGAATATTATATAATATTATTGTTCTATAAGAAATGGCCAGCAGGATGAATACAGAGAGGCTTGGAGAGACTTACATGAACTGATGCTGAGTGAAATGAGCAGAATCAGGAGATCATTATACACTTCAACAACAATACTGTATGAGGATGTATTCTGATGGAAGTGGAAATCTTCAATAATGAGAGGATCCAAATCAGTTCCAATTGATCTGTAATGAACAGAACCAGCTACACCTAGAGAAAGAACACTGGGAAATGAGTACGGACTACAACATAGCATTCCCACTCTTTCTGCTATTGTTTGCTTGCATTTTTGTTTTTTTCTTCTTAGGTTATTTTTACCTTCTTTCTAAATCCAATCTTCCTTTTGCAACAAGACAACTGTATAAATATGTATACATATATTGTATACAACGTATACCTTAATATATTTAACATGTATGAGACAACCTGCCATCTAGGGGAGGGAGTGGAGGAAAGGAGAAGTTGAAACAGAACTTTTTACAAGAGTCAATGTTGAAAAATTACTGATGCATATGTTTTGTATATAAAAAGTTATTTTAAAAAAGCTTTATATACCACTAGAACATAAAAACAAGCTATGCATAATAAAGATCTTTGGCTTTACATATATTTCTCTTTTTCTGTTCTACTATGTACATGGAAATTTCCATTTTAAAAATAACATAAAAATAGAAATTTAAAAAGCAATAATAAAACAAACAGATTATATTATTTATTTTCACTTAGGAAAAATTTTATTTCAAATGTTTCTTCTCAGTGGGGATGAGAGAGTGGGGAGGGAGAACGGGATTCAATTTGGAACTCAAAGTTTTAAAAACAAATGTTAGGCAATATTTCACATGTAAAATAAAAAAATAAAAATATCAAATAAACAAATGGACAAAAAATTATACATTTCTCAGTCAATAAACAATTATTAAGTGCATACTATGTTAAAGTACTGCATTAACCAGCAACAAGTTTGTTTTTAGATTGAGTCAATTCTTAACTTCACTTGCAATGATTTTGCTTAATGACTTTTAGTTTTTACCCTTTTGGGAGTGGAGGTGGGAGTAATGGTAGGGGTAAGGAAACAGAACTTTTTAGTGCCTTCTTTTACTCTATGAAAACCCAATAACTGGTGTAACATGGTGGGGGAAAGACTAATAGAAGGAATCCAACAGTTGCTGTTCTAGTTGTATCTAACTTTTCATGACTCCTTTTGAAGTTTTCTTGACAAAGATATTGGATTGGTTTGCCATTTCCTTCTCTAGCTCATTTTACAGCTGATGAAACTGAGATAAAACAGAGTTAAGTGATTTACTCAGAATCACACATTTGTAAATATCTGAGATGGAATTTGAACTACAGTTTCTCTGATTCCAGGCTCAGAGCTCTATCCACTGTGCCATATAGGTGTCTGAATCCAGCAGATAAAAGTTAAATATATCGACTAATCACATTTTCTTTAATTTTGTTTATTTATTTAATATTTCCCCATAGTTACATTCAAAACAAAACAAAAATTACATTTGTTTCTAAAATTTATGAGTTCTAAGTTTTCTCTCTTAACCCCACACACAATTAAGAAACCATTTGTGAAGTTATGCAAAACACATATTTTCTTTCAAGGAGTTCCTAAAAAAATTTCATAGAACTCAAAGTGGGGATTACTGGAAATATTCTGAAAATTACTGCCACTTAAGTTGATAGACCCATTGACTAGTAGAACTAGAAAGAAAACAAAAGTTCAGAAATAATTCTGACCCTTGTATTGATTAGAAAAAGGAGAATAACTTTTTTTTGTCCTCTATTTGACTAATAACAGCAGTTGGTAGAACCAAAGAAACTTATTATATAACACATTCCTCCCCTATCTTCTACTAACTTGGAACAATCTATATAGTATCCTGAATATTGAAATATATTTAAGTAATTGGAGTGTTAAAAAGCTTTAGCAATGAAAAAAAATTTAAATCTTTAAGTATGAAAATACAGGAGGAAGAAATGATTCAATAAAAACATCACTATGGAACATCAGTAAAAAGGGAAATTTAAAACAAACTTTCAGACTGAAAAAAAATCCTAAATTTTATAAAGTAGCTTTCAATTCACAAAGTATTTCTGTGTGAATTGAATAAATAAGTGAAATTATTCAAATGGGGCTCACAAAGTGGCAATTCAGAACTCAGAATCTGATTTCATTTCAATATGGATCATTATTAGTTTTCAAATGATCATTTTAATTTTGCAATTTTATCTTCTCAAGAATATTGTCATATGTAACAAAGCAGATAAGTTTAAACTTATATTGATTGTCTTTTAAAATATCATCTACAATTCCTAATCTTCCATCCCTTTCCCTATCCTAGAAAGCCAGCCCTTATAACAGATATAAAAGGGCAGGGAAGGGAAAGCAGTTGAATAAAATATATAACCAGTTCATCAACCAAGCCAGACATTTTATGCAGTTTTTCCCATTCATTATTCCCTGACCTCTATAAAGGAGGAAGAGAAGTATATTTAATATCTGTTCTTGGAGTAAGCAGATAAATCTTTAAAACATTTTAAAGCTAGGATTCTTTTAACTCTTAATTTTTAAGGTGGTTACTTTAATACTTGTGAAAATAAATTTACTTTAAAAAAATTCTCTGGACTATTTCATCTTCTTTGAAATTCATTGAAATGAGATTGAAATTTGAAAAACTACTTTAAAAAAAGGTAATGAGCTCCATAAATTCCTGATAATGTCCCAGTATGAGCATCATGTAATCTATATGTAAGGCCTGCTTATGTGCAAATAAGTGGCTACTTCTATGAATGGTCAGATGTATTATGCCAAAATTCAAAGAACTATTGAACGCTATTCAAAGCCAGAATTAACTAACTCTTGCTCAACTGAAATAACTTCAATTGCTTTTTTCCTCCCTTTCCAAGCTATTTGCATTAAATAGAATGTTATAGGCACTGTCTGATGATGGATTCACTTTTTTTTTTGTCACCCTCCTTAGTTTAATTCTATGTAACCTGACATCACCTTTACTATAAAAGCCTTCTTCCTCAATACAATGAATTTTAGTTATTCTGAAACACCAAAATTGTAATTCAAATCTTTGGATTCCATCTGCTCATTTGTACATAGGCTAAATGAGGGTTCCAAGTTCCATACTACATACAATATGACTATTTATATGGACATCACAATGATTCCATACATAATTTAACATGGTGGAGACAATTAATTGTTCCTAAGGTAAATAAATAGCTTATAGATTGTAGATGTCTTTTGAACAGCTTTTCATCAAAAATGCTCTAAATCATTATTGATTAGAAAACAATTCTGAATATCACTTTACACCTATCAGGTTGACTAAGATGACAGAAAAAGATAATGATAAATATTGGAAGAGATGTGGGAAAACTGGGACAATAATGTATTGTTGGTGAAGGTGTGAATTGATCCAACCATTCTGGAGAATATTTGGAACTAGTCAAAGGACTATCAAACTGTGCATATCCTTTGAAAGGGGGAAGGACCAACATGTTCAAAAATGTTTGTAGCAGTTCTTTTTGTAGTGGCAAAAAATCGGAAATTGAGTGGATGCCTATCAGTTGGGGAATAGCTAAATAAGTTATGGTATATGAGTGTAATAGAATAGTATAATTCTATAAAAAATGAGGAGCAGGCTGATTTCAAAAAAGTCTGGAAAGACTTACATGGGCTGATTCCGAGTGAAATGAGCAGAAGCAAGAGATCATTTTACTTAGTAACAGCAAGATTATGTGCTAATTAGCTGTGATAGACTTGACTCTTCTTAGCAATGCCTTAATTCAAGACAATTCCAATAGACTTGGAATGAAAAATGCCATCTGTATCCAGAGAGAAAACTATGGAAACTGAATATGGATTGAAACATTGTATTTTCATCTTTATTTGATTGTTTGCTTTTTCTTTTTTTCTGGTTTTTTTTTCCTTTTTTGGTCTTATTTTTCTTGCAAAACATGGAAAATATGGAAATATGTTTTGAAGGATTATATATGTTTAACCTGTATCAGATTGTTTGCTGTCTTGGGGAAAGAGGAGGGAGCTAGAAAAATTTGGAACACAAAATCTTACAACAATGAATGTTTAAAACAATCATTGTATGTATTTGGAGAAATAAAATACTATTTGGGGGGAAAATTTCATGAGATCACAGAGTGTATGGAAAAGAATAGGGTATAAGAAGGCTGGAAATATAGGGAGAGGCTAGGTATTAAAGGGTTTTGAACACCAAAAAGAGGATTTTATATTTGGTTCTAGAAGTAATAAGAAGTCAAATGAAGTTTACTGAGAAGAAGGGGTAATATTGTTAGACCTATGCTTTCAGAAAATCTCTTTGACAGACAGACATCAGACTTAAAAATTCAGCAAAATTATGTTCTTGCAGGGCCAGTGTTCAAGAATTGCATGGTCCCATAGAATCTTGTCAATCTAACACAATGTTTTGAAAATAATCAGTCTTCCATATAATTGCATTAATTTGATTTTGAAATAGGTCAAAAGACCAATGGCAAAATTCCAGAAGCTAGATATGAAACAAAGGCTGAAAGCTATAAACAGAGAAAGGAAGATGGATTTTGCATTGGTATTTATGTAAAATAAGTTTTTGAACTTCCTTTTTTGAGTTTAGATCCCCACTTTCTTGCTGTTGTACCCTTTAAACATTAAAAATGCTTGGTAACATATCCAAAAGATTCAGTGGATTTCAGCTTACAGAAAGTTTATCATTTCAAGCAAAAAGCTCTGAATAGAGAAAAGAAGGACTATGTCCTCATTACATGCAATTTTGGAATCCCTTTATGGTACACCTGTACTCCAAATTTTCATGCAAAATTTTCTGTTGATATCTAAAATAGGAGTTAAAGTTATTCCCTATTTCTTTTGAGACTTGTTTTATATCATCATATAGATATCCACAAAAGTGGTTCTTGATACTGCAAAGAGTTCTCTCAAACAGACATTGTATATTACTATATCTCCAAATCATGACTCCTTATAATAATTGCTAAGAACAAACACAATGTGGTGCAGAGGAGAAAGTCCTGGATTTGGATTCAGAATGAATAATGAAAATGAATAAAAAAGCATGTAGTGTTAATACTAAAAAGATGAGGTACATCAACTGACACAATTTTTAAAAAATTTTTATGATAATTTTTCCTATCTATGCAAATTCACTTTAAGTACAAATAATTACAAGTAGAAATCATAATATTACTTTGAAATAATTTTATCCTACTTTATTTTTATTGCATTATGTATTTTTAAAATGTACTGACAATTGATGCAGTATGGATGAATTGTCCTTTGAGGATTGTTAAAATAATGGTCCTTCTTGTGCCAAGCTACAAACTGAACCTTCAAAAAAACAAAGTCCCTTTTGTCAAGAAATTCATGCTCTAATTGGAGGAGACCATGCATAAAAGAAAGTTCGGCTACAAAGTTGAAAGAATGGCCCAGAACTCCTAAGGAGTAAGGATAAGCTGGTAGCAAGTTCCAGAAACACTTGAGTTATCAGTGGATTATATGGCATATAGCAAGACCTCCAAAATCTTAGAACTTAGTAGTCAGCCTAAAGGTAACATCTGGTGGTCTTCCATTTCATTAAAAGGGAGAGAGTATCTCCCATCTTATCAAGCGGTAGAACAGTTAAGCAGCCCAGATGGATTGTGACTCTATACATTGGAGGAATGGGCAAAAGGAGAGTTCACTCCCCAATGGCAGTTGGACTTCACACCATTGACAATCCATCCAGGATGGGTTCTAGGACACTTCTGAGACAGCCCAGACAAGAAAGGAAACAAGGAGAAAGCAAGGGAATTTAGGGTGTCCCTTAGTGGCAGGTCTTCACAAAACCCAAAGTCAAAGCCTGATTGCTATATGATCTTGGAGAAATTATTTTTCTTCTCTGGGACTCAATTGCTTCATGAACAAAAAAAGTTGAACTAAATAACTCTGCACAAGCTCTACAAGTTTATGATCCTATAATCTTCACAGAAATCAGTGTTATACCTTGCCTTGTCTGCCCTATTAAATTTTACCTATCTGCTCCATCAAATGCCATTCATCTCTGGGTATATGGCTAAATATAGGCCTACCTCAATCTATCTTGCAGTATGAAGCTAAAATTTATGTCATGTATTTTATACATTTGCTGTAAATGCTGATTAAAACTTTTTACTGACATTAAATCCTATTAAAAGCATTACTAAAAAATTCTATTTACATGCAAAATGAACATCTTAATTTTAGTTCATAAATAATCTGATAGTAACTTTGAAGCAAAATTGTCTTTGAATATATTTTGAAATACATCCAAAAAATTTGCAAAGCCTCAGGATTCTTGCAAAGTTTTCTGTTTTTTCAGTCTATAATTTCAAGAAAGCCCAAAGTAGAGATTTTATTATGTGCTTTATGAAACCCAAAAGGGAAATAGCAAGCTGCAGGATGAATATAAGCAAACTAAAGAATTCAGAGAGGAAAGGAGGTCAATGAAACATTTAAAAATTACTCAGAAAAGGGTAGAAGGAAGTTCAGAAGGAGATACAGATGAGCTGGCAATATTGGTACCATCCAATTAAATTTCATATGTACTTAAAATAGTTATGGTTTTCATATGAGATCCTCTTTTCTTCCTTTTCTTTTAGAAATGATTGTGATTGTTGATATTTGTTAAGTTAATATTTAAAAAAGTTTAAGTAGGCAGAGTATATTACCAAGAATTATTTGCATGGGCAAAGTAGAATATAAGATATAGTCTTAGCTGTATAGGGTCATAGAGGATGCATGAGAGCCGATAGAGGCTGCTTTAATAGTGTTGCACTGGTTTAGATAAGTGTGACTTTACTGGGTTAGGTTCTGATATCAGGGAAGGGCTCAAACCTTGCATGCTTTCTCATCTTGAGCAATTCATGAGCAGAGATCTATCCAACATTTTAGAGGCCTTTCTCTGGTTCACTAAATAATATAAGGGTATTAATACAGAACTTAGGCTATTCATCTCATTATTTCTTACTCTCATAAGACAGGGCAGACCTCTTTCTTTATCTCTCTTTCTATTTTTGGTCATACATGTTTTTTGTGTTACTTCTTACTATGGACATAACCTGACAGTGACTGCTGGGTGTTACAGGAACCATCTGCTAATGTCTGCTGGGGATCTAATTCTGACCAGCATAATAGATCCCTTCATGTGAAAGGATGATAACAATACAAGGAGACTGAGAGGCAGTTGCATTGTCTGACCTTTCTCTTCTTCTCTTTTGCCTCCAATTTATTTCATTCCCAATTCACAAGCAACATCTGCATCAGTAAAGGCTGACTTGCAATTCCTTCAAGTGTGTTATGATTCACAGCTTTGGGGGCTTTCAGAGAATTGACCTGCCCCTTCACACTTAGACATGGTTCTTAATAACTTCTTCTATACAAAACACTATTGACATTGTGCTTCTGACTTCTTATACCTACCACATGTTTTGAGGTTATATGCAATCTTTATTCTTCTGAGATGTATAGTACAATATGTGCAGTCACTTCATTTCCAGAAGAATATTAGTATTTTAAAATGAGCTTTTGCAGCAGTGAACAATTTGAGATTTAAGTGCTGGTCGGTTTCTTAAATGCAATCTGGACCTATTTCCTCTTATTCAATTCTAAAGCCAGCTCATTAATGAGCTAGCTAGCTAGACTCCCATATGTATATATATATATATATATATATATATATATATATATATATATATATATATATATATATGTGTGTGTGTGTGTGTGTGTGTGTGTGTGTGTGTATACACATATATGTATATATATGTATATATTTATATATATGTATATATTTATATATAGGATGGGTGCGTGTGTGTGTGTGTGTTTGTGTGTTTGTAGCTATAGCACTATTCAAAACCAATACTGACTAACTCTTGCCATGGGTGGATAGAAAGATATGAATAAGACTACAGATAGATTATATACATATTTAAAATATATATACAATATATAAAATAATACAAACATAAATATCTATACATATAGGGTATCCCAAGCATCTTAGCATAATTTCAAACTTTTACTAACAGAAACTGCACTAAGTTTTGCACATAGTTTTGCCACTCTTCCAACTACCTGACCTATTCTAGAGAATGTGCATTTTAAAGAAATTGTTCCTTGATTTTTGGGTGTGGAAGACAAAGGCTAAGTAATTAGTTCTCTCCTATTTAGATTGTATGTTGTACAACATAGGCCTATGACACTGGTGAATATTTATGGATTCTTTATTATTCCTTATTTATTACTGATACCCAGTGGATAATTGAACAATCATCATCACCTTATTTATACCTGTAAGAGAATATTGTCTAATTCTGATGTCATCATCATCATCATCATGGTGGGCACTCAAATAGTGCTTTAAGGTATATAAAGTGGTTGACAAAGATGATCTATTTTATCATCACAACAATGCTGGGAGGTAGGTGCTATTATTATTATTATTTCCATTTTACACATGAGGAACTGAGACAAAAAGTTTAAGTGAATTTGCCTTGATTCACACAGCTTATAAGTATATGGATCTGGAATGGAATTCAAATCTTCTAGACTTTAAGACTAGTGTGCTAACCATTATGCTGCTAAGTTGTTAGTTATTTGTTCAGTTGTTTTTCAGTCATGTCTGATTCCATTTGTAGTTTTCTTAGAGATACTGAAAGGATTTTCCATTTTCCTCTCCAGCTCATTTTATAGATGAGGACACTGAAGCAAATAAAGGTAAGTGACTAATGTGAAAGATTTAAACTCAGGAAGATAAATCTTTCTGACTCCAAGCCTAGTACTCTATCTACTGAGCCACTGGCTTAAGTTGTCACCAGGGACAGAGAAAAACAAGAAGAGAAATGAACTGGTCTTTTAATAAATTGTAAAGAATAACAAATGACCAACCAGGGAGCTGGATTTAAAGCTATAAGTTTTTTTTTTTCCCAAAAGATAGGTTTATTTAGGAGAAGAGGTAGGTTTTTTTTTTAGGTAATTGGGATTAGGTGACTAACCCAGGGTCACACAGATAGTAAGTGTTAAGCATTTGAAGCTAAATTTGAACTCAGGACCTCCAGACTCTAGGACTGGTACTCTACCCACTGTACCATCTAGTTGCCCAATGTTCACTGACAAAATGAACAGGTAAAATAGGCACCAAATATGAAATAGATTTAGGAAAGCAATAGGGTTTCTAGGGAAAGGAGTTTGGAAGAATCCATTAAAGGAATATGCCTAATCATTGGTTGTCAGATTAAATTCAAAGAGGAGTTTAGCAGCTATGAAATTTTAAAAGAATCAGAAGAAAATCATCAGTCAGTTGGAGAGTTCTTCTATGTAAAACTTAAGAAAAGACATGCATATGCCAAAATATTTGCGGCAGCTCTTTTCGTAGTGGCTAGAAACTGGAAGATGAATGGATGTCCATCAATTGGAGAATGGTTGGGTAAATTATGGCATATGAAGGTTATGGAATATTATTGTTCTATAAGAAATGACCAGCAGGAGGAATACAGAGAGGCCTGGAGAGACTTAAATCAACTGATGCTGAGTGAAACGAGCATAACCAGAAGATTGCTGTACACTTCAATGCTGTATGAAGATGTATTCTGACGGAAGTGGATATCTTCAACATAAAGAAGATCCAACTCACTTCCAGTTGATCAATGATGGACAGAAACAACTACACCCAGAGAAGGAACACTGGGAAGTGAAATGTAAATTGTTAGCACTACTGTCTATCTACCCAGGTTACTTATACCTTCGGAATCTAATACTTAATGTGCAACAAGAAAATGGTATTTACACACATATATTGTATCTAGGTTATATTGTAACATATGTAAAATGTATGGGATTACCTGTCATCAGGGGGAGGGAGTGGAGGGAGGGGAGAATAATTTGGAAAAATGAATACAAGGGATAATATTATAAAAAAATTACTCATGCATATATACTGTCAAAAAATTTATAATTATAAAAAAAGAAAAGACATGCATAAGAATCACACAAGATAAGGAGATATAGAGTGTCTGTAATTAATCAATAAGCATAAAGCACTCATCATGTGCCATACATATACTGGAAATTCAAAGATAGTAAAAAAAAACTTGTCCTTGTCCTCAAGAAGCTCCCATTTTGATGGATCTGTACAGAGTTGAGGGTTTACCTAAATTGATAAGACTCAGATCTAGATATACTGCATTTAAAGAGTTAAAATGATCTTCAACAAAGATTTTTTCATTCATTTGACTCTGCTGGCTAGCAGCATCTTCTTTTTTTCCCTTAAGTCACATTCAAAAGTGGTCTGACTTTTTTTTTCCTTTTGAATGGATAAAATCTGCCTGGATGATTTATACTTTGCAACCCACACACATAAGTATTTTAGTAAAAGTCAAAAAAGAACAATCTGTGTCAATGTGAATGATGTTGACATTTTAGCTACATTAAAAATAGCATTCCTTCACCTTCCTGGGGGTGCTTTGTTGGTTAAGAGAATGAGTGTCATGCAGGTAATGACTCATTCTTAGAAACTAAAAATTCGGTTTGTTCTTTCTCTGGGTTCTATCTAAAGACCTACTACTGCAGACTAATAATGCCAGGCAATTCCAGGGGAGAACAATGGATAATTCTAAAATATATACTCAGGTTTACTGTTCTTCCCTAAAGGCAATTATTTATTTAAGAAAACTCATTTGTCTTGATTAAAATCCTATTGACATGGCTTCTCTTATATGGGAAATTGGACAGACCATCCTCCCTAGAATACCATCTGCTTTTTGGCATGATCATACATCCTCACTGATTAGCTAAAGTTCTGGCCAAGATGTTGCCTTGCTCATGTATTGCCCTCAAGGGCACTGGCAAAGACTTATTAGTCAAATTTTTTTCCTGTGGTTGCTGCCAGTTGTCTACTGCTATCAAACATTATCTTAATATAGCCTTTGTTAAAGAGGAAATAAGCATTTATATATCTCCTACTATGTGCCAGGCACTGTGCAAATACTTTAAAAAATATTATCTCATCTGATGCACACAACAACCCTGAGAGGCAGGTGCTAAGTGCATAGACCAGGGCTGTGTAGCTATTGTACGGGGCTGAATTTGACCTCATCTTCTTCCTCCCTCCTCCTTATTTTTTAAGTTTGATAGAATTCTTTTTTTTTTTAATCAATCAGGATCAGGAACTCTTTTATTTAGTAGTTTCTTTACATCTAAGTCTATTTGGGGGGTTAACTGTCAACAGCTACTTTCTTTCTGATTCACAGATTATTATGGCAACACTATGAACATCAAATATTTCTTGAATACCCTCTGTAGTTGTTATTCAATCATTTTCAATTGTGTTCAACTCTTTGTGACTTCATTTGGGATTTTCTTGGCAGAGACTGAAGAGGTTTTGCCATTTTCTTTTCCAGCTCATTTTACAGATGAGGAAACTGAGGTAAACAGACTTAAATGACTTGCTAATGGTCACAGCTAGTATCTGAAGCCATATTTGAATTCCATGTATCTTTGTTGCTGTTTTTTCAGGTATCATTTGGCTGTAGAATGTGAATAGTCATTACCTACATGACAGGAAACACAGAGAGGGAGAGATGCTTTTACTTCTGTCTCTTAATATCCATCCTTGGCTGCTTACAAGACATGATTACCCACCTGAGGCATGATGATTATAGAACAGCGTCATGAAAACTATGCTAATTTTTTTCAGCTGACTAGGCATATTTGTAAAAGGGTTTTTTCTTTTTTCTTTTCCTTTTTTCTCTAGTTGAGGATAGTTGGGGAGGGAGAAAAATGAATGCCTACAACTGAAAATTTTAAAAACCAAATCTCAGGCCTTAGTTCCTGGCTTTTCTAATTTTCAACCTTATGCATCAAATGATTCTGTGTTTTTCTAAATAAATGTTTTAGAATGCAAATGTCTTGAGGACAGGAGCTATTTTTTCTTCAGTTTTTATATTCACAGAGTGTAGCACTGTTCTTAACAAACAGCAAGAACTTCATAAGTGTTTGTTGGATGGTAAATGAAAATGTTTTCTTTTACAGTAAAACAAGTTTCAATTTTTACAAGCCTTTATCAAGGATCAAACATTTATTAATTTATTAAACTCTGTAGCTGATGCTGGTTCTTTGGTATGAGGAAAAATGCATTTCATGTTTAAGTCAAGACTTAAACAAACATGGAGATGTTGAGGAGGAGCAATGTTGGGAGCCCAAAATGAACTAAGTAAACTACTAGCCTTTTGACTACATATTTCCAAATTATTTTCCTTTTATTTCAAATTATTACCTGAAGGCTGAATTTAAGCCTAATAATTCTTAAAGCAGGAATTCTTACCTTTTTTGCATGTATTCTGATTCCCTTTAGTTTGTTAAATGGATGAAGTCAATGGACCCTTTCCAAGAAAAGTGTTTTCAATTGCATAAAAATATATAAGGTTACAAAAGGAACTATTTGTATTGAAATAAAGATGTAAATTTTTTTTCCCATCCAAGTTCAAGGACACCCTGAAATCGAAGATTAAAAAACTCTGGCTTCATTTTGCATCTGTATCTCTGTCTGCATTCAACTCCAAGGAATAAGAAGCACCCATACTGGGTCCTCCCCACTCTTTTGTGTATTGTCTTCCACTTTTAGATTGTAAGCTCCTAGATCCTAGTGCTTAACCCAGTGTCTGGCACATAGTTGTCATGGAACAAATGTTTATTGAATTGAAGTAGTACAGCTTGAGTGAACTTCACATATCATTTTCCCCCCAACACCACCATTTTAAGAATGAAGGACCAGAGATCCTTTTAAAAAGAATGACTTATTCACAGATGAATAGGCTAATTAAGGATAGAGTGGAATCTAATAATTAAAACACAATGAAATGTTGTCACATTACTCTTCATAGTATATAATAATTCTGTGATGTAGGCAGAAACCAGGTCTTGATTCCTAATCCAAGGATCTTCAAGTATTTCAGGTTGCAGCTATCTAGACTAATATAAAACATTCCTTTTTCTTCTATACTTTCATTTTCCAATGGTTAAGTGATATTTGTTTTCTTAGTTCAGCTCAACATAGTCTCTCTCCCCAAGACATTTATGTCAGATTCACTAGCAACATGCTAGGGAGGCAATGAGGTATAATAGAGTATTGAATTTGTAATCAGAGATCCTGGTCAGAATATCAGTTTTTATATTTAAAATCATGTGACTTAGTTAAATCATTTAAGCCTCAAATTTCTGAATCTGTAAAATGACAAAGCTGATATCTAAATTTCCTCCCACCTTTAAATATATAATCCCATCAAGTTACTCTCCTACTCAAAAAAAAAAAAAATCTTAGGTAACTCACAATTTTCTCTAGCAGCAGTTCTCAGAATGAGGCCCAGGGGACAACATTCTATTTGTTACTTAAACTGTTGATGGAAATATGAAAGTAATACTAATTATAAATGGTCATGAGGCTTATGAGGTAAAATTGTTTTAATTTCTAATATGATAAATATCAGTAGATATAATCCACATTAACAAAAGCTTTTGGAGAGAATCCTCAATAATTTAGGGAGCAATTAAGTGGCTCAGTAGATAGAATGCCATATCTCCAATTAAAAAGACTCAGCTTTCTGAATCCAAATCTGGCCTCAGACACAAACTAACTATGTGATCCTGAGCAAGTCATTTCACCCTGTTTGCACCTTGTAAAATGAGCTGGAGAAGGAAATAGCAAATCATTCCTGTATTCTTGCAAAACAAACAAACAAACAAACCTCCAAATGGGGTCACAAAGAATGAGATTTGACTGAATATGCTGAAAAAAAGACTGCACAATAATAATAATTATTTTTAAGAGTATAAAAGGTACAAACTTCTTGCTATAGGAGAAAATATAATCTAATCAACCATCCCAAGACACTGGCTGCTGTTGCCACTACTAAGAATCAGTATTATTTTCATATTTCTATCAAGAATATAAGTAAGTTGGCAAGTAAAACCTTCTACAAAGAGGTCTCCTGACTTTTCCTTCACCTTGTATTATTACTATTAATGATTTTTCCATGTATTTGTCACTCTCTTAAAAAGGAGCTAGTATGTTTCTCAAAGAAGGAGCCACAAGTTTTACCAAGTATACTGCAACTTGGATGTTAGAGTACTGCAAATAATCTTTTAAAACAATTTGGCAGGGGCAGCTAGATGGTATAGTGCATAGAACATCAGCCCTGAAGTCAGCAGGACCTGAGTTCAAAAGTGGCCTCAGACACTTATCACTTCCTAGCTATGTGACCCTGGGCAAGTCACTTAACCCCAACTGCCTCATCCAAAAAAAATATTAAATAAAGTTGTGTAACATATATTCTACTGTTAAAATCACAGGCAGCATAGATTGTTGATGATGAACTGACCTTGAAGCTAGAAAGACCTGGATTTGTGTTTTTTTCCTTTCATACACAGTGAGTGTCTTTGTAATTCTGAGCGAGTCATTAACCCTTTATGTGTTGGGGGAAACTCTCAAAGACTCTAAGTTGGTGAGATGATGCTAGCAAATATTTTATATAGAAACAACTTTCTCACTTAAAAAGCTCTCTATGCCAGTGAAATCAGAGGCATAGTTCCTGTGTCAATGAAATCACAGGCCCAGTTTCTATCCCAATGTTATTGAAGATAAAAGAAAATTTAGAAATAATTAAATTTAATCCAAATTTTATTTATCTAGGACACATGGCATATAAGAATAGTATTTATAAAATAAAGACAACTTGGCACTTATTTATAAGCACTAACCTCATATGGACCTTGAATTTCCAAAGATGTCAACAAAAACATTTGTTCCTGAAGCAAAATTGGGGATACTCCACTGTCTATCAACCACAATATTTAGTGTGTTGTGATTCCTCATGGCAAAGAATCTTTAACTATGGGAAGAATAATTACTGAATTGGTATCTACAAGACAAAAAAAAAACCTTTAACATTTATAACAGAGTTTGATTTATTATAGTAGAAGGGATGGGCTAGCTTAAATAAGCCTCGAAACTTTGATGACAAATATAAGTACTTAAAAACTTTGATGGGGCTTGTGATCTTACTTTAAATAATGAGAACTTAAAAAAAATATTTGTGGAAATGCAAAGAGGTCATCAGATCCAACAAAAGCTGCCATAAGCAACTCTAATAGTAAAATCAGAAGAGTTTGGATCAACAATTCCCCACTTTCCACCAACATATACATCAATAATGACAATGTTATCAGTGACATTCTGTAGTGATATATATGTAGCCATGTTAAACAAACAAACAAAAAAAAAACTACTGCACCAAAACATCCTGGTGGCAGAGCTACCTGAACTGAGGGACACCAAGGCACCAAGATCTTTAGATAAATGTGGTGAGAGATGGTACTGAGGGGAGCTTCTGAGAAGAGCATCGGTCCACCATCAGATTTCAAGCAGAGAGCTTTTTTCATATGTTATTATGATAGTTATTATGATTGATAGTCTTTAGCTACTTCACCTATGATAGAAGAAATACATTTTCTATTCAGTTCTAAAAATGGAAAATCTTTTACCATTGTTCAAAGAAAATCTTGCTGCCTATATCAATCTTAAACCCATCAAAATATGTGAATTCATTCATATAAGTCTGATTATGATATCCTATGCTCAAAAGTCTTCAGGGGTTCCCTATTATCTGAGTAAAGTTAAAACTCCTTTGGCTAGCATTCAAGGACTTTTCTTCTAAATGTCAAATTGGGCAATTCTCTACCTGATGAAAATATATTGTGCTTTCAGGCCTCCATGCCTTTGCTTAAAGCTGTTCCCCAAGACCAGAAGGCCTTCCTTCCTCATTTCATCTGCTATTCACATTTAAAAGTGCAACCCAAATGCTCTTCCTTCAGGAAGCTTTCCCTGAATCCTCCAGACTTCACAAAACACTTTGCTTTGTGACTCCAATATACAACAGATCATAATCTCATCAAGGTGATTATCCCTCCACAACCAATCCATGACTACCTCTCTTATGTGACTTTTGATCATGTAATCCCATAAATTCCTCACAGAGAATTCATTCAATGTTCTAGAAGCCTTACTTGAGCTCTTTTAATCTCAAGATACTAAGGCAGACTATATGACTAACTCATGTAATTTTCCACATTTATTAGATAATATACTAATTTACACTGCATCTATGGTATAATTTCTTACTTCAAATATGTTGCAGCTTGTTCATCTTACCATCACCATCATGGTAATCCTGAATTTTAATTCTTTGGAGACAACATCACTAGAAGTAGTTATAAAAAAAGCTTGGGGTCATTTCCAAAGACAATCTAGACTGTCTTCTTTCCTATTCAATTCTGACCCCAACTCAGTATCTCTAGAAGGTCTCTGTCCAAGATCTAGATGCATGAATTTTATAGGTGGTCTATCCAACTCCATATTCATTTGGACAATATCAGTTTGGACACTTTATCAATCTATATATGATAGCTGTCAACACTGGCATATCTATTGTGGAAGCACTGAGGGGTTACAATGGATAAAGTTCTTGGTCTGGAATCAGGAAAAGTTGAATCCAATTCCAGCCTCTGATACTTACTAGTACTATAACTGTTCAAATCACTTTCCTCAACTATAAAATGGAGACAGTAATAGCATTTATCTACCAAGTTTGTTAAAAGGATCAAATGAGATATTATTTATAAAAAGGTTAGCACGAATGAAGTGAACATGTACACAGCAGCAGCAAGGTTATGTGATGATCAGCTATGGTAGGCTTAGCTCTTTTCAGCAATTCAGTAATGCAAGGCAGTTCCAATAAATTTTTGGATGAAAAACGCCATCCACATCCAGAGAGAGAGAGAGCTTTGGAGTCTGATTATAGATCAAAGCATACTATTTTAACCTTTATTTTTCTTCTGTTTTTTTTTTTTTCTTTCTCCCTTTTGTTCTGACTTTTCTCTCCCAACATGATTCATATGGAAATATGTTTTTTTTTTTTAAAAAAGAATGTATATGTAACCTAAATATTTTTTTAAAAGAAGAAAAATAAAAAATAAAAAGATTAGCACAATGTCTGGTATATAATAGGCACTTAATAAATGTTCATTGCTTTCTTTACCCTTCCTTTTACAGCAAACTCCTTATAGACAGAGATTTTGTATTGTCTAAACTATGTTCTTCCCTCAGCCAAGTACTTTCTACAAAATAAGAGATATTTGCTGTTCTTATCATACTGCCCAAATAACTCTATACTAAGAACAATATAAAGGAAGAAAACAAGCATTTATTAAGCAATTACTATGTGCTTTTTGATGCCAATCAAATAGAAAATTACTTAGATGGTAGTGACTTATATGATTGCTAATAAATTAAAGTGCTTTGTAACCTGAATTGAAATAAATGTAGAATCAGAATCTCAGTGACTGAAAACACCACCCGACTGGTCACCAATATGCATTTTCATATAGTTTACTACTCTCACACAAATGAAGCAGATAAAAAATTTATAATCATTAGAATGGATGGATCAAAATAGATCTAACTCTAAGTCTTGGAGTTATAAGATGTGATTGTTAATTCTTTACTTAAGCTCCTTAGAAATCATTCTGTGACTGAGAAAGGACAGCTCACATTTATTCCATAGTGAAGGTCTGCAGACAATTTGCCTTACAAAGATATTATGAGATATCAGTGTCAAGTATCATTATCATTCCCATTTTTACAAATGCAGACACTGAGATTAAGGAAAGCTAAGTGAGTTGCTTATGATCTCACATCTGGTAATTATCAGTGCCAAAGATTCTGATTCCCCAGAGCAAAGAGAGACCTAGGGGTATCCTGGAATTAGTTCAGCAGATTGTTAAATTTTCTGTGAGCTCTTACATTTAGGAAATTGGCAGACACTACCAATTGAGGCATGATTTATCATCTTATTGATTTCTAGAGAAAATGAGAAAAATATTAATAATGTAGATTGGACTTACAGGTATATCACTTCTGCATTTTTTTGGAGAGCTGATTGTTAAACCTTTACCAGCACACTTTTACATGAACTTCTATGACAATTTGGTGAATCCTATGGTGAATGCCCTTCTCCAAATAATTTTTTAAATGTCTAAAATAAAATACATAGAATTACAAAGAAAACTAGTTATACTAAATATAGTGATAAAAAAAAAGAAAGGAAAAAAACAGGTTCATAGACCCAGATTAAGAATCCCTTTTCTAGACCTCTTTTAGTCTCATCATAATTTCTTATAGTCCAGCACCACTTTGCTCCTTGGTTATCCTACTCATAAAATAGAAACAATAATATTATCTTCTTTTTACTTCATTTGGGGGACTAAGTGGATTCATTAAGCAGTATTTATTTGACAAAGGAGGTTAAATGATTGCTGAATTTGACCACTTGAGATAGTTATGCAAAAATGCAAATAAGACCACAATCTTTCCTTCCAGGTTAATATAGCTCTACAGAGGAAAGCAGCAGTTCCTAGAAATTACTCATTAGAATTGAATTAGTAGGCTCCCTCCTAAGAGCTACAGACCAGAGTTAATATATTTATATTCTTAATGAAATTACTATAGTCTTGTCTTTGTAGCTTGGTTCCCTGCTGAAATACGTTGGCCTTTGTTTTTACACTTCTCTATTTCGAAAATCTACACATGGCTATTTTCATAAACAGTATCATCTTAAATTGCTTAGGAAGAGACAGGAAGCTTTCAGCATTATTGTTAACTAATGTTTATGAAAATGTTCCTCTTAAGTCTATGTAGCAATATTTTACTTAAGTATATGTGGAGACTTCTAGAACTATATCTCATGTAATTTCCATTAGTCTCTAGGGTATTTCCACAAGTCCAAAATAGGGATGGCCTATTTCCCATAGCCCAGGAAATTCACATAGATTTAGAGAGATATCATCCAAGCAGAAAAGAAGAATCATCTTATAGACTCTTGATGATGTACATATAGTCACAATAATAGCATGTACTATCAAATTTACATAGGAATAAGTCTATAACATTACATATATTACATACACATTAGTTTGTGTTTTTAATCTATTCAAACAGAAACGGTAGAGAGGGAAAGTCTAAAAAATTATCCACTGGATCATTAAAATATTTAAACAGTACTTAACTGAAAAGCCTAGTTAAGTTCTCAGTTTTGAGAGTTATTTCAAGTAAATGGAAAAGATTTATTTCAAAGAAATAAAAAGCCATCAGTGGGTAAGAACTAAAAGTTTTTGTGAGTTTTTTTTTAAGAAAATTATTTTTTTAAATCAATGAAAATCTACATTCTTACCACCCCTCCTTCCAGAAAGAAAAACAAGATCCCTGTTACAAATGTCAAATTTCCACCAAAAAAAAAATTCACTCTGACTTCTGAGTCTATCACTTTCCTATCAGAAAGTGGTTAAATATGTTTCAACATGAATCCTATGGAAAGATTGCTGATCACTCACTTAATCAGGGATCCTATATACCTATATTTTTCAAAGTTGATTGTTTTTATATTGTCATTATATAAATTGTTCTCTTGTTCAGCTCACTTTATATTGTATCAATTCATACAAGTCTTTCAAGTCCTCTCTGAAACCATCCTCTTCATCATACAACATATTCCATCACATTCATATACTATAACTTGTCTAGCCATTCCTCAATTCATGAGCTTCCCTTGTTACCAATTTTCTGCCACCAGCTAGCTGCCAAAAAGAGCTGCTATAAATATTTTTTCCTTCTTCTTCGATCTCTTTGGGGTATAAACCTAATAGTAGTATCTTTGGAGTCAATAGTTATGCATAGTTTAATGACTTCTAGAGTATAGTTGCAAATTTTAAGGAATAAATGTTTGAGAAAAAAAACATTGGGTTCTAAGAGTGAAGATTGTTGTGGCAGACACATTGCTCCCTATTCAAATCTTGACAGTTACTTCAGCTAACTGATGGTGAGAAATCTGTTAGAACAATGAAGATTTTTGACTTCTATGCTAGCCTAATCACAGAAACTGAATCACACTTCTAATGTTATTGCATCTCATGTTTCAGTTCAGATACTATGAAGTTTACATCCAACTTTGATCATTACCACATTTCTTTTAAATTAAAAAATATATATTTTTACCAATTACATGTGAAAACAATTTTTTAGCTTTGGATTTTTATAATTTTGAGTTCCAAATTACGTCCCATACTCTTTCCCATTCCTTCTCATTAAGAAGGCAAGCAGTTTGATAAAGACTGTGTAGTCACATAAAATATATTTCCATATTACTCATGTTTTGAAATAAAATACAAACCAAAAAAAAAAAGAAAAAGTAAAAAAAGAAAAATAAAACAAAAAGTTGTAAAATAATGTTTCAATCTGTATTCAGAATCTATCAGTTCTTTCTTTGGAAGGAGATAGCATTTTTCATCACAGGTCCTTTAAAATATTTTTGTTTTGTAAGAATAGCTAAGTCATTTACAATCGATAATAGTACAATATTGCTTTTACTGTTATAATGTTCTACTGATTCTGCTCACATTAATTTGCATCAGTTCGTGTATCACTATCATATTTCTTGAGAGTTTGTTATGCAGTAGGTAGAATACTAAATGTGAAGTGCTCCCAGTTCTTTTTAACTAAAGCTTTTTATTTTTCAAAATATATACATAGATAATTTTGCAACAATATCCCTTAATAAAATCTTGTGTTCCAGTTTTCCCCCATTTCTCCCATGCCCCTCCCCTAGATGGCAACTAGTCCAATATATGTTAAACCTTGTAGAAATACACATATATATTTGTGCAATTATCTTCTAGCACAAGAAAAATCAAATTAAACCAGAAAAGAAAATGATGAAGAAAATAAAATGCAAACAAACAACAACAAAAAGAGTGAGAATGCTATGCTGTGAACTAAACTCAGTTGCCAACAGTCCTATCTCTGGGTGAGATGGCTCTCTTCATCACTGAACAATTGGAACTAGTCTAAATCATCTCATTGTTGAAGAGAGCCACATGCAACAGAATTGATCATGGTATAATATTGCTGTTGCCATGTACAGTGATCTCCTGGTTCTGCTCATTTCACAGCTTCAGTTCATGGAAGTCACTCTAAGCCTCTCTGAAATCATCCTGCTTATCATTTTTTAAAGAACAGTAATATTCCATAACATTCATATATCATAACTTATTCAGCCATTCTCCAACTGATGGGCATCCACTCTGTTTCCAGTTTGTTGCCACTATAAAACGGGCTGCCATGCAATTCTCTATTCTTTACCTCACCTTCAACACATCAGTAGACTTTTATTAATCATTATAAATCACAATGTAAATCACCAGTCCTCAACTCTTTGACGTAGGTTTTTATGAGTTGCTGTGGTTAAACAAATCTATTTCTTAGTAGGACTAACCTTCTGGTGAAAATCCTTTCTTAATTAGAGAGGTATATCATCAGATGACCATCAGTCATCTCTTCTATGTAGTATCTTCTTACCAAAGCTTGCCAGTCAAAAGCAGAGCTTTTGAATGTTCAAGGTCACCCCTGGCTATAATAAAGATCAAAGGTTTTAGTGGAGGCTTTTATCCCTAATGCAACAAAAAATCCAGTTAAAATCTTTTAGTATTCTAATCCTCGGGATATATAATTCTCTAATCATCCACAGTATGTTTGAAAGCTTTTGATCAAGTGTTTACAAATTAAATATTATACAGATGGAATTCCAAATAGTTTAATTTTCTGAATTGACTATGAGTTAAAAAAATATCTCTAATTTCAGGACTATGACAGAATTCATATTTGACAAGCTTGAGAAAGTGCTGTCCTAATAGAAAGACAATCATACTTAACTAAAAATTAGGAGACCTGAGTTTTAGTTCTAGCTTTTCCATTAAAATTGATATAACATTCCAAAGCTGGTCCTGGAATCAGGAGAACCTCTGTTCAAATTTGACCTTTGACATTTATTATTTCTGTGACTTTGGGCAAGTTACTTTACCCAATTTACCCTTCGGTTTCCAATGGCAAGCCACTCTAGTATCTTTGCCAAGAAAACCCAAAATGGGGTCACAAAAAGTAAGAAACAATTGAACAAAAAACTGAAACAATTGAACAATAATATCCCATCTGAGCTACTTCCCCATTTTGCACTCATACTAGTATGTTGGGTGCCCAGAAGAACAATTACTACCTCCAATTCCAGGAGTAACTCTGTAGGTATATTGCCATTTCCTAGCTGCCACTCTGGCCAATTGTCAATCACAAAATTAATTAATTAAATTGCTGAATTAATTAATGACAATATTTATTAGAATGATAAAGTTTGAACAGTTCAAAATATTTCTTCTAAAAATGTGGGGTGCACTCTCTCACAAATATAGCTAGCATCCATGGGAAGAATGTGCTCAAACTTATAGTACAACAATAATGAAGCACACATATAGGACACATTTATGGCAGAGAATAATAATATCCAATTCCCCTTAGTGTGGTCTAGTTTTTTCTCTGTGGAGTACTCTTGCACCTTTCCTTATGTGCAATGTTATTACTGGGTGGGCAGCTCAGCTGGTGTCTCAGGGTCTGCCCCTTCTTTGAGTCCATGGCAGGCACGTTTCTCTAAAACAAGATTTCAAAATCCTTAAAACTTTCTCCTGCAGGTTACTAAGTTTGATCTCTGTTTGATCTTAAAACATATATATATATGTATATATATGTTTTAAGTTCAGAAGGTCAATGACTTCTGTCCCATATTCCTGGAAATCTGCAGAGATTTGATGGGGTGTTATACAAGCAGGAAAAAAGAATCATGGAGTCTATAATATGATTTGTATGTGCTCACAGTGCTTCTTCGTTGCTACCCTCTACTTCAGAGGTTAAATATAACCAGTAAAATTAAATCAGGAGATTGGACCAAATTGCCTCTAAATCCTGTCCAACTTGACCATTCTGTGATTTGTTATTCCAAACACCCTTCTAACATGAGAATAACCAGTTACCAAGCTGGTGATATTTCCTTTTTAAAGCAGCAAGAAATTGAACATTGTATAAATGACAATGTCATGATATTTTGGATTGTATTATGCAATATAACATCTTGCCAAAATAGATACTAAAATAATAAAATGCTCAATAAACCAGTAGCTATCAATCACAGTTTAAATTCATTTCAAAGTCAATGCAATGTGAAAATTCTCCAGCCTCTACCTCAAAATAAGTAAAATGTTGCCTTTTGCCTCAGAAACGTCCCCCATTTACATACTAAAAAGCTTCTATTTAGTGCTACCAGAGAGTCACAACTGGTAACAATTTCCTATCTTCAGGACTTTCATAATATAAAAAAAATAATAAACATTGAGTTTTGTGGAACCTAAGGAATTGTGAATATATTCCTTCTGCTTTGGTTAGCTGATAGATCTCAATAGGACTGAAATTTCCATTTGTCTGGAGAATGTGGATGATAAACAAAGGTTTCCTTTGTATGACTGAGAGGAAAAAAAGGGTTAGTCTTACATGAAAGCAAAATTTTGACTAACTTTGTATTCTGTATTCTACTATAGTTAATTATAAAGCTTCCTCATGGCCAGTAAATAAAAGAGTGCCAAAATGCTGTTTTTGTTCAATCATTTTTCAGTACTGTCCAACTCTTGGTGACCTCATTTGGAGTTTTCTTGGCAGAGATACTTGAGTGATTTGCTATTTCCTCCCCTGCCTCATTTTACAGATGAAGAACTAAGGATAAGAAGATTAAGTGACTTGGACAAGATCACACAACTAGTAAATGTCTGAGGCCAGCTTTAAACTCAGGAAGATGAGTTTTCTTGACTCCAAGCTCTGGTGCTAGTGCAAGCTCTTTTTAAAAATTGAACGTGTATTTCCATAGATGTACATTTTCTATTTTGCACACATTTTTCTTTTTTTTTTTTTTAGAAGTTTTCTCTTTATTATAAATTTTTGACAGTATATATGCATGAGTAATTTTTTTTTATAACATTATCCCTTGTATTCATTTTTCCAAATTTTCCCCTCCCTCCCTCTACTCCCTTCCCTAAATGACAGGCAATCCCATACATTTTACATGTGTTACAGTATAACCTAGATACAATATATGTGTGTAAATCCAATTTTCTTGTTGCACATTAAGTATTGGATTCCGAAAGTATAAGTAACCAGGGTAGATAGACAGTAGTGCTAACAATTCACATTCACTTCCCAGTGTTCCTTCTCTGGGTGTAGTTGTTTCTGTCCATCATTGATCAACTGGAAGTGAGTTGGATCTTCTTTATGTTGAAGATATCCACTTCCATCAGAATACATCTTCATACAGCATTGTTGTTGAAGTGTACAGTAATCGTCTGGTTCTATTCATTTCACTCAGCATCAGTTCATGTAAGTCTCTCCAAACATTTCTGAATTCATCCTGCTGGTCATTTCTTACAGAGCAATAATATTCCATAACCTTCATATACCATAATTTACCCAACTATTCTCCAATTGATGGACATTCATTCATCTTCCAGTTTCTAGCCACTACGAAAAGGGCTGCCATAAACATTTTGGCACATACAGGTCCCTTTCCCCTCTTTAGTATTTCTTTGGGATATAAGCCCAATAGTAGCACTGCTGGATCAAAGGGTATGCACAGTTTGATAACTTTTTGGGCATGGTTCCAAATTGCTCTCCAGAATGGCCGGATTCTTTCACAGCTCTACCAACAATGTATTAGTGTCCCAGTTTTCCCATATCCCCTCCAACATTCATCATTATTTGTTCCTGTCATCTTAGCCAATCTGACAGGTGTGTGTGGTATCTCAGAGTTGTCTTAATTTGCATTTCTCTGATCAGTAGTGATTTGGAACACTTTTTCATATGAATGGATATAATCTCAATTTTATCATTTGAGAATTGTCTCTTCATATCCTTTGACCATTTATCAATTGGAGAATGGTTTGATTTCTTATAAATTAGGGTCAGTTCTCTATATATTTTGGAACTGAGATCTTTATCAGAACCTTTAACTGTAAAAATATTTTCCCAATTTGTTACTTCCCTTCTAATCTTGTTTGCATTAGTATTGTTTGTACAGAAACTTTTTAGTTTGATATAATCAAAATCTTTTATTTTGTGATAGATAATTATCTCTAGTTCTCCTCTGGTCATAAATTCCTTCCTCCTCCTCAGGTCTGTGAGGTAGACTATTCTCTGTTCCTATAATCTATTTATTATCTTATTCTTTATGCCTAAATCATGGACCCATTTTGATCTTATCTTGGTATATGGTGTGAAGTGTGGATCCATATCTAATTTCTGCGATACTAATTTCCAGTTTTCCCAACAGTTTTTTTCAAATAATGAATTTTTATCCCAAATGTTGGTATCTTTGAGTATGTCAAACATTAGATTGTTATATATGTACCCTTTTTTTGTCCTTTGTACCTAATCTGTTCCACTGATCAACTGGTCTATTTCTTAGCCAATACCAAATGGTTTTGGTGACTGCTGCTTTATAATATTGCTTTAGATCAGGTACACCTAGACCACCTTCATCTGACTTTTTTTTTCATTAGTTCCCTTGCAATTCTCGAACTTTTATTCTTCCATATGAATTTTGTTGTTATTTTTTTCTAGGTCATTAAAATAGTTTCTTGGGAGTCTGATTGGTATAGCACTAAATAAATAGATTAATTTGGGGAGTATTGTCATCTTTATTATATTCGCTCGGCCTATCCAAGAGCACTGATCTTTCCAATTATTTAAATCTGACTCTATTTTTGTGGCAAGTGTTTCGTAATTTTGCTCATATAATTCTTGACTTTTCTTTGGTAGATGGATTCCCAAATATTTTACACTCTCAACATTTGTTTGGAATTTCTCTTTGTATCTCTTGCTGTTGCATTTTGTTGGTGATGTATAAAAATGCTGAGGATTTATGTGGATTTATTTTGTATCCAGCAACTTTGCTAAAGTTGTGAATTATTTCTAATAACTTTTTATTAGAATCTCTGGGGTTTTCTAAGTATACCATCATATCATCTGCAAAGAGTGAGAGTTTGGTTTCATCATTACCTACTCTTATTCCTTTAATCTGTTTCTCAACTCTTATTGCCGAGGCTAGCATTTCTAATACAATATTTTAATAGTAATGGGGATAGTGGGCAACCTTGTTTCACTCCTGATCTTACTGGGAAAGGTTCCAGTTTATCTCCATTACATATTATGCTTACTGACGGTTGTAAATATATGCTCCTGATTATTCTAAGGAACAGTCCATTTATTCCTATACTCTTAAGCATTTTTAACAGGAATGGATGTTGGATTTTATCAAATGCTTTTTCTGCATTTATTGAGATGATCATATGGTTTTTTATTAATTTGATTATTAATATGATCAATTATACTAATAGTTTTCCTAATATTAAACCAATCCTGCATTCCTGGTATAAATCCTTCTTGATCATAGTGTATTATCATGGGGATGATTTTCTGAAGTCTTTTTGCTAATATCTTATTTAAGATTTTAGCATCAATATTCATTAAGGAAATTGGTCTATAGTTTTCTTTCTCAGTTTTCCATCTACCTGGTTTATGTATCAGTATCATGTCTGTGTCATAAAAGGAGTTTGGTAGGACTCCTTCATCCCCTATTTTTTCAAATAGTTTATATAACATTGGGGCTAATTGTTCTTTAAATGTTTGGTAGAATTCACATGTAAATCCATCTGGTCCTGGGGATTTTTTCCTGGGGAGTTGATTAATAGCTTGTTCTATTTCTTTTTCTGAAATGGGACTATTTAAGCAATTTATCTCCTCCTCTGTTAATCTAGGAAGCCTATATTTTTGGAGGAAGTCATCCATTTCACTTAAATTATCAAATTTATTGGCATAAAGTTGGGCAAAGTAACTCCTTATTATTTGCCTAATTTCCTCTTCATTGGTGGAAAGATCCCCCTTTTTATTTGTAAGACTAACAATTTGATTTTCCTCTTTCCTTTTTCTGATCAGATTTACCAAAGGTTTATCTATTTTATTGGCTTTTTCATAAAACCAACTCTTGGTTTTATTTATTAATTCAATAGTTTTTTTACTTTCAATATTATTTATTTCTCCTTTTAATTTTAGTATTTCAAGTTTAGTTTTTGGTTGGGGGTTTTTAATTTGGTCTTTTTCTAGCTTTTTAAGTTGCAGGCCCAATTCGTTAATCTTCTCTTTCTCTATTTTTTTCAGATAAGCCTCTAAAGATATAAAATTTCCCCTTATTACTGCTTTAGCTGCATCCCACAGATATCTCATCATTGTCATTATCTTGGGTGAAATTATTAATTGTTTTTATAATTTGCTGTTTCACCCAGTCATTCTTTAAGATGAGATTATTCAGTTTCCAATTACTTTTTGGTCTATTTACACCTAACTTCTTATTGAATGTAGTTTTTATTGCATTGTGATTTGAGAAGAAGGAATTTATTATTTCTGCCTTCCTGCATTTAATTTTGAGATCTTTATGTCCTAATATATGGTCAATTTTTGTATAGGTTCCATGAACTGTTGAGAAGAAAATATATTCCTTTCTATCACTATTCAGTTTTCTCCAAGGTCTATCATACCTAGTTTTTCTAATGTTCTATTTACCTTTTTAATTTCTTTCTTATTTGTTTTGTGGTTTGATTTGTCTAAATCTGAGAGTGCAAGGTTGAGATCTCCCACTATTATAATTTTACTGTTTATTTCTTCTTGCAACTCTCTTAACTTTTCCTTTAGAAAGTTAGATGCTATACCACTTGGTGCATATATGTTTAGTATTGATATGGCTTCATTATTTATGCTACCTTTTAGCAGGATATAATTTCCTTCCTTATCTCTTTTAATCAGATCAATTTCTGCTTTTGCTTGATCTGAGATAAGGATGGCAACCCCTCCTTTTTTTTTAGCTTTACCTGAAGCTTAATAGATTCTGCTCCAACCTTTTACCTTTACTCTGTATGTATCTCCTTGCTTTAAGTCTGTTTCTTATAAACAACATATTGTAGGGTTCCAACTTTTGATCCAGTCTGCTATCCGTCTCCGTTTGATGGGAGAGTTCATCCCATTCATATTTACAGTTAAAATTACTAATTCTGTATTTCCTGCCATCATATTATCCCCAGATTATGCTTTTTTCCCTTGACCCCCCTGAATCCCTTCCCCAGTATTTAATTTATGGACCCCACTTGTGACACATAGCCCTCCCTTTTTAGTATCCCTCCCCCCTCCTTTTAAGTCCCTTCCCTTTTCTTGTACCCTTCTCTTATTCCCCTTTTCCTTTTCCCTTTTCCTCTCTCCCCTTTTAATGAGGTGAAAGAGAATTCTATGAAAAACAAATATGTCAATTATTTACTCTTTGAGCCTACTCTGATGAGAGTAAAATTCACACAATGTTTCTCCCCCTCTCTAAATTCCCTCAAATGTGGTAGATTTTCTATGCCTCTTCCTGGGATGTTGTTTCCCTCTTTTTATCACTCCTTCCCCTTTTTCTGATACTATCCCCTTCCTTTTACTATTCCCCCTTTTTTATATCAGTAAAATCAAATTACCCATGTGGACTTTCTGTATATCCACAACAGAAATACAGTTCTCAAGAGTTCTTTTTACCTTTTTCTGCTTCTCTTCAGTCTTGTGGATGTAGATCAAATTTTTTGTTTCAGTCTGGTTTTTTTCTTAGAAACAAATGGAATTCCTCTGTTTCATTAAATGACCATCTTCTTCCATGGAAGAAAATGCTAAACTTAGCTGGGTAGTTTATTCTTGGTTGCAATCCTTGATCTTTTGCCTTTCGGAATATCAGGTTCCAGGCCCTTTGATCTTTTAATGTGGAGGCAGCCAGATCTTGAGTGATCCTTATTGTGGCACCTTGATATTTGAATTGTTTTTTTCTAGCTGCTTGCAATATTTTTTCCCTTGTTTGGTAGTTCTGCAGCTTAGCCACAATGTTCTGTGGAGTTCTTTTTTTAGGGTCTTTTTTAGAAGGTGTTCGATGAATTCTTTCCACGCCTATTTTCCCTTCTGTTTCTATTATCTCTGGACAGTTCTCTTTGATGATTTCCTGTAAAATAGAATCTAGGCTCTTTTTTTGATCATAGTTTTCGGGAAGTCCAATGATCCTCAGATTATCTCTCCTAGGTCTATTTTCCAGGTCTATAGCTTTTCCCGGTAAGTATTTGATGTTATTCTCCAGCTTTGCATTTGTTTTGTTTTATTTGACTGATTCTTGGGTTCTCAATGAATCATTAATTTCTATTTGTTCCCTCCTGATTTTTAATGAGTTATTTTCTTCATTCACATTTTTTAGTTCTTTTTGTATATGCCCAATTGAGTTTTAAAATTAATTATTTTGCTCTATTGAATTTTTTTCCATTTCCCTAATTTTTTTTAGAGAGTTATTTTCTTTTTCCAATTCAGAAATCCTACTTTCCTGTGATTTTTTAAAACCTTTTCTAATTCACAAATTTTGTTTCCCTGCACCTCCTGTGAATTCTTTATTTTTTCCAACTCAAATTTCAGGACGTTGTTATTTTCTATCATAACTTCTCTTTCCTTTCCCTAATTTTCTTCAAACTCTCTTAACTTTTTAATAACTCTTCTAGGAGAGAATTATGTGATTGGAGGCAGGTATCTTTCCCCTTTAGGCTGTTATCTGCTGACTCTCTGCTGTTAACTTCCTTGGAGTTGGATACCTGCTCTTTCTCTGTGTAGAAGGTATCAATCGTTCTCTTCAGCTTCTTACTCATTATTAAAAATCTGTTGGGGTCTGCCCTTGGGGTAAGAATTTTATTTATTTACTAGCTTCCTCCCAGACTGGATGGATGCAGTGGGTCCTGTGCCTGAGCTAAGAGAGCACTCTGGGAGAGAGTTCCCTTCCCCCCTCCCTGGAAATGCCTCAGAGGTGGTTAGCACTGCTGCAGCTTCACAGAGTGCCCAGTGAAGGACCCCACTGTGTGGCCTAGTGACTGCCCTGAGGTTTAAGGCTGAACAGTGAAGTCACTAACCCTAGCCAATGCTCCCCATGGGGCGTGGATATCAGCAGCTGACATGAAAAGCCCCTTGCACACATTTTTCAAATATCAAATGGAAAATGAACTCATCATTACATATGAATTTCTTTTTATAATTAAACAAATCATAATGAAAATTTTAAAAACAATTTCAGCAAGTAGTTGCAACTAATCACAGAGTAGTAATCACTCTTTTCCAATGTTGGCAGTTAGGTAGCACAGTAGATAGAGCACCAGAAAACCTAAGAGTCAGGAAAATCTAAGTTTAAAGCCAGCCTCAAATACTTCCTAGCTGTGTGATTCTGTGTAACACACTCAATTTTCCTCAATTTCTTCAATTGTAAAATGGGAATCTTAATAGCACCCACCTCGTAGGAGTGTGTTGAAACATATATATTGTATCTAGGATATACTGTAACACATTTAACATGTATGGGATTGCCTGTTATCTAGGGGAAGGGGTAAAGGGAGGGAGGGGAAACCTCAGAAAAGAAATGAGTACAAGGGATAATGTTGTAAAAAAAATTACCCATGCATATGTACTGTCAAAAAATTATTATAATTATAAATTTTTTTTAAATTAATTAATTAATTAATTTTAAAAAAAGAAAAAAAAGGAGTGTGGTGAAGATTAAATGAAATGATATTTGTAAAGCATTTAGCACAGTGCCTGGCACACAGTGGAAACCTCTTCTGCTTCTTCCTTTTTCTTCCATTCCCCCTTTATAATTAAGTCTAACTAATATTAATAAATATTATATAATATATGTAATTAGTATATAATATTAATAAATATGATAACATAAATATATAATAATATAATAAATAAAAATAGTATTTTGAAAAAATAAAAAGGAAACGAAGTAAGCATTTATATAGCACCTACTAACATGATATTTGTAAAGCACTTAGCACAGTACCTGTTATGGTACTATACAAATGCTTATTTCCTCTCCTTCTTCCTCCTTTTTAAAAATATATATTATATATATATATTTAGACTTAATTATAAAGGGGGAAGGGAAGGAAAAAAGAAGAAGCACTTATTAAGTGCCTACTGTTTGTCAGGCACTGTGATAACTGCTTTATAAATATCTACTCATTTGATTCTCATGATACCCTTGTGAATGGGACATGAGCCCCATTTTACAGTTGAAGAAAATGAGGCAGATTAAGTAGTTTGTCCGGAGTCACAGTTAGGAAGAGAATGAGGTGGCATCTGAACTCAGGCATTCCTGATTCTAGGTTCAGTATATTCCTGCTGTTCTTACCTAGTAAAATGCATTGAAAATTCACTTTCATGTACTACATTTTAGGAAGAGTATTGAAATGTGTGAAAATATATCAATATGAAAGTGAATAGAATAGGGATGTTTATAACAGACTGGAAAGACTTGAGTTATGATTAAAATTCTAGACATAAGAGATATCAATAGGGTTATCAGAGGCCATCTAGTCCAAAAATTGCCTTGTTTTTAAAATGAAGAAACAGAAGGAGGGATGGTATATTCCTTCATTTGGATCCCAGCTTCTTAAACTGTGACTGGCAAACTCTATGGGGTTTTGTAATTGAATGGTGAGGTGTGCAAAGTTATGATTTGTTATCAGTAAAGGTTTGATTTCTATACCAATTTTATATACTTACATACCCAGGGTCGTATAAAAAATTTGTAGGTTGAAAAAGATCATGATTGAAAAATATTTAAGAAGCCTTGATATAATTCACACAAGTATTAAGTTGTCACATACATTGGTCTTCAAAAGTTAGTATTCTTTCCACTCTACTACACTGCCTTCCATATCACAGACAACTTCAAGTATTTTAAGGGATTTCATATATAAAATTTTAGATGTATTCTGTTTAGACTGCAGATTCTGTGAGAATAGGAACTTGTTTGTCTGTATTTGAATCCCCAGCACCAAGGACAGGGCTCAGCACACAATAGCCACTTAATAAGTGCTAGCTGATTGATTTTACAACCCATAGTCTTCCATAGTTAAGAACTTGGAAACACTGGAAGGTAATGGGAGGCAAATTTAAGTTCAAGAAAAATGTCCTAATGTTTAAACTTCCAAAAATGGAATTCACTGCTTCAAGAAGAGGGAATAAATTTATCAATTAAGACTTTCCAGTGGAACTGAATGATCATATGCTAAGTATATTAGAGGATTCATAATTCAAGTAGTAATGGATCATGATTTTATTGAGCCCAATTTAAATTTTTGGCAAAATCCAAAATTGTTATTTAGACTGAGGAATAGAATATAAGCAGAATGGGAGAGAGAGATCACTAAAGGTCAGTATAGATGGCTTCATAAAAAAGAAATCACTAAGACTAAATAAGCAAAATGCAAAGAATTAAAATGCTGGATGTTCAATAAACTCAATGCTGTAAGTACTGCAGGAAGGATTCTATTCAACACAAACTGTTAGAGAATGGCTTCAGAAAAATCTTGGAAGACTTTATGAACTGATATAGAATGAAATGAGCACAATCAGGAGATCATACCACATAGTAACAGCAATATTGTAATGATGATTAACTGTGAAAAACTTAGCTATTATGATCAATACAATCCAAGACAATTTTGAAAGATCCATGATTAAAGTGCTATTCCCTTAGTGAGAAAAATGATGGATTCTGAACACAAATTGAAATATAATTTTCTTTACTTTACTTTTCTTATTTTTTAATATGGCTGATATGGAAATATGTTTTGCATAATTTCATATAGTTAATATCATATTGCTTGCCTTGGATATAGGAGGGAGCTGTGATGACAGAAAAACTGGATCTCAAAAACTTTAAATGATTGTTAGAAATAAATAAATAAATTTTTAAAGAGTGCCAAGAAGAAAAAACATTTTAGCAGAAATTAGGTTTAGATTAGTCCCTTAAGCTATATGCCCAAATAATCTCTAAATAGATATGTAACCCTAAACAAAAAGGTACACCACAGAAAAGATAGAAAACAGTAGATACTTTCACATCTGAGATACTAGGATTTTTAACCAAGTAGTGACAGAACCAATGAATTATAAAGGAGACAATTTCAAATCTATAAAAATTTAAAAGCTTTTATACAAACAAATTCAATATAACCAGAATAAAAAGCACAACTACCAAGGGGAAACATACTTTTGCATTAAATCACTCTTTAGTCTGAAAGCTAAAATAGAAGCAGTAGTATGCCAGAGTAGAAAGAAAGTCAGTCTCTATACCAGGAAGTTCAGGGTTCAGACCTTATTGAATTGCATGACTCTGGACATAGTCACAGCCTCTCAGTATCTTAAGTAATTCTTCCCTAAGTATAAATGAGCTCAAATCTACCTGGATGTATAGTAATTTCAACACTAGTAGTCTCCTACAAATCAATCAAATTATGACTATAAACCAATTCTACCTATCTACAAAACTGAATAAATATGTAGTCAAAAGTTAAGAAATTTTCAAAAGGGGAAATAAATCAATCATATTAAAAAATAACCCAAATCATTAATTAAAGAAATGTGAATAAAAAAAAAACACCTCACACCCATAAAATTGGCCAAAATGATAAAAAATGGAAATAGTTTTATACTATTGGTGAAGGTATGAGTTGGTTCAACCAATCTGGAAGACCATTTTGAATTATCAATCAAATAAACAATTTATTAAGTATTTGTGTGCCAGGGACTGTTTGGGTATTAGAGATGCAAATAAAAAAGTGAGTCACTAAGGTGTTCCATGCTATGAGGCAGTGATTCTCTACTTGGATATTTACTCCAAGGAGATCAATAGTGCCTATGGCAAATGCTCAAAGAAGTCCTTTTTGTGGAAGCAAAATAAAAACAGAAATGAAATGAGTATCTGTGGGTAAGAGGATAGCTGGAAACCCTGTTGTATCTTAATATAGAGAGCTTTATTTCACCTTAAGAAATGGTAAATGTAAGCAATTCAGAGAAACCTGGGAAGGCTTTATGAATTGATGTAGAGAGAGAAGCAACAGGAAAACAATATTTATGACTGCATTAATGTAAATGAAAACAAGAAGCAGATGAATGTCAGTTAATTATGATGATCAAATTTGGTGGCCTGAACAGATCAGATAATGAAAAGTACTTTCAGTCTTCTTGGGAAGAGCCATGTGGAACTTCAGATACAAAATATTAGGTATTCTGTCAGAAGTGCTCTTTTTATCTCTTGATTTTCCTCACATTTTTCTATGTTACCTGAAAGGGTTCTACAATAAGGAAGGGCTGAGAAGAAGTAGTGATGGTAGCATCTGGAAATTGTGTAAAGAAAATAGCACCAAATAAATTTTTGTTTGTTTGTTTTAAAGAACAGAGCATCCTAAACAAATCTCATTTTCCATCTTGACAGAGATACTATACAACTAGCTCAAAGGAACATTGTACATACAGTGTGTCTAGATTTCAGCAAAGCATTTCTCAACGTGACTCATGCTATCCTTGTAGATAAACATTTAAATTGATGTTTATATAGTGCACTGAAATACATTCATTTGATTCTCACAATAGTCCTATAGTTAAGTGTGATCAGCATAATTATCCATATTTTATAAAGTAAGAAAGAGCAGTTGTATGACTTGCCTTTGGTATTATTGTTAATATCTCAGATGAGATATGAACCTGGTCTTTCTTCCTTGAAATCCAACGTTTTATTCTCTAGGCCACACCATCTTGATTTTGATGTTTGACTACATAAATAGAAGCATGTCATTCAGAATTAGAAAGGAAATGGTTCTGTTTAAATTCTGGCCTAATCAGTTATCATCTGGAATACTGTTACATTTTACTTGTATGTAGCGGGTTGCACTTTATTTTCCACTTGAGATTGTAAACTCTTTGAGAGCAGGGATTATTTTTTTCCCTTTCTTTGTATCTTCAGCACTTAGCATAATGCCTGGCAGATAATACCTATTTGTAAATGCTTGATGCCTTGGATTGTTTTCAGTTCTGAGAACCACATTTTAGAGGAGCTAGTATCTTCAAGGTGAACCCTGTCTAGAAGATGTCACCTTGGTAGTGACGATTCTAGATCATGCCATACAAGGATAATTTCAAGGGGATATTTAGGATAGAGAAGACTTAGGAGAGACATGATAGCTGTCTTTAAGTATCTGAAGGTTTGTCATGTAAAAAAGGTAATTATATCAGGAGTTCTTAATGAGGGGTCTAGGTATGAACTTAGAGAAGAAGAAAAAAATGACAGTTATCCCTTCCATGTCTTAGGGGTTAGATGCTTGTCACACCCATGATCTGGAAAATCCATGTAAAATGTTTTGGCCCTCCCTTTACATCAGAGAAATCTTCTTTTTTTTCCTTTTATGTGGTATTTATTGGGACTTATTACAAAATTTGGGTTAACTATTTAGTCACTGGCTATATTATACAGTACTATATATATATAATTATGCATTTCTGAATTTTAAACTTTTTCTGCATCATCTGCTGGCTTTCATATGTTGTCTGTGGCTTCTGCAAAACTCTTCCAAAATTCCCATTTAATTTTTTATGCTGACCCACTATATAGTGAAACTGTTATTATGTGGAAAGGATAACTGTACAGTTTTATTTTCATTAACCTCTAACTAAAATTTATCATTTTCTTTAATTATGTATTTTTTTTTAAAAAGCTAACCCTCTGAAAAAAGATTCAAGTTCTTCCCTTGACTGTTAAAGCATGATGCAATAAAGGTTAAAACTCCTTAGATTAGTTATTCTGCTTGCATCCAGCAGAAACAATGCATAGAAAATAATTTGGACTTGAAGTAAGGAAAAAATTCTCAATGGTTAGAATTTTCAAAAAATGGGAATGGGCTACCTCAAGAGAAAATGTAGTCCTACTGACTAGAGATTTTCAAGAAAAGGTATAGTGACTACAGTCAAGTATGTTTTATAAGAGATTCCTTTTCAGGTATAGGTTGTACTGGATGGCTCTTAAAACAACAAGGTACAACAGACAGAAAATTAGCTCTGGAATTATAAGAGCTTAGTTCAAATTCTGCTTCTGATACTATCTACTATGATGTGGGGCAAGTCATTTAACCTCCTGAGCTTCTTCATCTATAAAATAATGAGATTGGATTAAATGGTCTCTGGGGTGCCTTCCCATTCTACACCAATGAGCTTATGTTTGCACTCTGAGATTCTTTGACTTCTGAGGTCCCTTCCAATTCCAACCTCATCTTATTTTTATGAATTCAGAGCAAGATAGACATGCACATGTAGATCATACAATAAGGAAATCATCACACATTCAAGAAGGAAGGATAGTCACTGTCACACTGCAAATTCAATTTTTTCCCCAAATTAATCAGCAATTATTTCCATGATCAAGTCTGACATCTTCCATTTTTATAAAGTAAGTAGATTTAGGTTTCCTCTTTCTTGGTTCATAGTAATGCAAAGCAGCTGAAAGAGGTCCACTGACCTTGAAGACAACTACAGAAATGAGCACATTAGCAAGATTAATAACCTTTGTAATTCTGGGTGGATTTTTTTAACAGGGTAGGGATGTGAATCTGTAACATACTTGAAGTATCATTAGTTGAAACCATTAACTATTGGCTATCACACTGGCTTCATAAATAACTGTTCTCATTTATATAATGTTTTATAATTTTTAAAAACACTTCCCTCACATAAACCATTAGATATAGGTGATGCATATATACTCACTTTACAGAGAAGGAAACTGAAGCTCAGCGAGGAAAAGAGATTTATGGATGTTCTAATTATTGATAGTTAGAATTGGAAACCTTACATTCTGAATTCAAGTATGATGCTCTTTCCACTACGCTTAGCTCCTTTACTAAATATCAAATCAAAATATCGCATTTTGAAAGAAGGTCATTATGAAGAAAGAGTCTTATTTTCTTTGAACACATTATTAAGCCCCACTGCTTTCCAGGGTAAAAGGTGCTTGTTTCAATTTCTCTGAGGAATAAACTCCTCAGAACATCATTTGATGCTTACCACTTGGCTGCTTTCTTGTATAAATATTCTTTTGACTGTGCTAATCTAATGTAGAATTTTGCCATTTGCAGCTTGTAGCATCAGGCAAAAAATTCAATGTACTAAGGTAAATTTGTATCAAAAAGCTTTTATATTTTCCCTCTCTTTCTTCCACCAATATGTGGCAATTTTTTGCTTTCAATTTTTAAAATAACATGTATTCTTTCAATTTCAAAATTTATTCAAATTTAAGTTAATTGGATTATTTTGACTTGGAGCATTTTTTTTAACTGAGAACCAAATGATCTTTTCCTTTAAATAGTTATTTCCACTAGTTAGTAGCTGTAAGGGAAAAAAAACTTTGGCTTATTTGCAGCTTATAAGGGAGTTAGATTAGGATGATGTGACATTGGTATATGAAAGGGCTGGGAAACTACCTTAAGTTTGGGAAAGACAATAACCATTTATCTGGTCATGAGCCACCATGGTGAGACATTAAGAACAGGTATAATCAACTCTGGAAAGGTGATTGAAAGATAGTAAGTTAAATGTCTTCAGCAGAGATATCATTAAGACTCATGGGAACCAACTGGGAACTACTGGTCACAGGGATAAGAATTCTGTAAGCAACAGTATAAAGACCTCAGCTGAGTAAAAAAAAAAACCAAAAACAAAACCAAAAAAAACAGAGCAATAGAGACTATAATGAACCATCAGAGAACAGTTGAAAGACTACAACCAAAAAGTGAACCTACATACATCTTAGGAGTATACAAGAAGATGTGAAGGAGACTGCAGCATTTTGTGGAGGTTCATGCACAATTGGCTTTAAGAGTACAAACTCTGAATCTGGAATAGCTATTTTCCAGGAAACCTGACCTCCGCATACAAATGGAGGAAACCCAATAGGACACTATATTTGAGTGTGTTAAAAAAAATTAAAGAGATTGTATTACAGGTAAAATACATTTAGTTTTGGCTCTGCAACTTTGTTACTTGGGTCAAGCCATATAACATCTAAGCAATTTGATTTCCTCATTTACATGATTGGATATTTACCTCAGAGGATTGTTGCAAAGACCACGTTCTATAAAATTTTAAGGATAATCTTCACTTAACGTTCCTGGACCTTAGTTTACTTATTTGCAAAATGAGGTTCCCTTCTAGCTCAAAAACTGTGATCTATGTAAAAATGAGCTCTTATTTTATATATGTATGTGGGATTATGTGTGTGTTGGATCATATGCTTTTCCTTTGAAACCCATCTCTAAATTTACAGTGAAAGTTAATAGGAAATTAGTATTGTATATAGAGTATATAGTAATATTATATGGTATATAATAGTCTCTAGTAATATACCAAAATATACTGGTAATATTTCAGAAGATCTCTTTTCCATACACTGAGAAATATCTGTGTTTCCTGTCTTTATTTATTATCTTTATTTGGTGTTCTAAATAAAATCTCTTTTTACATGTCTCCTTATTTAATTTGGTTCTATATGATTGGACTATTTCCTTGTACTGACAGACTGTTTTTGCTGATAGTGATGATAAAGAAAGCTACTGCTTGAAAAATCCCTAATGATTAATAAGCCTAGTGTTGTCTGCAGAACACAACAAAAATTCAGAGGAACTGGATTCTGGTCTTAACTATGTTACTAACAATTGTTTTGATTTTGGAAAGTCACTTAGCCTGTTCCAGTCTCTACTGCTTTATATATACAATGGGGGCCAGACTAGAAGATTTTTAAAGTCCTTTCCAGTTCTAAAATTCTATGACTTTAGTAGGTCTTGTACATTCTGATTCAATAAATTTAATGGATGTCTTTTTTGAAAGATATTTCTCTCTCTGTATTTGAATACAGTTCTCTCCTAACCTTTCTTGGGAGCAAGAATGGAGCAGACTAAAAAGCATGTACCAGAAACTAAAATATTTGAAGAAAATTCCAGAAATGTAGAGAAAAATATTTAGTGGCACAAAGAGCCAAAGTTCAGAAGAACAGGAGTGAGAAACAGCAGTCCTGGTAGCCCTGGACAATTCACATAGCTAGGAAGTATTAAGTGTCTGAGGCCAGATTTTAACTTAGCCCTTCCTGACCTCAGGGCTGGTGTTCTATCCACTGCACCACCTAGCTGCCCCATGATTTCCATTCTTAAAAAGAAATTGGTTTTCATTTTAATGATAATTGCAGTTCACGCCACTTCCTCCACGAGACTTTCCTGATCCTCTTCAGAAGGAAGTAATTTTTCCTTGGAAGTCCCCTAATACTTGATTTGATTTGTATCACTCATATCAATTGTTAAATTCCATGCTATATAGTATAGTATAGTATTTGTACATATGTCTTGCCTCCTCTTCTACTTTAAATATCAGGAAGGCAAGGATGCATTCATTTTTGTATAACCTCCATCATCATGTCCTGATCATAATAAATGTGGCCTAAATATTTGATTTTGAATGTAATTTAGAAACAACACAGCAATGCTGATAACCATTTTTAATTGTTAGAGATTCAATTTTGCTAGAATACACTTATGACTTCTTTTTTTTTTTTTCTTTTCTCAATGGTTACATATTAACAAAAAGCTGTGTAGGTAGTACAGTCAGTTAATGGTTTTCTTTTCACATAGATCATATACAAGTTTAATAAAGAGAGAAATTAAAAAAAATCACCCATTTTCTCTTACTGCTTTATTTACAGCTTACATACTTGCCCAATATATATAGTAAATGGAAAGAAAGAGAAAACACGATTTAAAAGAACAAAAAGAAAATATTCCAGAGAATGTTATTAGATTGTAATGATAAATTCTATCTCTGCCCATTCTCCTTCAGAAACCACACCTTGGGAATTGATGCAAATTTATAAGAATAAGAACAACTGATAATCAGTGCAGGTAAAAAATCCAAGTTATTAATAAATGTACAAAATGTTCCAAATCACTAATAATTGGAGAATTTCCAATAAATTCCAAAAAATAAAGTTTTGAGGTTATTTATGCATATCCATCAGATGGGTAAAAATGATAAATATTGGAGAGGCTATAGAAAAAAAAGGGCCATTAATATACAGAGTATCGAACTGTGCATTCATCCAGATACGTTGGAAAACAATTTTGAACTGAGCCCTCAAAGTCACTAAACTGTGTGTTCTCTTTGAGAGAACTACTAGGATTATGCTCCTAAGAGATCAAAGAAAGGAGGAAAGGATAGATAAATACAAAAGCCTTCTTTTTGTAATTGCAAAGAACTGGAAACTAAGAGGGTGCCAAGCAAGTGGGAAAGAGCTAAACAAATTATTTGTAATGGATATTATTGCCATGAGAAATGATCAAGAGAAATTTGGGAAGACTTTATGTGTATGAAACAGAGTGAAGTGAATAGGACCAAGAGGAAAATTTATGGAATAACAGCAACATCAAAAAACAAAAAAACAAACAACTTTGAGAAATTCAAGAATTCTGATCAAGAATCATGATTCCAGAGGACTACTGATGAAGCAGGATATCTCCCCTTCATAGTAAGGCAATAGGCAGAATGAAATATATTTTTAAACATGATTATAAATATTTCTTACATGAGTTTTGTTTTCTTTCTTTTTTCAAGTGAGGATAAGAAGTAGGGGATGAAATAAATGTTAGTTAATTGCAAAATATAAAACAAAAGCTTAAAAATCTAGTCTTGTTTAACTACACAATACTAAAGAAAAACTTCATATAAGTCAGTCAAAAAAGATCCTTATAAGATTAATTGCTTTGACTAATAAATGATCTTATCATTATGAATATCCTTTACAATAATGCAGATTGCAATACATTCATACCTGTGTTTTTTATACATCTCCTGTTCCATATCCCACAGGATTTTAATGTAACATTTCTCTAAATCTCTTGAAAGAGAGAAAAACTTATGTATGGTTGGTGGAGCTAAGAATCAGTCTTTCCATTCTAGAAAGCAATTTGGAATTATGCTACTAAAAAACTGACTAACATATCTATACTCTTTGAGTAAGTGATCCCACTTCTAGATTTTTAACCCAAGAAAGTCATATACAAAATGGACCAATATACATTTTTTAAAATCATTATAGACATTTTTATAGAGAAATAAAACTATAAACAAAATAAATATCCATAAAATGGGAATGATTAAACAAACTATAGTATAGGAGTATAATTAACTGTTTCTCTGCTATAAGAAACAACAAATATAAAGAATTGAGATCACCTTGGGAAGATGAGGATTTGATACAAAATGAAGTAAACAGATTCAGCAGAACAATATGAAATGATTATGATAATGTGAATGGAAAGAATAGAAAACAAAATTTAAGTCTAAAGGGGTAGCTAGGTGGTCCAATCTATAGATTCCTGGATCTGAAGTCAGTAAGACCTGAGTTCAAATTTGACTTCAGACAGTTAATTTTTCAATTAACTGTATAACCATAGACAAGTCATTTAATTCTGTTTACTTCGGTTTCCTCATTTGTAAAATATAAAATAGCAAACCACTCCCGTTTCTTTGCTAACAAAACTACAAATGGGGTCATGAAGAGTTAGACATAATTGAAAAAACTGAACAACATCAAGAATGGTCTCAAATAATAATGACCAAATTTTATCCCTAAAGAGTTGAGGGATCATACCTGTTTGCTTTTTTTTTCCCCCAGAGATAAAGTACCATGAGTATAGAATAGATGCAAACCATCTTTTAAACCAAAACTTGGTTCTTTTTTTTATGTTTTTGAAAAAAAAAATGGAAAAAGTGCAAAAAATTTAATACTGACATAGTATATAAATTCAAATTTTGTCAAAATCTAATTAGTTTATGTCGCTTAACTCAAAGCAAAGCACTGAAAATGCTTAGATGGACTTTAATCAGTTCCACAAGCACAAAGGTTTGGTCCTAGCCTTACTGTTAATTTTTATTAGACTTACACATGGAAGTTTCGGCAGCCCGGTGAGAATTCCCTTAAAACTTGACCTAAGTTTAAAGGAGCGGGTATCAGGCTCATTCCTTAGAGTAGCCCACAACACCTTGTATAACTACATCCCCAAGGTTCACCCAATGAGGTTATAACTCAACTATGCTGTAATGCGCCCTAGTTGATATTAAAATACGCAACTAACGTGACTTTACCCCTGCTGAAGACACTAAAGCTAAGGTACAAACTGGGATTAGAGACCCTACTATGCTTAGGTAATTAAATAGCAAGATCACTCATCAGAGAACTATGACCCACTGCTTAAAACTCAAAGGACTTGGCAGTACCCTAGACCCTCCTAGAGGAGCCTGTTCTATAATCAATAAATGCTGATACACCTCACCCCTTCTTGCTTATCAGTCTATATACCGCCATGGTCAGCTCACCCCAACAGGGTTCCAAAGTGAGAAAAATCATGAACCCATAAAAATGTTAGGTCAAGGTGTAGCATATGGAGGGAGTAGTAATGGGCTACATTTTCTATCTAGAACACAATGAAATGTCTATCTACTAGCATCTATCTACTATACTATCTACTATAGCATCTACTATCAGACCTAGATGATATGTTGGTTGGTTTTACTAAATACTTGAACTGTTTTCCCTCCTCTTTCATATATACACTTATTAATTTTATATTTATGCTAAAAATTTTACATGTGGCTTATCTTTTCCATTAGAATGCAAATCCAAGGCAGTTAGGTGGCGCAGTGGATAGAGCACCAGCCCTGAAGTCAGGAGGACCTGAGTTCAAATCTGACCTCAGACATTTAATACTTCTTAGCTGTGTAACCCTGGGCAAGTCACTTAAGCTCACTTGCTTCAGGAAAAAAAAAAAAAGAATGCAAGCCCATTGGGAAAAAGGAGTGTTCCACTCTTTGGATCTCTAAGCCTGGCATATAGTAAGCTCTTAACAAAGACTTGTTAATTGATTGATCAACACCTTATTGCATAATATTACTGAATAGTGAATGGATATATCCAGGAATAAAGATGATGTAAAAACAAAAGATAACAGTAAAAATGAAATTTTTAAGAAGAGGAAAATCAGGAAAAGGGGAAACAAAGTTAAATCATAGTACAATTATTCTTGACAAATCAGAGAAACTGAGCTAAGTGGGTTAATAAATATCATATTGTCAGCAAAAACAGAACATCTCCAAAAAACCCATATGGTATTACTCAAGCTCTGTTAGCCTGAGAACCCCAATAAAACCTTAAATTGAAGGATTTAATGAAAATGATTGTATTAGAAAGATTTTTAAAATTTTGTTTCCTTATCCAAAGTGGAAAAACTGTTCTTTTTCTTTCCCAAATCTTCTTTTTTCATTTCTCTTTTCTTTATAACTCTAGGCCTACCAGAAAATTCTCCAATATTATTATATTGAAAGGATGTATCAGAACAACACCTTAGGACATTCCTATAAGAAGAATTCAACAATGTTTGTTCATACATCATCACTATGACACTACCAAAAATAGGTTATTCAATGCAAAAAATAAAATAAAACTGAATAAAAAGAAAGCAAGTTTTTCTTTTGAAAAAGAAAAAGAAAAAAGTATTCCTTCTGTGTTTTCAAGGATTCATCATGTTCTGTGTTACTTTTTGAAGACAACTACCTTAAAAATGCAAGGATATATGCAGGAGATAAAGAAGATGAGAAAGTTGATATAACTGTCAAAAAACATTTTCTGGTTAATGGAAAACCAGGCAAAAGTAACCAAGTTACACTGCTAGAAGTGTTGCCACTTGAAAAAAGTATTGCCATTTCCTGCTGCTGTCACATAAAAGAGTTAAGTTTTTAGTGTTAGGCAGGATTGTAGATGGGAGATAGTAGTAGATAGTTATTGTTAGTTAGTTATTGGGGTGCTGGCTAGGACCATAACCACACTGGAGCATGTTGGAGAAACACTACTCTATTTCAAGACCTCTTGATTCAAAGGATCAGTTACTTGAAAAAAGTCAAAGACAATTCTTAAATACAAAGCTCAGTATTCTGAAGATTCCAAATCAACAGTAGATATTTTGTATCCTTAGATGCACTTTCTTTTTAAAATTAATAAGAGAAGAATAAAAAGACTAAGTTATATCTCATAACTTTTGTAACTGGGTACCATAATGCTGACTGGCTGTAAGCTAATTGGTTAATTAACAGGTCAGTGACATAAGTAAAATGAGTAATGGTCTATATTTTTATGTGTCTTCCCTCCCCCATCTGTTTTTTAAATTAAATTTAATTAAATTAAATTTTTATTTAAAAAAAAAATCCCAGATGAGGTCACATGGAGTCGAATACGATTTTCGATGTACCATACTCCTTCATCATCCTTTTCTTTTTCTGATTATATCATGAAAAGCTGAGTCTTAAAGATGATTGTCTGTTCCTTAGAAAATATCTAATAATATCGATATTTTTGTTTGTTTTAGAAAGACATCTACCTAACATTTGGATCTTAGATAAATATAATTTGAGAGCTGGTAAGGACCTTTAAGACTATCTCTTTTACTTATATCAAGTTTTGATGTCAAAGAAACATTATTTCAGAAACATAAACTTTGTAAATCTATCTTTGGATCTCTATTGATCACAACATCACAATAGTTGCTTGTGATAAGATGGGGTCCAATTACTTGCTGGAAAAAAAAAAAACAGATCAAATTTCTAGTCTTCAGTTTTCCTTCCTTTTGTTTTGTTTTTTTTTTTTTTTTCTTTCTCAAGATTATTTATAGAGATTTGAGGATTCATCAAGTATGGGGACTTCTAAAAGTTCTCTCTTTTTGGATTGTTAAAGGTTTCTCAAATATTGAATATAATAAAAATTCTATTTTGTGATGATTTACTGCTATTTTTAAGTTCCCTATGCTATAATCCTCAGGGACAAGATCCACAGACTAAGGTATAGCACTAAGTGATGGCTTCAATCTGGTAATGTTTCCTCTCTTCTTTCAGTTGTTAGAGATTATCAACATAAATGACACTGCAAGAGTTAGGGTCATATCATGAGCAGAGGCCCTGAGAACTAGACATAGGAAAATCTAGCTTCAAGTGCTGCCTCTGACAGGCTGACTGTATGACCATCAGTAGTAAATTTCTTAACATCTCAATGCCCCAGAGCACTCAACTACAACTATAAATTATTGTTCACTCATTTCAATTATGAGTGATTCTTTGTGACCTCATTTGGTATTTTCTTGACAAAAATACTGAAGTGGTTTGCCACTTCCTTTTCTAGCTTACTTTACAAATGAGGAAACTGAGGCAAACAGGGTCAAGTAACTTGCTCAAGTCACATAGCTAGTAAGTTTCTGAGGCTGAATTTGAACTCAGAGTCTTCCTGACTGCAGGCTTAGCACTCTATCAAGGAAATTACCTACATAATGAAATCACGGGCACAAACCTCAAAACAATCTTTATAGGAAGAAAGAAATTTTAAGATCACAAATTGAGAGTTGGAAGAGACTTAAAATGCAACCCATGAATTTTGCTATTGAAGAAGAAATTGAGGCACTGAGAAATTATACTGACATTAGATGTAGAGACAAGATTTGAACACAGATCCTCTGATTCCAAAGAAAGCATTCTTTTTTCTGTACTATACTCTACTACCAAGTCATTCATTTCTAAACTATTTCTGTCTTTACAAATCAGCCACATTTGAACATACTGTGCTCAGATCCCAATATCATAATGTCATTGATCCTTTTCAAAAATGAAGGACAATTACAAAATGTTTTTTAATATTTCCCAACACAACTGTATCTATATACAGAATTGTAATATTGTTTGTATCATATCAAAGAACATTTCTGATTTTTTCACTGAACATTAATTAGCAAATGTTCCTATATCTCAACACAATCCACATATTGTGTTTTAAAATAGCCATTTAATATTCCATTGTGTTAGCTTGTTTAGTCATTTCATGATCTCATTTCACAATCACTGGGCATTTGGGTAGTTTCCAATGTTTCCCCATCATAAATAGTGATGCTATGAATATTTTTGCACAAATGATAGATTTTTTCTTTATGGTTACTTCTTTTGGCTATATTCCCGAAAGTTGAATTACTGGGCCAGAGGTTATGAGCAAGTTTATATTTGAAGTTACATATTATATCACTGTTCTCCAGGAAGACTATACTAACCTTGCCACCTGCAAATAAACAAATATATCTTCTAATCATGTTAGATTATATTACTTTTTGCTAGTTTATCATTAATTACAGTTATAGCTAGTATTTATGCAGTACTTTGCAAAGCACTTTAGAGTTATCTTGATTCTCACAACAATCCTGGGAGATTAGTGTCATCATTTGTCCTCTTTTCAGATAAACAGAATGAGGTTGAATGTGATTAAGTGACCTGTATAAGGTAACACAGCAAGTAAGTGTTTGAGAAAAGATAGGAACTCAGATTTTCTTGAATCCAAGTCCAAGACTCATATCCATTGTGCCACCTAGCTGTGGCAAGGTAAATAAACTTAGATTAAATAATAAGTATAAACTTCCCACCAAAATCCTCCTATGATACCCCATCCTGGTAAAAATTTGACCCTGAATTCTTAAAAAACTATGCCAGAAGAGTCCAAATTGGCAAAGCTTTGAGTACAGAACAAGTGATAGACTAACTATATTTTTATTATGCAAAGACTAGCTGTGGTTTTTGTGAAGAAGACTGAAATGGGAACTAACTGGTAATATCGCTAAGGTAATTTGGAACTGGCTGAATTGACAGACTCAAAAAGGAAACTTTAATTGTTCCATGACAGTTTGAAAGGAAAGAAAATTCCAGTAGCATCCCCCAGAGAGATATATGCCTTGTCCTGTGCTGTTTAAAAATTTCATCAGTGACTTGGATAAAGGCATAGATAGAATTCTCACCCAGTTTTCAAATAACAGAGCTGGAAAAAATACCTAACACAGGGTTTACAAAGGCAAGATCCAAAATGATCTTGACAGGCCATAGCATTGGCCTAAAACTAGTATGATAAAATTCAATACAGATAAAAATAGTCTTACACTCAGATTTTCAAAATAATCTGTTTCACAAGCACAGGAGAGGAAGGGATAGTTTATCTGAAAGAAAAATAAAATTCTGGTTATTTTAATGGTTTGTAAGCTCAATGAAGACAGCATTAGAATATGGTGGTTTAAAAAACTTTGATCATTAATTGTCCTGAGAAGAATAACTTCCAGGAATAAGGAAGGAAATAAGCATTCATTAAGCAGTTATTTTTTGCCAAGCACTGTAATAAATACTTTAAAAATATTATCTCATTTAATCCTCACAATAAATCTGGGAGGTAGATAATATTATTATCCCATTTTACAGTCAAGAAAACTAAAGCAGAACAAGACTTATTCAGAGTCATAAAGTTAAGTCAGTGTTTGAAGTCGGGTCTCCCCAGTGCTTTATACATTGCATCACTTGGCTGCTTCAGTGATCTTTCTATTCTGTCCTGATTAGATCATATCTGGAGTACTATATTCACTTCTGAACATCATAGTTTAATAAAGATACTGAGAAGCTGAAGAACATGATGAAGGACATAGAATGATGAAGGAACTTAAATTCATGTTATATGAAGATAGGTTAAAGAAAAGGAGGCGTCCTATGAGGAATGTGATAGCTAGTCAGGGTCATCTGTTATATGAGAGTTTAAACTTAATCTATTTGATCAAAAATGGTAGAACCAAGAGCAAAAAACTTCTTTGATTAGTTAAAGAGGACAGAACCAGGAAATGGTCAAGAATCAAATTTTAGATTTAACATCAGGAAAAACTTAGCAATTAGGGGTGTTCAAAAGTGGAAAAAGCTACTTTAGAAGTTGATATACTCTCCTTTCAATGAAGCAAAAACTAGATGAACAATCTTCAACTGTGTTATTGTACAGATTTCTTTCAAGTAGAGTTTGGGTGAGATGGTTTCTGAGTTCCCTTTCCATTCTAAAATTCTATGATTCTGATCTGGGAATGCCACAATCTCCATGGAATTTAATTTGCAGTTGAAATGAAGAAAATTGGAAGGAATTATAGTTTGCACAAGTATTGCATATTGCATCATATTTTCAGTGACCATCTATGCTCAACAAGTAGTATAAGAGGATTACACTATTCGTGTATTGAGGATATGTATGATCTGAGAAGGAAATGGGTCAATCATATGGCAAGAGTAAAAGATAATATTGGTAAATATTGATAAATTTATAATTTTGTTGAAGTTGAATTAAATCCAGAATGATAAGAAACATTCATAGAAGATGTTCTAAACTTTGTGACAATCATGAAGACCAAATGATACAAACTTTAAAGCATTATAGAAATGATGGCTATTATTATTTCTAAACTAAAAACACAATAGTAAATAGTTATTAGATAGTTAGTACAATGAAAAACTGAGGACTTCTCAGAATAATAACTGCTTCCAGCCTTTTTAATTGTGAGGGATTATGTGGTTTCTCATAAAATTATTAACTAAGGTAGATTGAACCTATAACCTACATTTAGTTTATGAAGGTCTGATGGGTTTGGGAAAATGAAACAGAATGCTTATACTAGCTCAAGTAAAACAGTTATAAATCTTGTAAAACTGACCACCATAAAATTTAGGTCAACCATGTGGGCCTGACTAGAATTTAGCAAACACTTGCTATTTCCAAGCACTAAGCAAGGTAGTGAGAATTAACCAGATAAGGGGAGGTGGAGAAGGGAGAGGTGTCATGGATTCTTGTGTTTTGTGACTATATAATCATCTTTGACTGCTGTGGGGGTTGACCTCCCTTCATTGGAGAGCTTCAGTGAATGGACTGTCCATTTCTCATGAGATCCTAATAAAACTTCTATTCTTCACTTTGAGATATTTCTGAGTATTTTTGAATTGGGTGTGCTGTAGCACACAATGGTAAATTTTCCAATTATAGAAATGGCAGTCCATTAAACTCCCAAATCTTTTTTCCCCAGCTAAATCATTTGTTCCCCATGTATGTTGTACTTGTCAATTCATGTTGAAATAGATTGTTTTGATAACGTGAATATAAGACTCAACATTTATCCATATTAAATTTTATTGGCTTCATTCTTTCCATAGTGCCTAGTGAAGTGTTCACCCAGCAGATGTTTAATAAATGAGTACTGAATGGATGTTTAACAAGATTCAAATTTGTAAAAATCCTAATTAATTAGTTTACTGAATACCTGTAATACATTAGGCACTGAATTAGCATACACATAAATTGTGCTTTCAGATAAACTTGGGAGATTCATGCACATTTTATGGTACTAATGACAATATAAAAATAATAAATATAAATACAAATGAATTTTGGGGGAAGGTATGGAAACAAGCATTTATTAAGTACTTCCTATGTGTCAGGCCCTGTGCTAAGCACAAAAAGCAATACAAAAAAAAAAAGGAAAGAAAAAAGTCAAAACACACTCCCTGCATTCAAGGAGTTTCTAATTTAATGGGGGAAACATTATGCAAATAAATATACACAAAGTAAGCTATATGTAGGATATATAAGAAATGAGAGAGCAGTGGAATTCAAGTAAGCCAGAGAGGTCAGCAGTCAGAGCAGAGAAGGAAGAACATTCCAGGCAAGAGAGACAGAGAAAATGCTAGAGGCTAGAGATGAGTATTTTATTCATGGAACAGCCAGAAGGCCAATCACTGTACTGAAGATTATGTATTAGGGAATAAAGTAGAAGACTAGAAAAGTAGGAGAAGACTAGAATATGAAGCGCTTTGAATGCTAAACAGAATATTTTGTATTTTTTCCTGAAGGCAATAGGAAACCTTTGGAGTTTATTGAGTGAGGATGGAGTGTGTGTGTGTGTGTGTGTGTGTGTGTGTGTGTGTGTGTGTGTGTCTGCATGTGCACTGAATCTTCATTTTAGGAAAACTACTTTGGTGGCTGAATGGAGGTTATACTGTAGTGAGGAGAAATTTGAAGCAAGCAGGTACACCAGTAGGGTATTGTAAAAATCAAGGCAACTTTTCAACTGAGCATTGAGTAGTGAAACTCTTGAAGTCCATGTAAAGATTTTTCAGGGTGTCAGTGAATATATATATAAGAAAATTTTCATCACACTTTTATTGAAATTGAGCATACCTTAAAGTATGAAATTTTTTAAAATATTGTTCCAAGAATTGATCCAAAGGCTTCCCCATATTGCTGAAGGACTCAGTCATACAGAAAAGGTTGGGCTTTATATTGGAAGCAATTGAGACCTCTGACTAACCCTTTATCACTCTCATTCTTCAGCTCCTTTTCTGATCTTACATTTCCTTAAAAAATAATCCTAATACTACTTCTCAAGCATAAATTAATCTCTCCCTCAGTACCTAGCATTGTACTCTATAACAGAAATATCAAGCCAAATTAAAATGTCAATGGGAAATGTTTTAACTAAATAAAAATATAATACAACATAGATAATGTTAATTTGTAATTTTCTATTGCAATACAATGACAGGAATCTGTTTGAATCTGATACCTCTATTCTATAATACATGGACTTTATAGATATGTTAAGGATAGAATTGTGTATAATGCATTATCACTAAGAAGACAAACACAGATAGAAGAAAAACCCCAAGCTTAGATTAACCCATGTGAAGTGCAAACACCCCCTGGTTAGTTTTATTGAATTACCAAGAGGGGATCACTGGGGCTAGCTGTCTTTGACTGGAACCTTAATAGAAACCACAGAAACTTTCATCTCCCAATTTCATAAATTTTGTGGGTTTGGTGTTCCAAGTCAGAGAGGAGAGCTGAAGTGAAGCTAGAGGCATCAACCCCCCCCCAACCCATAATTAGAGATGTTTACAATAATACTTCTCATTAAAAAAAATAAATAAACTGTCAAAGAAGAAAGAACCCAACCATAGAAACTTATGATGGGAATAGAGAAGACTGGTGTTCATCTTCAGAGGAGGACAGTGAATTTAAAAAAAAAAAAAAAGCTGCTTCTACTCCAAAGAGTAACATTAAATAGCTCCCTGCCCCAGAGAGAATTTATAGAAGAACTAAAAAAAATATTTTAAATAAAATGAGAGGGGCAGCAAGGTGGTGCAGTAAATAGAGCACTAACCCTGAAATCAGGAGGACCTGTTTAAATCTGGTCTAAGACACTTAATGCTTCCTAGCTGTGTGACCCTGGGTAAGTCACTTAGCCCTAATTGCCTCAGCAAAAATAATTAAATAAAAATAAAGGGAAAAAAATTAAAATTAGAGACATTGAGGGAAAATTAAAAATAAATAAATAAATAATGAAAATAAAAACCATCCAAGAAAAACAAAAAGATTATGGGGGGAAAAAAAGTTAACCAACCAGAAAAGGAGATACAAAATCTTTAAGATGAAAATAACTTTGAAAATTAGAATCGGGCAAGAGGAAGCCAGTGAAGCTATAAAAGACCAAGAAATAACAAAATAGAATATAAAGAATAAAAAATAGATCAGAATGTAACACATCTTATAAGAAAAACAACAGATCAAGAAGATAAAATGTAAGAATAATTGGACTACCTGAAAACTGTATCCAAAAAAAGAACTTTGACATACTAATGCACACTAATCCAAAAAATTGTCCTGCAATGACAGATCATGAGTAGAAAGTAGAAACAGAAAATGGCTACTGATCACCACTTGAAATAGACATTTGTGGAAAATGCATAGGAATATTATTGCCAAATTTTGAGACCTCCAGATCAAAGAGAAAATTTTGCAAGAAGCAAGAAAAAAAAAAAATGAATATGTTGAAGCTACAATTAGAATTGTATAGGATTTATCAGCATCAACAATAAAAGACTTCAGGTCCTGGAATCACATATACTAACAATCAAAAGAACTAGGCCTTTGGCCCAAAATATCATATCCACCAAAATCATCCATACTATTGAATGAGAAGAAAAAAAAAAACATTCAATGAACTTACAAATTTTCAGGAGTTTCTTCCAACCAAACCTGAATTCAATAGAAAATTTAAATATATGAGCCAATATCAAAGATCAGTTTCAAAGAATTTAATATAGGCAAATTATATTTTTTACATGGAAATGTATACCACATGTTTAAGATTAACATGAGCAATTGAATAGCTCAAAAGAAAGACTAGGGCAGAGTTTAGTATGATCTGACTCTTAAAAAAAATAAAACTGCCTGGGAAAAGGTAAAAATAGTTATTATATCATACAATTGAGGTGCAGAAGAAGAATAAACACAGAGGCTTTAGAGGAGGGAGAAGGCTCATAGTTCTGAAAACCTACTCACATCAAGAATGGGTTAAATAGGTAACACTACATATATACCAAGAAGAGTATATAGCACCTTCCAAAATCTATAAAGAAATAAGGGGAGAGAGATAAGGGGAGAGATGGGCAGAGGAGAAAGCAAAGGGTAAGAGAAGAAGATAAGGTAAGGATCCATTGGTGGGAAGGTGGGGGGGAAGGTCAAGGCAAGTTAAGGAACAGAATTAAAGCAGAAGTTAAGCAGGGATAGGAAAAAGGAGATATACATAGACAAATACAACAAGGATCAGGAATAGAATTTATTAGAAAAAGAGTGCAGCTAGTAATCATTGATCTTAGACAAAAATAAAATTTAAAATTCAATCAAGAGGGAAATCTACATTATAGATTAGTCATATTAATATTGTTTTAGGTGCATGTTTACATATAAGTAAATGCATATGTGTGTATATATGTATGTAGATATGTATGCATGTTGCTGTATATGTATGTATATAAATATATATATGGGAGGGTATAAATATATATGTATATCTGTGTATACATGTGTGTTTGTATATATCTACATATATATAAATATATGTGCTTAACTATAGCCTACTTGGGGGAGATGAGAGATAAAAGGAGGAAAAAAAGAATAAAGTAAAAAAAAGTATGCAGCAGAGAGGAAAAAAACAACTTACAAGGAAGCAAAGAAAAGATGGACACTCATGAATATAATTTCTTCTACTATTATATGCCCTTTCTTGAACTGGAAATTTATTTTTATATATTTTGAATCCTCCCTGATGTTCTGCTGGGCACATGAAAATGTTCTGTTTTGTTTTGTTTTATTCTCTTTTTCTGTTTTTCTTTTTTTCTATTCTTTTTCAATAAAATTTTAAAAAAAAAGATACTACAAGAAGGTCTTGAATACAAGCAGAGTTGTGAATTTTTCAGAAAAGCAATTCTCAAAGTATGTCCCAAGGACCCTTGGGGATTCCTAAGACCCTTTCAAGGGTCAAAACTATTTTTATAACATTATTAATATGTATTTGCCAGTTAAAATACTACTCTCTTTTCAACTATATTACCTATTTGAGGCTGGGTTTTCTTCACATACTTTAATCAAAACAACATGTGACACAAGATTGAATATAGAATCAGATTTGAGTATCCAGAAGTCTTCTATTAGGGTTTGCAAAAAACATGAAACAATGCCATATTTTCCATTAATTTTTTTTGTCTTGGAAAATAGTTATTTTTCATTAAAATGATATTTATGTTAACATGTAATAGATTCATTTTTGTTTTACAATAAATTAACAATCAGTTTAAATTACTAATATGGTATATATTTATAGGTATAATTCATATAAATAACAGCTCTTTGGGGTCTTCAATAATTAAGAGTATTAAGAGATCCTCAATAATATAAGCACACTAAGTCCAACCCCCTCATTTTATAGATAAGGAAATTGAGGTTGAGAGAGATTAAGTGACTTGACCAAGGTTCACATGCTAATGTCTGAGGCAGATTCTCACTCAATTCTTCCTGACTTCATGCTCTAACTGCTATGTCAATTATCTGCTTTAAGATTATTCTTACACTGGAATTAAGAAACGATCTTATCATGATATTAAAATAATGCAAGTAAATTATAATGGGGAGGGACAAGAAAGGGGAGAAGGGACATACAACTGCAATAATGGAAAAAGAGGAAAAAAGATGTGAAAAATGTTACAAAGGCAAAATCACTAGGATTTGGTCACTGATTGGCTATAAGAAGTAAAGAGAGATGAACATCAAAGATATGGCAAACATTATGAATATGAGAGAAGATATCACAGACAAAATTCATGAGATAAAAAGTAAAAGCAGAATTTCAGAATGGTGATTAGACTATGAGTTCCTTGAAAGCAGAACCTCCTTTTTTTTTTTTTTTTTTTTTTTTTTTTGCTTCTTTTTGTATGCCCAGCATTTAGCATAGTACCTGGCCCAGAGCACTTAACAAATGATTACTAATTGATTAACAGTTTTGAACCTGTTGAATTTGAGGTATTGGTAAAAGATGAACTAACACAGAACTTACATTATAATTGCCAAAAATACCAATACTACTAAAATTTTAGTTGGGTAGGTCTAAAATTTTCTTGTGTAAATTATATTACTCACTGAAGGTATATCTTCTAAGCAATCACTGTTAAAGAATTCTAAACATAAGGCTTTTCCATTCTCTCTAATAACTAATATCCACTAAGTGAAAGTTATTAAAATTAATTCTACTAGAACCTTCTCTGTGTTTGTTCCATAAACTCTCCAACACTTTGTTGCATGGGAAGGTATATAGCAAACGCCAATGCTCTTACTTAGGAAACACCATAATGCTAGCTCACAAGAATACTAACCCTGAATTGATTAGCAGGCTCTGGAAATAGCAAAACTTATTACTTAACAAATTTTTCTGGCAAGTTTGGTAATAGGATCATTGTGCTGAGTCTCATAACCTTTTCTTTTCTAAAGAGCACCATCAGGATTCTTCAGTGCAGTGTGGTTAGACTACTTTTGCTGAGTGATATTATATATAGATCTCAACTCTTTTCATTATTCATTTCTTGACTTGCTTTTTGCAAAGCTGATTAATATAAGACATAGATGAATAATTTTGTAGGAGCCCTCTGGCTTTCAGATACTAAGTCATGGGGATTTTACACAATGACACTAACTTCATTACATAGTTGATTTTCACCACATATCCATGATATTTCAGACACTTAATGTTTAAAACTTACCTGGAACAGCAGTCGTAGTGGGTCTCACCAAGTAACTCTTTTCTTAATAAGCCAAAGAGCATATGGTGGGTTACAGGATTTATTCTGGCTCCATAACCTAGGACTGGATAACCAGGACAGGCAACCCTCCTAATTGAAAATAAAAGAGTTAATTTAGTTTCCACCCTCTAGTTTCAGGCATCAACCCAAGTAAAAGTTACTACTGCATACAACCCTATCTCCCAACAAATGAGGTTATAATTTTCTAGCTAATTTTTAATTTGCTTTTGGTTAGTTCAACATTTTCTCTTCTTTATTATTTAACTCACTTAATTTTTTAACAATAGATTTTAATTTTCAAAATATATGGAAAGATAGTTTTCAACATTCATCCTTGCAAAACCCTGTATTCCAACTTTTTCTCCCTCCCTCCCCTACCCCAGACAGCAAGGAACATATGCTCTATACATATTTTCAAATTTATCATGCTGGACAAGAAAAATCAGATCAAAAAGAAAAAAAATGAGAAAGAAAGAAAAAAACAAGCAAACAATAACAAAAAAGGTACAAGTACTATGTTGTGATCCACCTTCTGTTCAGTTATATACTTTTGTACTTCCAAAAGCATTTCAGGGTCTATATATTTACAGAGGACTGAGGTACAAAAGAAAAGAAAATCAACCTTCCCCCTTTTGGTTGCTTTTAAATTAAAATCTGAATATTACTTACTCCATCAAATCTATAATCTTCTATACAGCTTTCAAGGCCCTACAAAATCTAATATCATTCAACCTTCTCCAATTCTACTTCCATTTTCTGATATCCCTCCTACCTACTTCTTGACTAGACAGTCTTCCAGCTATCTCTAAGAACCTCTTAGCTTTTCCTCCTTTATATCTTCATTAGTTCTTTCCCTCACTAGGAATGCTCTTTTCTTCCTCCACTGATCCAAATCCTATCCATCTTTTTAAGACCCAGTTAAATCTCACTTCCTCCACAAAATCTCATTTGACCCCTGCACCAACATAGATATTATTCATCGAACTGCTGTTTCTGTGATTTATAACACACAACTGAGATAACAGCATCTAAAGGAAGAACAATTTCTAGTTGTGTCCTGAGTTTAAGTAAGGAGATTTCTCATAGAAAACACAGGTGTTTTTGAAAGAAACTAGCCCTCAAGATAAGGTGAGAAGACCTTGAACCCATAGCATTTTAGAAGTGAGCCTCTAGGTAGGAAAGAGAATAAGGACATATCAGGAAGCTAACTGTATAAAAATAAAAGTTTTAGCCAGAAACGAAGCAGGTTATAAGAGTAACCCTGTGTATGAAATTTGGGTTTAGCAAAGTATGCATGGATTTGGTGTTAAAGTGACTATGTATGTGGGGAAGGATAGGCTGTATTGTGGGTTACCAAACACATTGACACCAGCATCCAGAACTTAGGTGAGTACAGCTCACCAAGTTCTATATAAGAAGAACAAACATCTGATTTATCCATAGCCTTTGTAAGTGCAGTGAAAACAGTAGTATGGAAAGAGAAACCCAGAAAACTGACCATAACACTGACCATGTCTGGAGCTAGGAGCTGCTTAATATTAGTACATAATTGTTTGTAGTCTTGAATTTTCATTTTGGTAATAGGTACTAGCCTTGTCTCTTCCACTAGACTATAAGCTCTTTGATGAGAGGCAATAGGAAAGAGTGGAATAGTGAGCAGGAACTGGAGCCAAAGCACTGGGCAGTTAGGTGGCATAGTGCATAGAGTGCTGGACCTGGAGTCAGAAAGATTCATGTTCCTGAGTTCAAATCTGGCCTCAGACACTTACAATATGTTTCTGAGCAAGCTACCTTACCCTATTTGCTTCAGTTTTCTTATTTGTAAAATGAATTGGAAAAAGAAATGGCAAACCACTCCAGTAATTTTTCTGAAAACCTCAAATAATTCCATCAGAGTAGGATGTGACTGAAAACTACTGAACAACAACACTGAAGCTACCAAAACCAAGATTCAAGTCCAAAATTTGATACCTATTAGCTTATGATCCTAAGCAAGTCATTTAACCATTCAGTGCTCTAGACAACTCTCTAAAACTTGTTTGTTCATTTCCCTAAACCAATAATATCATAGATTGTATCCTATTCTATCCTATACTTCTATAACTTCCAAACAAGCAGCCACATAGGTACTGTAACGCTTTGTTCATTAACATCTGACCCATCTACATGGTATGGGCTCTCTGGAAATTTGGACAGTCAATATCCCTCCTATTCCAGTCTATCTATCAGCTTCAGTTCTCATTCCCCACAAAATCACTGCTTCAACTCATAAAGCAACTATGTTTTTAAATGACATCCTCACTATGTCTACTAGCATTTATTAAGTATCTACTATGTTCCAGGAAACATGCTAAGTGTTGGAAATGCACAGAAAGAAAAATAAAACAATCCGAGAAGCAAAGGTTTCTTGCAGAAAGTAAGACTTCAGCTGAGGCTCCACAAAAGCCAAGAAAGTTAAGAGGCCTCAAAGAAAAGGAAAGAGTACTCAGATAAGGGGACATAGGCACAGGGCAGCCAAGAAACATGCTTGGAGTAAAGAGATAGGAGATGGGGTTTCTTGTTTGAGGAAAAGGCAAGGAGGTCAGCATCACTATCCCAGAGTGTATGTGGAAGGGTATAAAATTCAAGAGGACTGAAAAGGTAGGAAGGGGGCACATTATCAAGGGCTTTAAAAGTCAAACAGGATTTTATCCAGAAACTAACTCTTGATTTTAGGGCCAAGACATGAAAATGAGAAAACAACTCTTTACTATAAAAGCCAGATAAATTAATATAATTTACCACATGAATTTTCTTTTTTTAAAAAATTCTCTCTCTGAAAGGAGGAGGAGAAAATTGGGATCTCAAAAAAAATGAACATTTAAAAAAAATTGATGATTTTCATCTATATATTTTTGAGCCTTAGTTACTCGCTTGGTTATTCCCTCTCTGAAGAAAATTTAGCTTCTCTGAATATACTCTACTAAGAGAAAATGTTTAAAACTCCCATTAAACTCTCTCCTTTCATGTACACAGTACTTTTATAACTACCCTGATCACCTATTTATACACACTGAAAGAAAAAGAACAAAATTATAGAGTATTTTCAATAATAAGTTGAATGAAGTTGGTCACAGCCAGTGTAATTTTGGGTGAGGTACTTATTCTCTCCAAACTTATAAAAGTTCTCAGCTATTTGCAGATTTAAACCTATCTATTACTAAGGCAAAGAAAAGAGAAAAGGAACTAATACCTCAATGATTTATTTACTTATCTGTGGATAGGCCAAATCCTTCCCCCCTGAAGAGATCTTCTTAAGATCTGGGACTGACTGATTTGGTGTTCCAAGTACCCAGTACAGTGCCTTGCACACAGGAGGTTATTATTAAGTGCTTAAATTGAATTAAATTGACCTGCAGGGGATAAACTGTTCTAAGTAGGTAAATTTTTTCAGATAAATAGTCTGTCATTAAGCTTCTCCTTGTGATAGAAATCTTTCTAAAATGTATTACTTATTCCCATTCACACAAACTTAGTTTATAAGGTAAAAACCATTTTACACTGAAGAGAATTTAACCTTTCCCTGATGATTCAGGGTTGTCATAATAAAACTCTCCTCTGCTGTAAAAGAATATAGTTCTCATGGACTACTGAGAAGGTCCAAGGGCTTACTTATGAGATCAATCTTTCACAGAAACTATAAAACCCAGTTGTTGTTTTTTTTTAATTGGTGGTTCTTGTGTCTTCGCTCAATGAGAATTATCACTTCCAATGCTGTCATGAAGTCAATTTTGAGAACCCTTCAAGCATCTTTTGTCCCCCCACTGCTTATAAAGGGATATGAACTCTAGGCTTGGGAAGGTCCGAGGCCCCAAAATACTGGGAAGTGGGTCTTTCAAACCTGTTAATTATTCATCTCAACTTTACACGATAAGAAGTCAAGAAATTCTAACTAGGCAACATGTATGTACTACGAAGTAAACTACATGGGTTTGTGATAGCTATTTTTCTAACTTTCCAGCTCCTTTCACAATAAATGATTCTTCTGGAAACAAAGCTCCCTTAATATGGAGAGGCAGGTTAAATTAACTTCTGCTTTTGAAACTACTGGAGGAAGTAACCATATATCCTATGTTTCCAAGTTATTGTTGCTGCTAAATTAAATATTTAGAAATACTTTTATATATAAAGCCTGCTTCACTACACACAAAGACAAGCAAAGACGAATGCTAAGTAAAATCAATAAGTCAGCAAAATTAGCTTTCTGGGATTAGATTATTTTCAAAGATAGTAGCTTTTCATTTTTAGGCCCTTTCTCCATTCCTCTTCTAATTCAGGGGCTCTTTATCTACCTAATCTTTAAATAATCCATATATCAAAACATCAAAGGGTCTGAAGTCAAGTATTTTCATTAGTTTGATTGTCTAACCACATGATATCTAGAAGAAGTTTAGATGAAAACATTATTTGACCCTGGCATTATTTTAATAGGTGTTGAGAGATTCCTCTTCCCTTTTCTGGAATGCATATCTATACCCTCTTATTATTTCTAAGTCTGAAAAAAGTTTTGAAGCAGTTAGGTAGTGCAGCAGAGAGAACATGCTGCACTTGGAGTCAGGAAGTCCTGCGTTCAATCTGGCCTCAGACACTTTCTTGTTGTGTGACTTTCAGCAAATCACTTCTCCTTTGCTTCAGTTTCCTCCTCTGTAAAAATGGGCATAACCACAGCACCTACCTTTGCGGCTTTTTGTGAAGATCAAATGGGATTTATTTAGCATAAGGCCCGGCATATAGTATGTTTTGTATAAATGATTAGTCATCAGCATCATCATTATTTGAGAATGAAATGTGTCACAATGCATAGCCTTTGTTCTCTGAACTCCTGAGGTGTAACTATGTCATACTAATTTAATTATATTATGACTAAATAATAATATAATTATATTAATTATATTTTATATAACTAATTTAAAGTCCTTGAGAGCAGACACTGCTTTTTGGCCTTTCTATCCCCATCACCTAACATAGTGAGCATTTAATTGATAACTGTTGGATTGAAGTATTTCAAATTCTCCATGGGCATTCTGAATGGTTTAGTGGTCTGACTGCCAGCTAAATGGGCCATTATGGTAACGTTTCTGTCATCATTATTAATCCAAATCTTGAATGTGAAGAATGTATAATTAGAGATGAAGTTAAAGGACCGCTCCCTTCAGAATGAAACTCCACTGAATTTTTCTCATAGGTTTCACCAATAAGCTAAATGAGAATCATTTTCTAATTATTCCTTTTGGAAACATGCATTTAATTCTGCCAACTGCTTAAGTAATCCTGTTAAATAGCTTGTATCCTTATTGAAGCATAAATGAGTAGAATCACATAAATGGATTACAGTCAGCATGAAAAAAAAAAAAAGTCTCCTCTTTGGGCCTATTGTACAAACTCTACTTTAGAGTACTTTGAAAACCCAGTAAAACATTCCAGGCATTCTTAAAGCTCTATGCTTGTCATTACTCCCTATAACTACAGTCTCCTTTCTTAGTAGTAGGTGAATTAAGTTGGAGGCATTGTTGACCAAAATCAGGGAAAGAAGCAATAATTATGTCCAGAAGCTACAAGGCGATGCAGGTGACTACAAATTAATGAACAGGAAGTACCATCATGGTTGGTGCTTATTAAGTAAACTTGTCCAGCCAATACTGGACTAAGATAATTTTTGGTTGGATACTGAAAAAAAGACTGAGAGTCCTGTAGTGAGTTTGGGGACCAAATCCATGGTAACTGTTTCAAGGGTTTTATGGGTTCAGTGGCCATGGTAAAATAACTCTGAGTTCTCTCCTATAAGAGTGAGAGTGAAGTAGTTAGCATTCAGTCTAGAGGGAGAAAAGTGAAAAGAACATCGACAGAAAGACCAGGAGAAAACTTCCCTATAACACTAGATCCTGCTAAGCCTGATCAATCAGGCAGGCATTTATTAATCAGCTATTCTGTGACAAGCAGTATGCTAAATGTAGATGATGCAAAAGTTAAAAGACAGTACTGTATTCTTAAGCAATTCAAAATCTAATAGTGAAGATATCAGAATAGCAGATAGACTGGACTGTGTTGGAGGAAAGCACCTTCAAAGTACCTATTCCTTCTGGGACCTCTGATAGTTAATGGGATCCTACATATTGTCTTTAAAATGTAAGACAAGAGGTTTTTGCTCATTTCTGCTACTGCAAATAATCCAGGTCCCATTAATATTGCACTACTGACAGTTTGACATTTTTTCATTAAGCACATATAATTAACTCTTAATTATCTGTCTAGAAATTATATTTACTGTGCATTACTACACATATGGTCTACAGATAATGAGATCACAGGACTGTGATTAGAGAAAGACAGGTGGGAGAGTGGGGGGGAGAGAAGGGAGGAGGAGAAAGGAGAGAAACAGAGACAGAGACAGACAGAGGAGAAAGAAAAGAGGGAGAGACAGAGAAAAAGGGAGGAGGAGAAAGGAAAGAGGGAGACAAAGATATATATAGAGAGAGAGGGGGGAAGGAAGGAGAGAGGGAGGAAGAAAAAGAGAAAAAGAAAAGGAGAGAGGAAGGAGAAAGCAAAGAAGGAGACAGGGACAGAGGAACAGAGACTAAGACAAAGACACAGAGAGAGAGGCAGAATACTTGGAGCCCCCTGGGAAGCATGTTTATATCTAAAGAGCTTTGTTTAAGAACCTCAGATATAAGACCAAGAGTTAGAGGAGCTTCTGAGCTTGTACAGAGCTGAACATCATTCTCCTGATTCTGATCAGAAGCCTTAGTCTATGAGAGGGAGGAAAAAACCCAGATGAAGCAAGATTTTATGTTTCCATCAGTATAAAGTAACTCAAGAAGAGAAGTAAAGATTACCCATACCTGAATGCATTGAAGAAACAATTAGAATAGTACAATCCAGCCCTCAACAGGAAGTCATGAAATAACATAAAGAAGAAATGGTCAGAGAATGGAGAAGAAATATTGAAAATTATTCAATATTTGAATATTGAAAAATTGAAAAAACGATATTCTTTGAAGCAGACCTACTGAACCTAGAAAGGAACAATAAGTGACCAAACAACTTTCTAGCATGCTAAGCCATCAGGGACCTTGGAGTCACCTCCAAGAGTTCAAATCTGGTCTCAGACACTTAGTAGCAAGTCACCTGGGCAAGTCATTTAGCTCTGTTTGCCTCAATTTCCTGATCTGTAAAATGAGCCAGAAAAGCAAATGGCAAACTATTCCAGTATCATTGCCAAGAAATCCCCAAATGAGGTTACAAAGAATTAGACATGACGGAAATGACTGAACACAAAGGCAACACCACTTCCCAAATGTGTCCATCCTGGTCTCTTTCTTCTAGTTGATCCTAGGTCCAGTTCATGGTGCAGCTGGGTATATCTGAAGGCATGTGCACTAGTAGATCAGCTCAAAGGGCTTTCTACCAACTGCCTATAATAACTGATCAGAAAATGGCCACACTTCATTCACCTAGTTTTTCCCCATGTGGACAATTAATCACTCAAAAGATTTTGTGCTATACCCCTCACTGAAGATGTTTTACAACTGTTCAAGATTTAGTGCAACTAGAACAGTGTCATCTGCAAACAGAAGCACTGAACAACTTCACTCTCTATAAGGATTTCCTTTGTTATCTGGACTCTGCACTGGGCAGTAATAAGCACTATTAATGAACATATATCTGTTTGTTTTATGTCTTGTCTCTCTTTGCATCTTTTGAGGAATCTTTTATTATTTTAATGTGTGAATCAGAGACATCTTCTTGAGGAGTCTTTGAAGTGGCATAGTGCTTTATTGAAACATGTAGCTATTTATAAACAAAACCCAGAGAAATATTGCATTATCTACACCCTTCTTTAAATTTGTGACTATAATGATAAGATCCTACTATGGAATATAATTTGTAAAAGCCTGACTGTTCCCTTTTTGTTTTCATTAATGATACCCTCAATAGTAAAGAAATTACAAGATTCAATCTGTGATGTATTCAGTATTGTGTCATCTTTCATATTTACATGTGGTCTTTTCATTTCTGTAATTTTAATGTCACTTCTATTCTCCTGTGGTAGTTTGGGACTATGGTATTATTCCCAAATTTGGGGTTCTACTGTCCCTGTAATACAAATGTTGAGAGATAGATAATTTCTATTTTTTTAAACAGTTCTTTGTTATCTTCTTTTTAATTTCATCCTTAAATTCTTTCAGGATGACATGGTTAAGTTGGGTTCCATGCTAAGATTTCTGAAAATCCATTTTCTATTCATTACTCAGTCCTTTACAAGATGATATTGTTCATAACATTCTACCAGTCTCCTTCATAAGGTTTTATAACAAATTTATATTATACACTGGTGTTGTCCTTGATGACCACATTTTTTTTTGGCAAGGAGATCAAGTATTGGCTATATGAAGAATTTTTAGTACCTTTTGGCTTTTTTATAACAAATTAAATTAAAATTCTGATAATCCATGTCAACTTTTACTTTTTTATCAATTTTCTATTCCCCTATATCAAAAACTTTAAAAAAAATTCATGTTTTATGTTTTGCTGTTTTACTTCTTATTCCATGTTAATTGACTTTGATTACATAAATACCAATAATGTACACAGATAGCTGATTCAGAAATGACTACTACATTAATAGTGAATTGGTGGCATAATGGATAGAATGCCAGGCCTGAATTTAGGAAGTCCTGATTTCAAATGCATCCTTACAACTCTTACTAGCTGAGTGACCCAGACAAGTCATATAACCTTGTTTACCTTACCGGAGAAGGGAATGGCTAAACCATTACAGTATTTGTTATGTCCAACATTTGTTATGTTTCTTGAACCTGATAATTTTTTATAACTTTGCCCTAAGGATTCTTAACATAAGATTCATGAGCTAGTTTTTAGCCTACATTGATAATTGTATTTTATTATGATTGGTTTCCTTTGAAATAGTCTATATTTTATGTACTTAAAAATGTCATTATGGAAAGGGACCATAGGCTTTACCAGACTGACTGCCAAAGGGATCCAAGACACAAAAAATATTAATACCCTCTGCTTTGCCTTATGCCTACCTTCCCTAAAGTCATTGAATATGTCATCTAATTTGAAAGGTCATTATGACAAGTTCCACAAATAATTTCTCTGCCTCCTCACTTTCTGGTACATTTTGGTGAATAAGTTGTATTTATCTTTACAGTCATCTTTTTGCATGTGTTCACAATCCTTCTTGACTTCCATATTTAAAAAAAAAAAAAGCTTTTTATTTTCAAAACATATGCATAAGTAATGAACTGAACCAGCTACACCCAGCGAAAGAACTCCGGGCGATGAATATGAACCACTATATAGAATTCCCAATCCCTCTATTTTTGTCCGTCTGCATTTTTGATTTCCTTCACAGGCTAATGATATACTGTTTCAAAGTCTGATTCTTTTTGTACAACAAAATAACTGTTTTGACATGTATACATATATTGTATTTAACTTATACTTTAACATATTTAACATGTATTGTTTAACCTGACATCTGGGGGAAGGAGTGAGGGGAAGGAGGGGAAAAGTTGAAACAAAAAGTTTTGCAATTGTCAATGCTGGGAAATTACCTATGCACAAAATTTTTGTAAAAATAAAAAAATTAAAATTAAAAAACCATATGCATAGATATTTTTCAACATTCACTCTTGCAAAAACTTGAGTGCCAATTTTTTTCTCCCTTTCTTCCCAGTTCCTCCCCTAGAAAGTAATATAATATATATTAAACATGTGCAATTCTTCTGTACATATTTCTACAGTTATCATGCTGCACAAGAAAAATCAGATCAAAAAGAAAAAAAATGAGAAAGAAAACAAAATGGAAGCAAAAAACAACAAAAAAAATGAAAATACTATGTTGTGATTCGCACTCAATACCCACAGTCTTCTCTCTGCGTGCAGATGGCTCTATTCATCACAAGACCATTGGAACTGGCCTGAATCAGCTTGCTAATGAAAAGAGCCACGTCCATCAGAATTGATCATTCTATAATCTTGCTGTCACTGTGTACAATAATCTCCTGGTTCTGCTCATTTTACTTACCATCACTTCATGTAAGTCTCTCCAGGTCTTTCTGAAATCATCCTGTTGGTCATTTCTTACAAAACAATAATATTCCATAACATTCATATACCATAACTTATTCAGCCATTCTCTCACTGATGGATATCCATCCATTTCTTTGCCACTGGGAAAAAAACATTTTTGCACATGTGAGTCCCTTTAGGAGGAGTCCATCCTTTAGGAGGATCTCTTTGGGAAACAGGCCCAGTAGAGACAATGCTGGATCAAAGGGAATGAACAGTTTGATAACCCTTTGAGCATAGTTTTAAATTAGTCTCTAGAATAGCTGGATCCATTCACAATTCCACCAATAATGTATTAGTGTTCCAGTTTTTCCATATTCCTTCCAGTATTCATCATTATCTTTTCCTGTCTAATTTCAGTGGTATCTCAAGAGTTTTGACTTCCATTTTTATACCAGCAGCATTACAATCTCCACAGCTTCCTTCTCTGGGTTAGTTCCAAACCTCTATTTGAGAAAATCTGCATGCCAAGCATGATTACTACAAATCTGGATCAACCCATGCCTCTTCAAATTTTTTTCTAGACCTTGACGCTCTAGTATTTCCCAAGAATTTTTAAATCTCCTCTTTACATTGTCTTCCTCCACTAGAATATAAAGCTCTGTGAGAGCAGAAATTGTCTTTCTTACTTATATATTTGTATTGCCACAGCTTAGCCCAGTGCCCGGCATATAATAAGCACTCAATAAATGCTATCAGTGGCTAAGATGACAGGAAAACAAAATGATGAATGTTGGAGGGGATGTGGGAAAACTGGGACACTGATGCATTGTCGGTGGATTGTGAATGGATCCAACCATTCTGGAGAGCAATTTGGAATTATGCCCAAAGGGCTATCAAACTGTTCATATCCTTTGATCCAATAGTGTTTCTAGTGGGTCTGTAACCCAAAGAGATTATAAAAGAAGGAAAAAGAGCCACATGTATAAAAATGATTGTAGCATTTCTTTTTGTGGTAGCAAGAAATTGGAAATTGAGTGGATCCCATCAACTGGGGAATTGCTGAATAAATTATGATATGTGAATGTAATAGAATATTACTGTTCTATAAGAAATGATGAACAAGCTAATTTCAGAAAAGCTTAGAAAGACTTCATGAACTGATCTGAGAGAAGTAAACAGAACCAGGAGAACATGGTACACAGTAGCAGCAAAATTGTGTGATGATCTACTATAAAAGACTTAATTCTTCTCAGCATGCAGAGAAACTATGCATATTAAATGGAGATCATAGTACAATATTTCACTTTTTTATTTGTTTTTCCTCTCTCATGATTTTTCTCTTTTGTTCTGATTTTTTTTTCACAGCATGACTAATGTGGGAAATATGTTTAAAATCATTACACATGTACAATCTATGTCAGATTTCTTGCTGTCTTAGAGAGAGAGGAGCAAAAGGAGAAAACAAAAAAAAAAGTGGAATTCAGAAATCTTACAAAAATAAATGTCAAATAGATGTAATTGGAAAAATAAAATACTATTAGCACATGAAAAATAAATTAATTAATATTATTGATATATTTATTTATCCATCTATCAATGTCATTATCACAGATACTGCAAAATGCATGATATGAAATAACATTTCTTGCTAAATTTGGATGCACGATCAAAACAACTCTGCCAACTCTTTTGTCTGTGAGCCAGCCTTGCTTTTTAGCTATAAATTCCATACATATTCTAGTTTCTGGTTTCGTTTATAGTGTGAATATTAATAATAAAAAAGGATAAATTTCCTCCAACAGCATATTGATTTGTTGGCCACCAAACAAGTATCTCACATTTAGAGTAGCAATTGGTAATATTTATAGACTCTATTAAGATTGTGGAAACTCTACCACTGTTAAAATGGGAAAATGTGATCACTATCAAGAAAGGAAAATGGTAGTATTAACAAGTCTTCTCTTCTAGGCTATATCCCTGAAAAGTGGAAATACCCAGAAGACATCTCCTTGTTTTGACTTTGTCAATAATTGACTAGGTACCTGGCACAAAATAAGAAGAAAATAAATTCTGGTATAGTTTTCCCTGTCTTAGTACAAAGTAGGGCATGAGGGAAAAGGTTGTTCTCTACCCCTGTTTTGGATTGAATTTATATTCAAAGGCTAATTGTGGGGAAATCTATGCTATGTCAATGGCATTCCCAGGAAAATAAAAATAATTTTAATATTATATTTATGAAATATAATAGAAAAGGGAAATAAACATTAGGCAATTGGAATATTAATGTATATTCACAAAAACACATAAAAATCACCATAAGGAGATCTACCAGAGTGCATTGGACTCATAGTATAGAAAAATAGATATCCCAATACCTGAATGAAGCCATTCTGGGTTTAAAATATGCCGTACATGATCAATAATCTGCATATAGATGAATCAAAGTTTACTATATAAGAAGTGTATCTCCACTGATCTACGTACTCAAACATTGCACTGAGAAACAGGTAATTATTTATTGTTCTATGGCTGATTAACAATCACTTAAAGCAATTCTCTGTGCCTCATTTTCTGAATCTATCAAATTGAAGATAATACAAATATTTCTTCTATCGTTAAAACCATCACCAACGAAAGAATGGATAAAATAAATTATATATATATGTATATATATATATATATCATAAAATATTAATCTTGAGAAGTTTTTTAAAGTAGGAACTATTAGTAACATGGAGGCAATCCTGAAAAAGCAAAACTTAAAGAAAATTATTCCTCTAGTGATACTGTCCTTCATTTAAAATATCTTGTCTGTGATTATTTTTTCCAACTAGTAACAAGGGGATGAAGTACTCTAAAACCTCTAATCCCTGACTAAATTTTGCTCATGGCTTTAATTCGGTATAGAAATGTCTAGAAGAAAAGATAAATTTTTAAGGGAGTAGACATCAAATGTATACCTAGGTTGAAAAGCTGGAATATTAGTGGCACCATAATGAAAAGATACACAAAATAGTAGCATTTATCTTTCTGTATTGAAAATTAATTACATTCCCAAAGATCTTCTTGTAGGGAGCTCTATGCTATAAGTCAATGACATTCCCAGGGAACTAAAAATAATTTTAGTATTCAATGTATAAAATAAAATGGCAAAATATTAGTGATACCATAATGCAAAAGATACACAAAAATGTAAGGAGAAAGAAGCTCAACAGTCAATGAAAAGATCATCTTTGAATTACCAAAAATACAGAATTAATGTTTTAAAGATAGTTATGGTATCTTAGGCTATAAATTATCTTATTTTTTTTGTATTCTAGGTAAGGAAGATAACAGTAGTGAATTCAGATCTGAAGTACTAGGTTCATTGTCTGTGTGACATATAAGAGAAGGCATTGACATAATATGAGAATGTTCAAAGATGTTGACCTTGATGATGAATGACCTTGAGATCATTCTATGGCATGATTGGTAGGAGAAACATGATAACAGTTTTTAGGTCTTTGAAGGTCTATCATATGGAAGATGGATTATACTTCTTCTGTTTGGGTTCAGAGAGTCAAACTATAAGAAATAAATAAAAGTTACAAAGAGACAAAGTGAGGATTGAGAAACTTCCTTATAATTAAAGAGAAATTCAAAAGTGGAATGTGCTACCAGAGGAGGTGATGAGTTTCTCATCCCTGAAGGTCTTCAAGAAAAGGCTGTCAGATATTTATGAAAGAAAATACTTTTGAAGTTATAGGTGGGATGTTATGGTTTCTGAAGTTACTCCCGCCTCTAAGATTTTGCATGATTTGCATAAAGCCATGGTTTAGAAGATGAATCTTTCATAATTAAACTTTTAAAAAGTTTTCAATTCAGAGAGAAAATATCTTATAAATTAAATGTAATTTTATAATGTAAATGGAAACAACAATAATGTAAATGGAAATAATAGCATAATAAAAGAAATAACAAAAATCAACACTTAATTATTGTGTAATAATAAGATTCAAACTTGACTCTGGACAAGGATGAGAAAATATAGCTCCCTTTTCTCTCCTCAGAATTAGAAGATATAATATAAAACATATACAGTCAGACATAGTATATATGTTGATTAGTTTTTCTGGACTGCTTCATTTCTTTTTTTATTCTTAGTAACAAAGGAAGATTCACTGGACAGAGGAGGAAGAAAGACATCCAAAAACTACAATAATGCAAAAATAAAAGATAATTGTAAAATATCAAAATAAAGCCTACTTTCATAGCTTTCTTTACCACTACCCAGTCATTCATTCCTTAACCCCTTAGAAACTGATTTCTTAATTTCACCATTATATTGGAATTTGTACACTCAAAGATCACTAATCTAATGTTCTAGCTTAAATCTTTACCTTCTTTGAATCTTTTAAAGCACGGAACACAGGTGACCACTTTCCTCTCCTAAATACTTTTCCTCCCTTGGCTTCTGTCACATTGTCCTCACCTCATTTTCCTTCATACTCTGACAGCTTCTCCTCAATTCCCTTTGTTCATTCATCTATGCTTTCTTCTCTTCTCTATATTATAAATCTTTCCCATTAGTGGGGCTTCTATAGTTCACATAAATCATACTCATTCACAGATGACTCCAGAAATCCAAATATTTCTCTCTCTCTCTCTCTCTCTCTCTCTCTCTCTCTCTCTCTCTCTCTCTCTCTCTCTCTCTCTCTCTCTCTCTCTTTCTCTCCACCCCCCCGTGTCTCTCCTTCAATTTATCCTTCATATAGTTGCCAAAAATCATCTTCTTAAGACAAAGATTTGAACATAGGGACTCCTGTGCTCAAAACCTCAAAGGCTTCCAATCCCTTCAGAAACAAATAAAAATTCCTTAGTTTGGCATTTAAAGTTTTCCATATTCTCCAAACTACTTTTCTACTCTTACTTGAAAATTGTCATCTTTATATTATCAACACCTAACAATGTTGAGCACACAATAGCCACTTATTTATGACTTGAATTGAAAATAAAATTGCCTTCTCAACTCCAGATGAAAGTTATTCTGGGTGAAGAATTAGTTTAGCAAATATTGAGTAATAAAAACTCATTTTAGCAAATAAGTCTGCTAATTACAACAAAATGCTGAATTTTGTTAAATTACCTTTTCAGAATAAACTTTCTGACTATTGCAACATGCATTATACTAAAGATGATTTCTAACATAATGATACTTGTTTGCAACTCCTGGTAATTGTCAACATTTCTGAAAACAAGTGACATGAAAACAATTCTCTGAAATAGTTTCTCTGAAGTATAAAGTACATCTGAACAACATTAAAGAGAAAACTGGTTGTGAACACATTTATTTACTCTGGGAAATATCCGAATACGTGATTTCTACCTATGGCACATATCAACTATAAAAATTGCACAAAAATATATATATATATATCACTGATCTGATATTTTAATGGAAAAACTGAGAAAACATTTCCATTTAGTTCATGTAAGTACCAGTTACTCCATTCATATTTCATTTCAAATTATTGAAAAAAAAATAACACTTCACACTTCCAGATACAATTTCCTTAGGCAGATGTAACATATACCACCCAGATTTCAGTAGATATAAAGAATACTCTCCACCAAAATATATATATATATAGATATATTGGTGATAAGCTACATAGAAATAGAATATATCATCTAACTGGTCAAGAAATTTTGGCAGCAACTCTCCTTAAAAATCTGAAATTAATTTTTTTTTAAATTCTCAGTGGAATAACACCACAGAGACACATTATCTGAGCTATTGTGACCCCAGAAATGATTGAGGAGACAGAAAAAAAATTAGGAAACTTCAACTACAAAATTTTATTTCATTTGACCATGTGATGGTATAAAGTTTATTTTTGGAGCTAAGTATTGAGATCACTGAAAGCAGCCATTTTAATAGTTCATGTTTAACTCCTTCTGATTTTGAGTTGCTGAAAAAGAGGGTGAGTTCACATTAACAAGCTCTTTTTATCTGCAACAATATTTTATTTTCATTGTCTTGAGATCAATATCCAGTTCACTGACTCAATGGACTGGGCTTCCTCTAGACATATTATCATTTTATATCTAGACAACTCTTCTATTAGGTCCCCTCTTTATTTCTATACAATTATCAACCTGTTATTATTCTGCATTGGGATCAGTTAAACCTCAAGACACAAATGGTCTTAAAGTCTGAAAAGTTTTGCCTGATGTGAAGTTAAGATGAAAATACTGGTACCTGATACTATTTAAGTACCTAAATGAAAACAATTTCACTTCTCTCAGTGTTTTAGAGAGATCTTTCCTAAAGCCCTTCGACTCCGATTAATCTCCTTCTGAGATTACCTCTAACCTCTAGATATATCCAGTATGAACATTGTTGTTTGCATATTGTTGCCACCATTTGAACTTCTTGAGGGAAAGGAATGTGTTTGTCTTTACATCTCCAATGTTTAACATACTTTCTGGCACATCATAAGTACTTAATAAATACTTATTGACTTGGTGACTTGAGATGTATAAGAGAAAACTGTCAAGAATATGATCAGTTTTAATGTATATAGTAACAAAAAAATGAACAATAGCTACAGATTAAAATAATCTTGTAGATTTAAAGGCACTGGGATTTCACCTTGAGAAATTCACCATTTGAAATTAGATAAGGTTAAAAAAACAGAATGAGGTATCTATCATTCTCAGTCTCCAACACATTCCATGCCTACTAATTTAAGAGCTGCCTGATCTTAGAACTTTAGTTTGCCTACATATTTGCTTCAGTTAGTCAATAAATATTTTTTAATTATTAACATACTAGATGTTCCAGCCATTGTACTAAGTTGAGCGTATGAATATTAAAAAAAAAGGTTCAGAATGTTAATGTATGTAGATGTATATACGTAATATATAGAGATACAAAAGATAAATAATAGCTAGAGATTATATCCAGAGATGCTGTTTTAAAACAGCATTCTTTGTCGTAGCAGTAGACTGGAAATTGCAAGGATGCCCATCAATTAGGGAATGGCTGAATAAGCTGTGGTATATGGTTGTTGTAAAATACAACTGTGCCATAAGAAATGATGAGCTCTATGATCTTGGAAAAACATGGACAAACTTTCATGAAATAATGAAGAATGAAATGAACAGAACCAAGAAAATGTTGTATACTATAGCAATACTATTGTTTTAAGAATAACTTTGAGTGACTAAGTCTTTTGACTATTATAAATACTCTACTACAAAGGTCATAGGAAAAGAGGCACTTTTTGCATCCAGAGAAAGAACTAGAATAGAATAAATAGAAATATGTATAGAATGGTTTTACATACATATGTGCATATGTAAATTCATATATACATCATATTTGTGTTTAATAGCTATCTCTAGGGTGAGAGGGGGAAGGGAAGAAAAAATAAAGAAATAAAGTTATATGATAGCTTTATTATATATTTAAAAGAAATAGCAAGTAGTACATAATAGATTTACAGTTTCATGTACAATTATCTTTTTGTCTATTCTATTATGTTATGGAAATGCTTGTTTTATTTCTTAAATTCAAAATAAGGTAAATTAAATTTTACAAAAGAAAAATTAGATAAAGAACACATGCTGTCCTCAGTCTACAACCTACAATCACTCCAAAATGATTTAATCAAGGACTTCTATGTCTATAAATGTAGTTATTTTACATATATATATATATATATATATATATATATATATATATATATGAAAAAGCCGGTCTTTGATCTCAAGAAGCTTACAATCTTAATTTATTTCCCTCATAACAAGACTATTCATTGTGAACTCCCTCTTCTTACCAATTTTGGCAACTCTCCTCACCTCACAAATTCTTGGTTTCATCTCACACTTCTTATTTTTCTCTCTTTTTCACTAACACCATTCCCTCCATTTTCACCTTTAACCCCCCCCATCTTCTCCAACAGATTGTCCTCCACAATTAACCCTACTCAATCTATCCCTATCTTCTGCTTCCTTTCCTGCTACTTACAAACATGCCCCAATCTTCAAAAAAAATAAGATTCCATTGTTCATTATAACTGTCTCCCCTCTTCTTGCTTTCTTAAATTTGATTAATCCAGCTTCCAACTTCATTTCTCAACTGAAACTATTCTTTTCAAAGTCACCAGCCGATTTTTACTTGTCAGATCCAAAGATGTCTTTTCTATATTCATTTTCCTTGACCTCTCCTAGCTTTTTTTTTTTTTTTAAAGGCAATTGGGGTTAAGTGACTTGCCCAGAGTCACACAGCTAGTACTTGTCTAAGGCTAGATTTAAACTTAGATATTCTTACTCCAGGAGTGATATTCTATCCACTAGTTTTCTTCTGCAGCTTTTTGAAATTATTTATCATCTTCTCCTGGATTTTTATGCTGCTGCTGTCTCCTAGTTCTTTTCCTCCCTCAATGGGGCCTCTTATGTCCCCTAAGTGTGGGCATCTGTCAAGGCATCTGCCTCTCTATCTGAGACTATGTTTTCTAGTCTTTCCATACTTTCACTTCTCACAGGTCCAAAGACCATCTCTATGTAAATGAATCTAAGATCCATGTCCAATCATGGTCAGTCTCCTGAGCCCCAGTCAACAACTACCTATTAAACATTTCAAAGTGGATGTCCCAGAGGACTTTCAAAGGCAACATATTCAAAACAGACTTCATTATTTCCCCCTCAAAAATTTTAAAATTTCCCTACAAGTGTTGAAGGTATTTACAGGACAAAGGTTCACAACTAGTGCATCATCTTCATTACTCTCATGCCCTCCACATAGCCAATCAGTCACCATATCTTGTGACTTCTGTCTCCACAATATCTCCCCTTCCTCCTCTCCACTCACATAGCCAACATCTCAGTTGAGATCCTGAATATTTGTCTCCTGAACTATCACAATAGCCTTCCTATTTGGTCTTCCTACCTTAACATCTCCAACATACCACCAGAGCACAAAGATGAGCATTTGTCAAGTTCTAACTATATGCCAGGCAACGCTAACCATATTAACTGACCCTGAAAGAGCACTCTGAACAAAATAGTCGGTGGGTTATTGCATATTCTGACATACTATATATTTGGGTATGATGTCAAGCATAGCAGAGTAAGAAGCTGAGATATCCTTCGGATGCAAAGAAGAAGAACCTATTGACCAGAAGGTATTCTAACATTTCCCCATAAAGAAAGTCTGTCATGGGCCAATATACTTAAGTAATTAGGAAAAAAACACCAGATGTTACCTATATTTGCCTTAAACTAACCCATAATTCTATCAGTGCAAGTAAGTGAGAAGGAAGACTCTGTGTCGCTGGCACACCTCCAATTCTAGGAAGACTATCAAGAAAAATTTGTTTGGGGAGTTTTTCCTTGTGGCATATCTTCTGGATTTATATTGGTGAGCTACAAGAGACACAGTAAGTAGAATATCAATAAAAACCAATTCATAAGCTTTATTATATTGTTACTATTCAGATTTTACTTCTTGAAGTCATATTCTTTCTCTCAAGTACTATTTGTGGCAAAGTTGGAAAAGCCTATCACTCACAGTTCTTTTTTGCCATTGATTCTCTTTTTATTGATAGGCTATCAAAAGGAGCACTTAGGCAGCTTAAACAGTACTCTAGAATCTTCTGTATCTAAGGGGTGGAAATGACTTGAAGCCAAGAGTAGCCCCTAGGCACCAATAGATTAGATAAAAGCAGATAGAGGGAAGCTATAGGCAGTTTAGGGTCTCCCCTTCCTCCTTATTTAGTTTTGTTACTCTCTCACCTCCGGTGCCTTTTGAAGCTAATTTGAGACCCATTTCCAAAGATATTGAGAAAATGTAACACCTTCAATATCCCTCAAATTAAGATTGCCCCTCACACACAGTTCTTTGACTTGCACTTGTCAGAGTGAAAAGGAATTTTGTATCTGAATTTAGTGTCAGAAAATTTGGGTTCAAATGCTAGTTTTTAATTCTACTCTACCAATGTGAATTTGCACAAGTCAGCCTCTCACAATCCTTAATTTCTTCATTTGTAAAATGAGGGAATTCTCTAAGATTTCTTTTCAGCTATAAATCTAGATATTATAATTCCAGAAAGGGAAAACAATAGTAATAATAATAGCATTTACAGTACATTTGCTATGCAATAGGCATTATGCTAACCTCTTTATAAATATTATCTTATTTGATTTTCCCAACAACTCTGAAAGGTGGGTGTTAAAATTATTCTCATTTTACACTTGAGGAAACTGAGGCATATAGAACTAAAATGAGTTGGCCAGGGTCACACAGCTAGTAAGTGCCTAAGACCACATCTGAGCTCAGGTTTTCCTGACTCCAGGTCTGGCCACTGAGTTTCAGAGCTAGCTGCCTAAAATGTCTACTCCAAAGTAGCATTATTGCCTGCCTAGACAACAGTAAAGATTTAAATTGGCTCAATTCAGTTGTCAAAATGAAACAAATCATTTGAGAAACAAAACCGGAAATTCCCACTAACACCCTAGCTGACCAATACAAACTGACATGGCTGCTTATATTCCCTATATATTCCTTAGAATATATTTTATTTATCCATTATTATTAGCTTCATCCCTTAAGATTTACATTTACAATGCCAATGAATGGTTTTCCCATTTAACTACTTCAATTAATGTACATTACTGTTCATTCAATAAAACATTAGCTTATTCAGGGTAGGTTACTGTTTCTCCAGATGGACATTTTCCTTGTTTTCATTTGCCAATTACCTTTAACCACATAAGTTTGTTTGTGGATTGGTTCTGGCTTCCTAGGAAAGGCTTAAGACCCATTCTTCTTTTCTTTTCTGAATAAATTCAGAAAGATTAATTAGCACAGACTACTTTAACCATCTTTGGATAGAACAGCTCCATTTGAATCTATTTTGCTTTGCCATTTGCACAGATTCACTCATTGAAGCCTCTTTGAGTTGTGCACTATAATAACAAGAAAACAACACTTTAACCAATAATACAATATAATTTCCCCTAATTCCAGGAAAGTAAAATAGTGGTATCCTCTGAGGAATAGAAAACTACATAAAATTGAAGAAACGTATATAATAAATTCCCTTTAGTTTAAAAGGTGCTATGCAAAATTGTTTTATATGTGAATAAATATGGCAATAAACAGTGATAAAGCAGTAATTACAGCTTCTCTACTTCAAAAGATCCATTATTTCCTTGATTTTGCTACTTCCTCCACTGATGCAGATAATAGCCTCTCCATGTATTATTGCAGCCATTCCTTGATTAGGTCAGCCAGAATATTCACAAGCACTGAACCACTTACTATTGGTCTAGAGAATGACTCTACCTCATTATTACTGAGTGCAGTGACATTATGAGAATGATAGGAAAGGAAAGGTAAAAAAAAATTCCTTTTGAGAATTTTATTGATTTTTTTTGTTTTACATCAGCTAGATTTCCCCCTATGGCATACAAGTGCTAAATACTTTTAAAGGGTTCATATTACTTAAAGAGAAGTCAACTGCCATACAAGTGATCCATTAAAACATATTTCTAGTACAGAACTTTTTAACCTTTTGTCATCAACCCATTTGAAAGTCTAGTGAAGTCTATTCTCAGAATAATCTATTTAAGTAATTAGAGAATTACAAGAGAAATCTATCAAACATCCTTTTAGTATATATATATATATATAAATTAATAATTGTGCTATTATATTATATCCTTTTAGTTCTGTTCATTTCATTCTTCATTATTTCATGAAAGTCTTACCATATTTTTCTAAAATCAACCAGTTTATCATTTCTTAAAGTATAATAGCTATTATACTTTAAGAAATGATAAACTGGTTGGTTTTACAATTATACACGACAACCTGTACAGCCATTCACCAACTGAGAGCATCCCCTCAGTTTCTACTTCTTTGCCACTATACCATAGGTTCATTTCAAAATGTAATTTCTATAGAGAGCATATATTTCGTAATTTTCTTTGATCACTCAGTATTTGCCAAGCAAATACACTGGATTATACTTGAGAATATTACTATGGTTTGAATAATCTCAAATTGCTTATTAGCACCAAAGCCATCTTTTAAAATAAACATCTTCCTTGTGATGTCATGTGGGCATCACAATCTCTGAAGAATCCAAGTTTATTTAAAAAATTTTTTCTCAGTAGGATTTTATTTTTCCAAATTCACGTAAAGATAGTTTTCAACATTCATTTTTGTAAGATTGTGCTCCAAATTTTTCCCTCTCTTCTTTATCTCTCCCCTCCCCAAGACAGCAAGCAATCTGATATAGATTAAACATAAGCAATCCTTTTAAACATATTTCCATATTTATCATATTGTGCAATAAAAATCAGACCAAAAGGGGGGAAAACATAAGAAAGAAAAAGTAAGCATATAAAGTAAAAATACTACACATTCAATCTCCAAGGTTCTCTCTCTGGATGCAGATGGCATTTTCCATCCCAAATCTTTTGGAATTGCCTTGAATCACCACATTGTTGAGAAGAGTCAAGTCCATCACAGATGACCATCATGTAATCTTGTTGTTACTGAGTATAATGTTCTCTTAGTTCTGTTCACTTCTCTCAGCATCAGTTTATGTAAGTCTTTCTGGGCTTTCTGAAATTAGCCAGGTCCTCATTTCTTATACAACATTTAATTTTCCATTACATTCATATCCCATAACTTATTCAAACATTCCCAAACTGATGAGTATCCATTCAGTTTCCAAAAATCCAAGTTTCAAGAGATCCAGATTGCAACAGGGAGACAAATCATGACTACTTCTAAATTGCTCCAACATAGCTCCAACAATAAGAAATGAGGGAGGAGGCAAAACTCTGGTGACAGTATACCTGGGTTCCAATTTTACTATGATGCTTACTCCCTTCTCCCTCTCTCCCTTTCTTCCCTCTCCCTCTCTTCCCTCTGTCTCTCTCTTCCCTTTGTCTCTCTCTCTCCCTTTCCCTTTCTCCTTCTCCCTCTCTCTCTTTTCCCTGTCCCAGTCCCTCTCTTCCATCTCCCTTTTTTTCCTTTCCCTCCCTCCCTCCCTCTACCTCTCTTTCTTGCTCTTTCCCTCTTCCTCTCCCTCTCTCTCTCTCCCTCTTTTCCCTATTCTCTCTCTCTTTTCCCTCTCCTTTTCTCTCTCTCCCTCTTCCTTTCCCTTTCCCTCTCCTCTTTCTTCTTTTCCCTTTCCCTCTCCTTCTCCTCTCTCTGTCTCTTTCTTTCCCTCTCTCTCTCCTTCCCTCCTTCTCTCCCTCTTCCTTTCTCTCCTCCTCCTTGTTCTTCTTCTTCTTCTTCTTCTTCTTCTTCTTCTTCTTCTTCTTCTTCTTCTTCTTCTTCTTCTTCTTCTTCTTCTTCTTGTTCTTCTTGTTCTTCTTGTTCTTCTTCTTCTTCTTCTTCTTCTTCTTCTTCTTCTTCTTCTTCTTCTTCTTCTTGTTGTTCTTGTTCTTGTTCTTGTTCTTCTTGTTCTTGTTCTTCTTCTTCTTCTTCTTCTTCTTCTTCTTCTTCTTCTTCTTCTTCTTCTTCTTCTTCTTCTTCTTCTTCTCCCCCCACCTCCCTCCCTCCCTCTCTCTCTCTCTCTCTCTCTCTCTCTCTCTCTCTCTCTCTCTCTCTCTCTCTCTCTCTCTCTCTCTCTCTCTCTCTCTCTCTCTCTCTCTCTCTCTCTCTCTCTCTCTCTCTCTCTCTCTCTCTCTCTCTCCTCCCCTCTTTCCTATATCATTAGATACCTCATCAGTTTGGAGGTTTTTTAGACATAATTCCAAATTTATTCTCAAAGTGTCTGGACTAATTCACAAATCCAAAAACAATTCATTAATGCACCCATTTGCCCATGACTTCTTTAAAAATTGTCATTTTCCTTCACAGGCTAAATGTATACTATTTCAAAGTCTGATTCTTTTTGTTCAGCAAAACAACTGTTTGGTCATGTATACATATATTGTATTTAATTTATACTCTAACATATTTAACATGTATTGGTCGACCTGCCATCTGGGGGGGGAGGGGGAAGGAGGGGAAAAATTGGAACAAATGGTTTGGCAATTGTCAATGTTGTAAAATTATCCATGCAAATATCTGGTAAATAAAAACTATTAATAAAAAATTGTCATTTTTCCATTTTTTGTCATCTATACCAATCTAATGGGTATATCACTCATTATCTTACCACCCCATCCAATACTCCTTAAAATTTCTTTATTTATATTGAAAGTATCATCATCCAAGGAGTCACCACTCATGTTTTTAAGCTCAGTACCCTTTTAAAATTCTTTCTTTTCTCTTATCCCTGCCATCCAACCAGTTTCTAAGTTTTGTACATTATACCATGACAATATATCTTACGCTCATCCCTTTCTCTGCCTTCACACTATCACTACTCTAGGTATGACTTTCATTAAACCTACTGCCCACATTATTGCAGCAGTTTATTAACTGATCTCCTGAATTCCAGTCTCTCTTCTCTATAATCCATCCTCCACGCAGCCATTAAAAGAATCTTCTTAAAGCACTGATGGAACCATGCCACTCCTCTGATCGAGAACTTTAATTCATATTAAAATAAAATATAAGTCCCTCAGCTTGTCCTTTAAGGATCCTTTACAAATGGTCTCTATCATACCTTTTCAGACTTCACATATTTTACATTCCAAATGAGCTAATCTAATTGCTGTGCTTTAAAAACTTGAGTTCAAATCCAGGCTCAAACTCTTTCTAGATGTGTGACCCTGGGCAGGTCACTTAATTTCTGTTTCAGTTTCCTCAACTATAAAATGAGGATAATAATAGTACTTCTATTGAAGGAAGGATCAAATGAGCTAATATTTGTAAAATGCTCAGCACAATGCTTGGCACATAGTAGACACTTAATAAATGCTTATTTCCTCTCCTTCTTTTAAGATTAGAATTCCATCTCCAACATAGTCTTCCCTTGCACAAAATTCACTACTTCTCCTTTTCCCCAGCAATCCCTAGCTTTCTTTGAGAATCAGCTCATATACCATTCCCTTTGGGAAACTTTTGCTATTTCCCCATAGTTTTTAATGCTCTCTCTCCTCCTCCAATTTATTATGTAGATACTTAGTTACTTCCATATTTTCTTATTCTTTTTTATTTTATTCAGAATAATGTCCTGGCCTTTGATTTCATCACTTTGGGGAATTTCAGGTGTGGAAACTTCTTCCACAGAAGCAGAAGTACAATTCAACTGTAACTTATAGTTTCAGAGAGGTGTCTGGAAAAATAAGAGGCTAAGTACCCTGACCTTGGTCACATGGCTAGTATATGCCAGAGGCAGAATTAGAATCCAGGACTTCCATCTAATTCAGTTCCAACTGATCAATGATGGACAGGATCAGCTACACCCAGAGAAGGAACATTAGAAAATGAGTGTGAACTGTTTTCATTTTTGGTTTTCTTCTCAGGTTATTTTTACCTTCTGAATCCAATTTTTCCTGTGCAACAAGAGAACTATTAGGTTCTGCACACATATATTGTATCTAGGATATACTATGATATATTTAACATGTATAAGACTGCCTGCCATCTAGGGGAGGGAATGGAGGGAGGGAAGGGAAAAGTCAGAACAGAAGTAAGTGTTAAGAGATAATATTGTAAAAAATTACCCATGCATATGTACTGTCAATAAAAAAAAGTTATTTTTTTAAAAAGGGAAAAAATATTTACCATATTAGAGATTAAAATGTTTTAGCGTCATTATTAAAAATAGTTTTGATCAAATGAGCCCTTTGAAAGGAAACCTGGGAATCCCCAATAGAGTCATACTTTGAAAACGGCTGGTCTATTTAATGAAAAAAAGAAAAAAGAAATGAAAAAAAAGAATCCAGGACTTCCTATCCAGGGCTGAACTCTATCCACTCTGCACACAGTAGGCATTTAACAAATACTTTTGGATTAAACTGGATTTCTGCTAGATTACTATATCCTGTGTTCTAGACCCTACATTTTACTCTTTTTTTTTTTTAATGTGACCAAAGATTATATGTTGGGATTTGATAAATAAAAACAAATCTTTTTTTTAAAGGAATAAGAATGAAATCAGGCCACCTTCAAGTTATACTTTTCTTACCACTTTGGGTTATTGTTTTTGTTGTTGTTTTTAATTTAAATGTTATTACTGTTAACCTCTGTTAAACTTTATCTTGTTGATTTTGGCTCAATATCCCAATTTGTGAGGATCATTTTAATTCCTGAAAATACATAAATTTTTATGGTCAGTTTTATTTACAAAATAGAATTTTATGTTTCCTGTTTTTGATTTTAAAAACTGAATAACTTTTCTTTTGGTCTTCAAAAAAAAAAATGCTTCTCCAAAATAACTAAAGTGTTTATTCATTTGTGTGGTGATTACTTGGCCTGGTGATTCTAAATTAAAAAGAAGTGATGAGGGAAAAGTCCCAACTTCAAGAAAAGAAATTATACCGGCTAAAAGAGATAAAAGATATTCTGTTTTCCCCTAAGGAGCTCACAATCTTATTGTGAAAAGTAAAAATACATATACATACCATATGATCTAAGAAAAATTCAATATCAATATCTTATCTTTCATTTCTACAAGATTCTCTCAGGTATTTTTACATCCAGATCAATTCTGATGGACATGGCCCTCTTCAATAATGAGATGAACCAAATCAGTTCCAATAGAGTAGTAATGAATTGAACCAGCTACACCCAGTGAAAGAACTCTGGGAGATGACTATGAACCACTACATAGACTTCCCAATCCCTCTATTTTTGTCCACCTGCATTTTTTATTTCCATCACAGGTTAATTGAACACTATTTCAAAGTCTGATTCTTTTTGTACAGTGTAACATACCCTCCTGGCAGTAACAATTACTAGTCTGTCCTAAGCTTACAGAGTACCTTTGACCACTGACCTTTGCAGTGTCAACTCTACCCAGCTCACCTCCTCTGAGGCCTTCAAAGGTCTCTGGCCACAATTTCTTGAATAGTAGTTTAATAACCGATAGCACACTTAAGAACAGCCACATGTAATCTTAAAAGCCTTTATTATATCTACTCACATAATGCCCTGACTTGATGTCCTGACTTGTTAGTTCCCTAGTGAACACCTGGTCTGAAGACCCACGTGTTCACTACCAAACTTCTTACCTCTCGTTTATCCATCGGCTTGGCTCAGCTACCACAGGCTCGGGAGCCAAGTTAAAGAGCGCCAGGTTAAAGAGAGCGACTGCTGTCTGCAGTGGGCTTATAAAGGGCCTGTGAGGTCACATGCACAGCCAACCAGCAAGAGAGTCATCACCCATTACAAAGCTATCTCAATATGGACAGGATCCCACCCACAGGGCAGTCCTATATCCACAGAGATTACTTCTGGGCCACTCAAATCTCCTATTGCGCTGTGGCGCTGCCCATTTAAAGGACCCTTACAGTACAGCAAAATAACTGTATGAACATGTATACATATATTGCATTTAACTTATACTTTAACATATTTAACATGTATTGGTAACTGCCACCTTGGGGGGGGAGGGGAAGGAGGGGAAAAGTTGGAACAAAAGATTTTACAATTGTCAATGCTGAAAAATTACCCATGCATATATCTTGTAAATAAAAAGCTATACTAAAATAATTTTTAAAATAAATAAATAAATAAAGTATTTTTACATCCATTATTAGATTCCCATAGGATTGGGGAGGGGAGAATAAAAGAATATTATATCCCCTCTTTACATATGTTCCTATTCTCATACAGTAAATGGAAATGAGGGAAAACCTTTATGGAATTTCCTCTTAATCTTTCCAGTAAAAATAGTATCCAAAGAGATAGAGATAGAAGGTACTTACAGATTATTTTAAGCTCTTAGGCTGGAGTCTATGAATTAAAAAAAACAAACAAACATATAACCATATTTGATAACCAAATTTCAAAATGATTTTCTTCATAATCTTTTGTATTTTATTTCATGTCTTTAACATTTTTGTTCTGAGAAAGGATCCTACAGGCTTTACCAGACTGCTAATGGATCCAAGAGGCAAAATGCCCATATTTCAAAAAATTAGGAAAACTAGAGGTCTAAGTAAAGAGGGCTAAGTTATCTATCCAAGGCCTATAGATATTAAAAGATAGAGCGAAAGCTTGACCCTTGATTTGTGACTCCACACCAGTGTTCTTTCCCCCTTACAGATAAAAGAGAAAAATTCCTTCTAAAAATTAGTATTTATGACATTTCAGTGAAATAAAGTCAAAGATAAAATTATCAGCTTTATCAACAAAACTTCCCTAAGTCAAGTTTGCATATGATTAATTATAAAAATGTACAAATAAAAATACATTCTAATGAATAAATAACTAAAAATATTCATCACCAAGTTCTGCATAGTCATAGAATATTAGAGCTAATTTTAGTTATAAGGCTTTTGGAAACAATCCCCTTAACTTTACATGACGGGAAATTAAAGTTTAGAGAAATAAATAACTTGACCAAGATAACACAGCTAGAAAAACACAAAATAAACAAGGTCTCAGAGCTCCAGATACTTCAATTTACATTCAGTGGGATTCTCAAAACTAGGTTGGATGGGATCTCCACAATAGGAGTCACAGACATTGGCCCATTAGATCTCTTCTTCACTACAGTCATATAGAAATCTGTTTTTGCCTCTTTAAGTTACTTGTATATTTGTCATAACCTTCTACTAGATGATAAATTCCATGAGGGTAGGGATTTTAAAAATTCGTCTTTATACAACTTCCCTGGAACAGCACAGAGTTCTATACATAGTAGACTCTCTAAAACAAAACAAAACAAAAAACCACACCAAGGTTTGTCTAATTGAATTAAATAAATTTAATAAGTCTCTGTTTGTAAAAGTTCAGGGCTAAACCATACACTCAGGATTCAAATCTATAAAGGAAATCCATGGAAGAATTAATCAATAAGTACAACAAGAAGGTCATTTAAATTTTTGTTAGAAAAGCAGTGTTTATATAAATTTAAGAATTATTGGTCAGACCAAGTCGACCTCCCTTCTTCCAAAGTAATAAATGTAAAGTATCAGACATTTAAAGTGGTTGTCCATGACAGCTTAATGTTGTCTGCTATCCCAGGAAAGTAAAAGGAAATTTGCAAAAGAAAACCCATAAATATTGACAAGATTTTATTATTTGGGGTAACTTAATCACTTGTATTAAAATAATGATCAGTGTCTGTATAATTTATATCCAGTCTTGGCAACTTTTATGATGTTGAACAAGGGCTTCAATTCCTTCATGTGTATAATGAAGATGTGGGATTTTGAGGTCTCGCTATATCTCAATGTATATTATCCTATTTGATGACAGTAGAAACCCAGATGACAAGAAAGTTTTTTAAGAGCCTTATTTTAGATTCTTTTTGCCTCATACCTTAATTGTTTTCTTACCCTGCCTAATCTAACTATAACTTAACCCATCTTATCTAACTGTTATCAATACTTTAATGAATAATCAGAATATCTTTGATATCCATAAAACTGTTCCTCTTAGTTTTATTATTTTTATTATCATATGTGGGAAAAAATGTACATATCCCAATTTGTAATAAAAATAAAAAGGCAAATTTAATTTATCAAACTGAAAAGTCTCTCTTCCTGAATTTACTTGTGGCTGATGCTATACTACTAACAGATAGCTGAGTGAGCATAGTGGAGTCAGGAAGATTTAAACACATAACTTCCAATTGCATGACCCTGGCAAAGTCACTTAAAACTCTATTTGTCTTTTCTTATTTGTAAAATGAAGTAATAATAGTATTGACCTCTCAGTAAGATTATTGTATCAAAAAAGATAATAGGAATAGAGTTATATAAACTTTAAACTGATATGTAAAAATGATAGTTATTGTTATTGTTTTTATTAGTGTTCCTTTTTTTGTTCCTCCCTCCAATTAAAACAAAATGCATTGTTTTTTCAAAAATTAGGGGAATAGTTTCCCTGGGCCCAATAGCTGCCTCCAATTTAGAAGAGCTTATAATTTTATGGCTTTCAGTCATTAGGGCAGTCCCACCTAATTGCTTCATACTTTAAAAAGACTTAAAATTCAATTGGGGTGTTTCACTGCCTGAACAAGCAGGCTGAATCATCAGGTAAAAGAAAACCCTCCTACATGTTAGAGATTTTAAAGGAGAAATATCAGTTTATAATTATAAAAGCTACACCTGGGGTTGTTAAGAGGAGATCTCTTGGAAGATGGAGAGCAGTACAGTCACATCATGCTGATGGCACAATGAACTAACTATAGGTGGAGCAGGAATAAACAATAATTGTTGCTGTTGTTTAATTGTTCAGTCAAGTCTTAATATCTGTGTGACCCCACAGATTCTGGACATGGGGGTTTTGTGTCAAGGATACTGGAGTGTTTTGCCATTTCCTTCTCCCATCTTATGCAGGAAGAAGTAGGGATTTGTCCAAGATTACATAGCTAATAAATGTCTGAGGTCACATTTCTGATCTTTCTGACCCCACACCCACTGCTCTTATCCACTGTATTACCTAGCTGCCCCATTAGTAGTTCTTAGTATATAAATCATTTCTACTGTGTGTTTTTTTAGTTCATCTTTTGAAAGGAAGCCTCAGGCATTTAGTAATATTTTATTATTTGTCTACTGGATGAATTCAGAGTAACTTTGGTTCGTTTTGCTAGTCCTCAATTTTCTCAAGAATGTGATAAATGTTTATCTTTCTTCCATATTTAATCCTGCTCTGAATGGGCTAACTACCTCTATTTTCAGCCAAGGAAATTGTTCTAGAAACTCTTGTTTTCATTTAAAAAGTCAAAGATTTTACAGATGTTGGGATTAATTTAGTTACTTGTAGACATATTCAGGTTTATTCTTCAAATTTTATCAATGATCTTTTATGCATATTCAGCCTTTCATGTGACACAAAGAGCCCAGAGGACAATTTGGGGAACTTTTCACTACTCTGGCATATAGCTCATGCCCAGAAAACTTGAGAAATTTTTTGCCTGACATTATCCATTCTGCTGGTTCATTCTTCCTGAAAACATGCCATTCATAACTCAGGAAGGAAAATTCTCTTGGAAATGACACACAGTAGAATGAATGAATGAGCCCCTTGGATTTGGAGTAAAAGCACCCAAATTAAAATTTTTCTTCTGCCACTTGCTAACTATATGGCTTTGGGCAAATCACTTACCCTATATGGTGGTCAACATCTGGTCCATGGGCAGTATAATTTGCTAAGGCAATGGGAGTTGATGATGAGCTGAAAGCTAGATACAACCTCCCAAAGCTGAGTTTTATAATTTGATAATTTTGTAGGACTCACGAATGATGTTATAAATATCCAAATGGCCCTTGGTAGAAAAAAAGGTTCCCCACCCTTGTCCTATAGGGACTTTATATTCTTCTCCTATTCAATAAGAGTACTAGACTAGATGACCTCCACCATCCTTTCTGACTCTCAATCTGTGATTTATGAAAATGGGAAAACAAACCTAATGAGCAATCCTAAAATAGGAAGAACTGAATTCAAATCCATCCTCAGACACTTACTAGGTATGTGATCTTGGCCAGTCATTTAATCCCTAATTAATTGCCTCAGTTCCTCATCTATAAAATGATGACACATTGGAGGAGTAAATGGTACCACAGGGTTATGTAGAGATGGCCATGACTGCACAGCTAAGCTACAAAAAATAGCTAACAACAATTGGCATTCATAAAGAACTTTAAAGTTTGCAACTCTTTATATCTATCTTGTTTAATCTGCTGTTTTCTTATCTATAAAATAAGAATAATAATGATAACACTTACAACCTGAGGTTATTGTGTGGATAAACTCTTGTTTTACAATATTGGTGAAATGCTGTGTAAACTTTAAAACAATATATAAATGCTAGTTATAAACAGTGAACGCAAAATCAAGGTTTCCATTTTTAAGAATTTATAAACTTTATAAAATTTCCATTTTAATTAAATGATCTCCAGAGACTATTAAATTTTTAATATTATAATACTGGCTTAGACTTCATTTGTTTAATTTCATTGAAGAGAAACAGTTCCTGCTTTCCTTTCCTTCTTTGTAGAGATAGAAATAATAACTTCAGTAAAGTAACAGAATATAAAATTAATCCACAAATCATCAGCTTGTCTACATATTACCAACAAAAACCCAGCAGGAAGAGATGCTAAAAAAAAATTCATCCAAAATAACTCCAGAATGTATAAATTATCTAGGCATTCACTTATCAAGATGTACTTATGACTTACATAAATACAATTATGAAATATTCTTTACTGCAATAAAGACAAATGATTAGAAAAGTTGCCTAACTCTTGCCTAATATAATAAAATGATAATATCACCTAAATTAATTTACAAATTTAGTAACATGTCAATCAAACTATCAAAGAGCAATTTTATAAGAACTAAACCAGAACACATAAAATAATCTGGAGCAATGAAAGTTCAAAAATCTTGAGGGAGAGTAGAAACACAATACTATATCTCAAACTATTCTAAAAAACAATAATCATCAAAACTATCTGACTCTGGTAAAAAAAAAATTGCAAAGTCAGACAAAGAAATAGGTTATGAAAACAAGAATCCAAAAGCAACTGAAAATGCAATTATCCCTTCTACATCTTGGGATTGTGAGGGCCACAATGCCTCCTCTATCCAGAGAATCTATATAAGATTTCTTTTGGCCCTTCTTTCATAGTAGAGAAGAAGTCTGCCAGAAGATAAAATAAGTTGATATTATACAATACTGTACATATATTTTATGTATTTATGAGTTTATAAACTTTTTCTGTGTTGTCTGCTGATCTTCACATGTTGTCTGTAGCTTTTACAAAATTCCCCAAACATTCCCATTTAATTTGTTATACCAACCTGCAATATATTAAAATCTTTTTGGGAAAAGTTGCATTGTGAAAAGGATAATTTTAGTACATTCTGTTCGAAAAATCCCAAGATACTGTTATATGAAATCAATCCTCAAAATTAAAGAGAGTTTATTGAAAAGAGGAAAATGGATGTTTCCATATATGTGCATGTATATAGACAATCTGCATAGCACTATCAAAGAGATGTGGTTAAAACAAACTTTTATATAGTCAGGACTACTCAGTTGTATTATAGCATTCTAAAAATAAAGCTTACAAAATAAAAATTTGCATAATCAGAGAAATCCCATTTATAGCCTAGAGAATACCAAGAATATTACATGTAGCATGCAGAAAACTTGGACATTACCTGCAGAACAATTTGAGGTTGGGGCATTATTTTTAATTTTTAAATGATTTACCTAGGTTAATACAGCATCTAGGTCTAAATTTGAGCTCATAAAGACAAGTCTTCCTGACTCCAAGTTCAGTGCTCCATATAACTATTCCAGAAAGATTTGTATGTAATACCCTTCCAAAAATGTACTTAGTTCCCCCAAAACATTTTCCAGTAAATTTCCAAAAGTATATGAATATTGTTAATCCTTTATCAGGGTTTCCTCACAACACCAACTAATGAGAGAAGAATTTCCTATGTGAAAATGACTTTTAGGAAACCTGGAAATCAGTCTGCCAAAAACTAGGTTTAAATATCTCTCAACATATATCACAATAACCTCTCAATGGAAATATAAACTAAATATAATACTATGGAAAAGTACAGGAGAAGAGCATGTAGATGATAACCATTACAATCACAGATGGGGAAATATTTTTGACTAAAGAAGGAGAAAGAATTCTAAAAGAGAAAAATTATAATCATGATGATGTGATAACATTTATTTATTCATTTAAATAATAGCTTTTTATTTTCAAAATATATGTAAAGATAGTTTTCAATATTCACTCCCAAAAAACCTTGTATTCCAATTTTTTCTCCCTTCCTGCCCTCTTATTCCCTCCCCAGAGATCAAGTAATCTAATATATGTTAAACATGTAATATTCTTCTACACATAAGATCAAAAAGGAGGGGGAAAAACAAGAAAGAAAAAATATCAAGCAAACAACAGCAAAAAAGGTGAAAACACTATGTTGTGATCCACACTCAGTCCCCACAGTTCTCTCTCTGGGTGCAGATGGCTCTCTCCATCACAAATCTTATTGGAACTAGCATGAATCTTCATTGTTGAAAAGAACCATATCCAACAGAAATGATCATTGTATACTTTTGTTGTTGTTGTGTACAATGTTCTCTTGGTTCTACTCATTTCACTTAGCATCAGTTCATATAAGTCTCTCCATGCCTTTCTGAAATCATATATAATCATATACAAATTGTTTCTTACAGAATACTAACATTCATATACCATAATTTATTCAGCCTTTCTACAACTGATGAGCATCCACTCAGTCCCCAGTTCTTTGCCACTACAAAAAGGGCTGCTATAAACATGTTTGTGATCTGATAGATATTTAAAAGATTTTTCACAAAATCAATGCAGTTAGAAGGCAAATGACTAACTGGGGAAAAGAAATATTTCTGGTAAAGGTCTGATATCCAAAAAATAAAGGAAATTAATACATACATATGAAAAAGTACTGCTTCCCAATAAATAGTTGAAATGCTCGGAAAAAAAAGAAATATGTAAGATATCAACAATCATTTGAAAAAATGCTCTAAATAACTACAATAAGAGTTCAAACAACTCTGATATTTCTTTTTGCAAAGATGATAAAAATGATATTAATTAAATGGATTATGGGAGAACAGGCATGTTATTATGCTGTTGTTGGAGCTGTGAAGTAATTCAGTCATTCTGAAAAACAACGTGGAACCATACTCAAATAGATCAAAGAAAAAGGGAAGGATCCATAAGTACAAAAATATTTACCACAACACTTTTTGTTGTAATAAAGAAGTAGAAACTAAAGTGAGCCATCAACTGGAATATGGTTGCACAAATTATAATCTATGAATATAAGGGCACTTTTTTTGTAAGAAAAGATGAAAAAATGAGAGAGCAACTTTGGAAGCATTTTTATGAATTAATATACCAAGTGAAGTGAGGAAAAACTAGGAGAATAATTGATAATACTACTAAAATAATGTCAAGGCAAACCAACTTTGAAAGACTTAAGAATTTTGATCAATGTAAGAACCAATCATTATTTTAGAATATTCACAAAGCATGCATCTCACCTCTAGGCAAAGGGGTGCTAGATGAGATGTGTAAAAATAAGACATCTATTTTCTTTAAAAATTTTTTTAAATTGTATTTTTAAATAAAGATCCACTTTGACAAAAACTATGTCAAAGCACATATAGTTAAGTAAAATAAATTTCCACAATGGTTATGTTAAAAAAAAAAAAAGAGGTATACATTTTCATCAATCCCTCTAGAAACAGAAAAATGAGATTGAAAAAAAAAATAAATGACTTGCTGGGGCACACAGCTAATAATAGGCATTTAAGTGAGGACTATAAATTTTTTGTTATAAACCAAGGCTCCTGGAGGTGGGGAAGGGTGGATGGAGTGGGTAGGTACATTAAAAAAAATAAGGAAAGAATGTCAATAAATCATTTTAAAATACATAGAAGAGAGCAGAACAAAGTTCAGACAAGGTCACAGAGAACAGTCATATTATTATCATGCTAAATTTAATATATACTTTCTTTAGAAGGGAAATAATTGAAATTATTTCATAAAGAATACTTCTGTCCATTTATTAAAATGTTTGTCAGAAGAATATATATATTGTATTTAACTTATACTTTAACATAATTTAACATGTATTGGTCAACCTGCCATCAGGGGAAGGAGTGGGGGGAAAAAGGGGAAAAGTTGGAACAAAAAGTTTTGCAATTGTCAATGGTGAAAAATTAGCCATGCATATATCTTGTAAACAAAAAGCTGTAATAAAAATGTTTGTCAGATAATGTTCATAATATAAAAAGACTAAAATTTACAAGACTGCACCTACTATCAGATACAAGTGGTGGTTAGTTTTGTTCAATTGATTTTTTTTTTTTTTGGCCTTTTAAAAAAAAATTCTTTGTTATTCACCTTAGGCAAAGGGAAGAATATATTGAGAAATGAAGATGATATCAAAAAGCAAAAGATATCAACAGAAATTTATAAATTAAATTTTAAAGAATTTAATTGATTACTAAGTGGAAGAGGTGAGTTCCTTTCAATCAAAAGAAGCAGCAACACTTTGGTAAATCTATTAAGAGCAGAAATTTTCAGTTAAAAATGTTTAAAAGATCCAAAGATTCTTGTTGGAAATGCACATCAGATAATGTTAATCCCAGAATAACACAAACTTTATCTGATCCAAATATAGACCCTATAGGACAAAATATGACCCAACCTGTCTGTCTTGTTGTCTTAGCTACTAGAAAACACAAATACAATTTTATTGCACAGCTATTAGAAATCTCCTCAAATCAAGAACTAAAAGTATCAATTCCTTTTTTTTTATTCTCTCCTTGAGAATCTTAGAAATTAGAGCTGATCCAAATGCTTAATTTTATAGATGAAGAAATGGAGGCAAAAACAAGTTAAATGACTTGCACAAATCACACAGGTATTAAATATTAGAGCTGGGGATCTTATCTTCCACTGCATTTCTACAAATCTACAAGTTTCCTCAAGTCCTTTTAGAAGTAAGAAGGATTCAAATAAATAATGAGTTGAGTCCCTAGTCTTTATTTTTTTCTTTTTTATAGTAGCTTTTTATTTTTCAAATACATGCCAAAATAATTTTAAACATTCATTCTTGCAAAATCTTGTGTTCCATATTTTTCCCTCCCTCCCCAGCTCACCTCTCCCCTAGACAGCAAGTAATTCAATATAGGTTAAACCTGTGCAATTCTTCTAAACACATTTCCACATTTATCATGCTGTGCAAGAAAATCAGATTAAAAATGAAAAAAAAAAAAAAAAGAGAGAGAGAGAAAAAAAAAAAAAAACACAAGCCAGCAAATAACAACAACAAAGGTAAAAATACTATGTTGTGATCCACATTCAATCCCCATAGTCTTCTCTTTAGGATGCAGATGACTCTCTCCATCACAAGTCTACTGGAATTGGCCTGAATCACCCCATTGTTAAAAAGAACCAAATCTACTATAGTTGATCATAACATAATCTTCTTTTTGCTGTGTATAATATTCTTTTGATTCTACTCACTTCGCTTAGCATTAGTTCATGTAAGTTTCTCCAGGCCTTTCTGAAATCATCCTGCTGATTGTTTCTTATAGCACAATATTCCATTACATTTATATAGTCCCTGGTCATTCTTGACTTAAATATAAAACAGACTGGTGAGTGTGTTTTAAAATGAGGCAATATAAAATAACTGAACTTGATTTCTAAATCAAGGAATGAATTGTGCTAACCTTGCTATCAGACCTTGTATCTTCTTCTTTTTTAGGGCATTAAACAAAGCAGCAGACAGACTGTTCATAAATTCAAGTAAATTCTTTGTTGATTTCTGAATAAAAATACTAAATTTTCCCATCAATAGATTTATAAAGTTTAAGGTCTCTTCATGCGTTAGGGGAGGTTCTAGAATTCATGAGCTGGATTTAGAGAACTGCCAAGAAAACCACAAATGGGATCAAACAGAGTCAAAAATGACTGAAAAAATTGAATACCACCACTACAACAAATTATTGTTGTTGTCGTGGCTAAAAACAATAAGAACTCAAATTTTTGCCTGGTGACCCAGTCCCATCTAAGTGATAAGCATGGCAGATATACATTGCTGAGTCTGAACTCAACCTTTCCAATATATAGAAAGACAAATCAGGGCTTGAATCATTAGTGTGGCTTTCTCAAGAATTCAAAACTTAAGATCAGGAATAAATTTGACTGAATGATTTTTTTTAAAGAAGAAAGAGAGGAGTGAGGGAAGGAATATGCATTTATCTAGTCCCTACTATTTGCCAGGCACTGAGTTAACCACTTTAAAATATCCCATTTGAATGGCAGAAGAGATGTGGGGTATGCTATCTTTTACTCCTCCCTTCCAGGAATCTACCTAATTTCATCATCCTTGCCTAATTAGTTTTGAAAACTAACTTTTTGAATATCATACTCTTAACAACCAAGGAAAAGATTGTGAGAAATGCAAATCATAACAACTCTCAAGTTTCCCCTCACCATACCCAGCCAATTTACAATGATGGCCACAGTTGGGAAGCAGTAAGATTAGACAGGCTAAAGAGAAATGGGCATAATAATACACTAATAGTAGAGCTACGAATTGATCTAATTCTTACAGAAAGTAGCTGGAATTAAGCTAAAACAAAGTGACAGAAATGTCCACATGCTCTTTTGCCTAAAGATTCTGTTGCTCCACAAATACCCCAAAGGAAGTAAAAGACAGAGACAGATATTAGACACTAAAATATTCATAGCAACAACTTTATAGTAGCAAAAAACCTGGAAACAAGATATATGTCTATCAGTTGGTAAGTGGCTAAATAAATAACAGCCTGGGAATTATAGTGGATTATTGAACCACAAGAAATAACAAATTTGAAGAATTCAGAGAAGCATGAGAAGATTTATAATAACTGATATGGAATGAAGTAATACAATATAAATGGCACAGAAATATGAAGAAAAAAAGAATGTAAATGATGTGTATTGACATGGTAGTCTCTGATTTAAAAAAAAAAAATCCTCCTCATTCTGCAGCAGTGAGGAACCATGAATGGTGGATAAATTGACATACATTGGTTTTGTTGAACTACTTCCTTTAGCCCCAACCTTTATGTATTTTAAAAAATTCTTTATCTAAAGTATGGTTCACCATGGGACAGAAGAATATATAAGGAAATTAAGATAATTTAAAAATAAAAAATATCAATAAAGAAAAGGTTTATTGTTTGTTTTTGAGATAATTGGGCTAAGTGATTTGCCTAGTATTATACAGTCAGTAAGTGTCTGAACTTGAATTTGAGCTCGGGTCCTCCTGACTCTAGGACTAGTGTTCTACTCATTGTACCATCTTGCTGCCTCTAATGGTAAGATTTTTTAAAAAATAATTTTGTCCTTATACATCACAACAAATACCTTGTTTATTTCCCATCAATATTGTTATTTAAGTTTTGCATTGTTAAGTTTTGTGAGAACATTTAAAAGTTTATAAATAAGATAATAAAACTGCAAAAAAAATGTAGTAGATTTCTCTCTGAATTAACAAATGCTCTGGATGAAAAGGGAGAATAAGTATCAAGTCTGGCTAATAAGAAGAGGAACTGGACAAATATTCTTGAATTTCTTGATCTCAAAATCCTAGTACACTTGCCTAAGACCTCCATCTAATTAGGCAGCCCTTTTACTTCTATTGTGAAATATTCATAAATTGAGTATATCTATCTCTACTGCTCTGTGACAGATCTCACATTGTTATTATTATGGTATTAATGAACTTCCCCAAACTTGGGTAATTTACCAATGACTTCACTTTTTTTTTTGTTTCATTTTTCTCATCTTTAATAATACAAACAAAATAAAAGACTTGCCTAGATCACAGGGTTGAGGATTTCAAACTGGAAGGAACTTTGGCCAAATATCTCTTTTTAGACACGAGAATAATTAGGTCTAACAAGGTTGTGATTAAGTCATACATATCATACAGGAGGGTCTTCAATGTGCCTTGAAGTGATGGATGCTATGATCCTTTATGAAGCTGAAAATTTAAATCAGGCTCATGAAATAGATGGTAATGAGGTGGGAGGTGTTAGTTAGACAGGTATTTGTGCAATTGACAAGGAGACAGGCTCACCAGGGCCAAAAGCCAAGATATTTCTGAGAGGGAGGAAGTTGCCAAAAATATGCTTTCTATAAAGTATTACTTTTTAATGACTTCCTAGATAGCCTTGTTAGCTGGCTCAGGGGGTAAGACACTAGGCTTGGAGTCAGGAATTTCTGAGTTCAAATATTGCCTCAGATAGTTAACTATTTTTGCCTTAATCCACTGGAGAAGGAAATGCTAAACTATTTCAATATCTTTGCCAACAAAACTCAAAGATCAGTACTGGTGTTATAGTCCACAAAGATACATGTCATTCATGACTGAACAACAGCAGAAACTTTGCTGGTTCTACAGAGCTCTACTCCATGTAAGGAAGTCTATATGTAAGTCTATTTCTATGTAAGGAAGTCTATAAAGGCTGAAATAATAACTATAACTTTTTCAGCCCATAAGACCATCTACAAAGGCAATCCTATATGCACAGAGATTTTCAGCCAGTGACTTAATAAGCACAGAATCCTCCATTTCCCAGGGTTTCTAGTGCTCTTGCCTAGGGTCAGACACTAATAAGCAGAGTTAAGGAACTCTAATTCCAAGACAAAGACTGTTTCTTCTCTGCCTTGTTTTATATGGGATGTTAAGTATCTATGGCTTTGAATTCATAGGTGGATCATAGCCAGAACCTATAGAGGAATTGTGCTCTTAAGAGGAGGTTAAAGAATTTTTAAGTACAGGAATTCTTAGCTTTTTTGGTGTTATGGGTTCCTTGGGAAATCTAGTGAAGTCTATTGCCTCCTTCACCAAACATTTTTAAATTCATAAAATACAATATGTAAAATAATAAAAAATCAATTATATTGAAATACAGTTATCAAAATATTTTTAAAATCCATTCCAAGCCCTCAGGTTAAGAAACCCTATCTAGAATGACCTCCTAGCCCTTCTCTGGGCCCAGATTCATCAAGATAGGTTTGGACTTTTGTGAGCATTTGGAAAATAAGGGAATTGAACCATATTCCTGCTGAAGATTCCTCATTAACACTAAAATCCTATGATCTTATAATACCCACTATAATTATTATATCAGAGAGGTGGCACACTCCCAGGGGCCCATTCCTTAATCAAAATTTTGATAACCTAACACTCCTCTTTATAGTTGTAAAAAAGAGCATAAGAGGAGTAAAAAGGATTGTTCTAATAAGTTTTGAAAAATCTTGAAATGTTCCTTGTCCTCTCTGGGACTCAATTTACATTTTTTAGTTTTTAGTTTTTAAAATTTGGGTTAAACTAGATGTTTATTAAAGTCTCTTTCAGCTTTAATATTTTTGATTTCTATAGATATTGTATGAATTTCAAATTTGGATATGTCTGGTAATGAAGAAGGGAAAAGAAAGAGTAGTCAAATTTTGCAGAGAGAAGTTTTTAGCCCAGGAATACTTTGGCTACTCACACCTTGGAGTGTCTTCATGACTGGGAGTTTGATGAAAGATTGCTTAACCTTGACTTCACCTCAAAAAGTTATCAAATCAGATTACATTGACTACCCAATTGATTACCCAAATAATTAATAATTACTCAAACAGAAAATGGCAGGGATCAATAAAGAGTGTGCCATTGCTGTTGCAACATCCCAAAAAGCCTAATCCTCTGCTTCTGTGTTGCAAATAACAATTGTACCATATGTGAAATCCTAGTTTTCCTTATCTACCATCATTGCTATAACTACTAGCTTTCAACTTGGAAACACTCAGGTTACACTTGGATTATTTTACAGTGCTCATACTTGTACCTATCAAATGAGAAGTCTGCAAAGTACTTTGCAAAACATTAAATATCCACATAAATCTTTACAGTAAAAATGAAGAAGGGATTCTGAAACTCCAAAACTCCAAAACTCCTTGAAGGAGAAAATCTCCTTCAACTCTGCCTCAGTGAGGGACCCCATCCAAGGGAAACAAGACAGTTTCATTCTGTTATGGGTGGGGTCTAGGGGGGTTGCTCTATCTGAGCAAAAGAATTCTAACCTTATTCAATTAAAGTTCTTTAATTCTATTCAAATTCCAGATCAAGTTGAAATCCAGCTAGTAGATGAGCCAATTTAGGACTCCACCCACTAACCCCCTTCAGCTTGTAGTCAAAGCTCCTATTACAAAAGAGCCAATCTAAAATCCTCTCTTTGCAGAGGTTCTAAACTTGCCATCTATGCCATGCTAGGCTATACCATGCTTTGCCAAGGAAGCCTCTGCCCACTGTAATAATATTCTTTTCCAGTATGATCCTGTCTTTACCCTCACCTATTTCCCTAATGAGATTTTATGCCTCTCCTCAGGATTTCTAACCTTACTTCCCAATCCCTATAATAAACTTTTTTATCAGTCTAGGTTTTGGGGCTTGTAAATTCCTTTATAGAGAATCTCTGCGCCGCCAGGAGGTTCCCCAAAACTCCCTACTCTTGCACCAAATCCCAAAGGGATGCAGGGGAGCCAAACCTCTCCATTTGGTTCCCTGAACCCCAAACCTGCCACTAGACCTTATCATTTAACTCCCTAACCACCAGAAACCCTAATTTCATTTTGGTTCCCTAAATCTAGACCTTAGATTTTGGTTCCCTATCAAAGGGAATCCCAAAACCTAAACCTCATCATATTTTTGGTTCCCATACCGGGAGCCCCCAAAACTAGACCTCACCTCATCAAAAACAGTTCTGACCCTCCAACTTGATAAAGAAAAGATAAAAAATGAAAATCAAGCCAATATTATTAGTGACTATAGATGCAAAAAAAAAAAAAGCACAACTAAAATCCTAGGAAATAATACATTAAATTTTAGAAATCATGTTCAGATTAGTTTTATATTAGAAATGCAGAGACAGAAGAAAGGTATAGAAAGGATGAGAATGATATATTAATAAGTTCAGAAACGATTTTTGTTAAGTAACATCACAAACAAATTAAAGAATCAAGGAATGAATTACCTTTCAGATCTATAGAAGAGAAAGAGTTAATTCATCATTAAACAAAGAATTTAAAAGATTACAAAAGACAGAATATATAATTTCTACTTTGTAAATTTTAAAAGGGTTCGTACAAATAAAACTAATACAGTTAATATAAGAGAAACATCTAACTAGAAAAGATCTTTGCAGGAAGTTTTTCCTGATAAAGAACTTGGAACTTGTTTCCAGCATAAATGTATATGTCTATATTTACATACACACACATTAAAAAACGGATTCAAATTTGTAATAACAGTTATCCCTCCCATTCCCCTTGATAGTCAAAGGATGTGAACAAGCAATTTTTAAAGGAAGAAATCCAAGCTATCAGTAGCCTATGAAAAAAATGTCCTGAATCACAAGTAATTACAGAAATGCAAATTAAAGCAGCTCTGAGGATTTTCTTTGCCTCAATAAGATTGGCAAAAATAACAAAAACAAAAAATGACAAAAGTTAGAAGATCTGAAAAGAAACAAGCACATCAATGCACTGTTGGTAGAATTATGAATTGGTCTAGCCGTTGTGGAAAGCAACTTGTACTGATGCCCAAAAGTTAATAAACTGAGCAAATTCTTCGACACAATGCCAATAATAAGGCTAGGCCTTAGAGAGAGTTTTAAAATAAATGGAAAAGGATTTAGTTGTACAAAAATATTTGTAGCAACTCTTCTTTTAATGGTAAACAATTGGAAAATAAGATGATACCCATCATCTGATGAATGCATTAAACAACTTATGGTATATAAATATACCAATATTATTGCTTTGCAAGAAATATTATAAGAGATGGTTTTAGAGAAACTTGGAAAGCTTCGTATGAACAAGTACAAAGTAAAGACAGCAGAACTAGGTAAACAGTTTAAAAATAACAACAAAATTATAAGCACAAATAACACTGAAGGATTGGGACTCTTATTAAAGGAATAACCATTTTTAGAAATGATCTTCAGGCAAATTACCCACTTCCTAATAAAGTGGGGATAGATTCAAGTTGCAGAATTTTTTGATATAACAAAATAAAGGAATTTGTTTTTGTTTGACTATATATGTTTATTACAAGGGTTTTGCTTCAACTTGCAGGATAAATCCACATAAATCATCAGCCTTTCTATATATTATCAACAAAATTCAATAACAAGAGATACAAAGAGAAATTAATTCCATTTAAAATAACTGTAAAGAACATAAAATATTTGGGAATATACCTGTCAAGACAAAGTCAGGAACTATATGAACACAATTACAAAATACTTTCCACATAAAGTCAGATCTAAATAATTGGAATAATATCAAATGCTCATAGATAGACTGAGCTAATATAATAAAAACAGCAGTTCTACCTAAATTAATGTATTTATTCAGTGCCATACCAATCAAACTGCCAAAGAATTACTTTATAGAGCTAAAAAAAAGTTCATCTGGAAAAACAAAAGGTCAAGAATTTCAAGGAAATTAAGGGGAAAAAATTGCAAATGAAGGTAACTTGGCTGTACTAGAATTACACTATATTACAAAATAGCAGTCATCAAAAACATTTTGTACTGGCTAAAAAACAGAGCAGTTGATCAGTGGAATAGGTTAGGTTCACAAGTATATAGTAATCTAGTGAGAAATTACTTAAGGTTAATGGACATTTTAAAAAATCTATTATTATATGTATATATGAAACCAGGATAAATTGATATAAATAAATTCTATTAAAAGTAACAGAATAGTTTGAATACTTCAGTATTAACCTAAGAATTTTTAAACAAAATAAAGGATAACTCTCCTCCTCAGAGCATGTGGGATAGAATCAAAAGTATAAATGGGAGTTTCAGAGAAGTTTGCTTCAACCATAGTCACTGTAGCAGGAGAAAAACATAACACTCAATTCCCAGAATCCTTGGATTGAAAGATAAATGGGACAGGATTCTACATATTATCCTCAATATGATGATAATAAAAGGACAAGCCTTGGGCACAATGGTAGTACCTTCCATTTCTCTGAAAGGCATCTTCAATCTATTTTTGGGTTCCAGTCTTTCAGTTGCAAAGCTCCACTATATTAATAACTTACTTAACAAAAATGTCTAAAGCATTTTTATACAAAATACTGTTAAACCATTTTTTATTATCTTATGCATATACTGTAAACCTTTCCTTAATCTGTTATATTCAGTGTATTGTTCAAGTTCAAGTGTATCGTGATTTTTCTGGAACATGATTCTATCATCTAATATATCTATCTCATCTATTTCTTCTGATTTTGCATCATCCATTGCTTTGATAAGCACACTACCTCTTTATACCAAATGTTGCTAGGTTGAATCCTGTGATATACCAATACAGACTACTATTTAGAATGATATCAAAATAGTCAACACTTCTCCACTAACCATGTTTACGTCTAACCATGTTGAGCATTTCCCCAAAGACAAAGAGTAACAAAAGACTTTGTCTTGACAAAATGTGCTGAAATAGTTAACACTACAACACTCCCCTAATCTACCAGCCTAGTGTTACTATTTTTTTTTTAAAGTTAATAGGTGATATATTTATGTTGAAATGAATAAGGTCTAAAAAGGGAGAGCAAGATCAAAAAAAGTATCTTCAGTCTTGGCATACTCCTGGATGTCTTTCAAAGAACACACAATTACTTCAATCTGGAAAGTCCTATATATCTTACTCTCTTTCTTACTCCATATCTATTACCTCTTTTTAAAATTATCTCTTCTTTTGCTGAAAGGGCCAAAAAATCGTGCATACCCTTTGATCCAGTAGTGCTACTACCGTATCCCAAGGAAATCAAAAAGAAGGGGAAAGTACTCATGAGCAAAAGTGTTTGTAGTGACTCCTTTTGTTATGGCAAAGAATTGGAAAATCAGTAGGTGCCTTTCAATTGGGGAATGACTGAATACGTTATGGTACATGAAAGTAATGGAATATTATAGTTTTATAAAAAAAATTATGAATAAGTTGATTTTAGAAAGACCTGGAAAGATTTACATGAACTGATGCTAAGCGAAACAAGTAGAACCAGTAATACATTATATGCAGTAACAGTAAGATTATGTGATGATAAATTATGAAAAACTTGGTTCTTCTCAACAGTTCAGTGATCCAAGGCAATCCCAATAAACTCTGGATAGAAAATGTTATCTGCCTCCAAAGAGAAAACTATAGAGAATGAATGTAAATCAATTCATACTATGTTCTCTTGTTTATTTTTTTTCTTTTTCTTCTGTTTTTTTCTCTCTGTTTTACTCTTTTGTTCTGATTTTTCTTCCTCAACATGAGTCATAAAGAAATGTGTATTTAAAAAGGCAATTAATGTACATGTATAACTAGAAAAATAAATAAAACAATTTTTAAAAACTACCTCTTCTTGGAAGGTCCCATTTTTGGAAGGCCCAAATGACTCTCAGTATCCACTCAAGAATTCGTGTTAATTGCATTAAATTAGTCCACTCTACTTTTTTTCTATCTTATCTCCTTCCCCCTCCTCAGAAAGTATTAATCATTATATCTCCCATTTTTACAGGTTCACTTCATATATTGGACTGAACCATTTGTGAACATGATATTGGATGATTCTTGCTCTCTCTTTTACTATGATTTTTATCTCCATTGGACTGTTTCCCTATTTTTGGATTATTAAAATCTCTATCACTTACCTGAGGTTTCTTTCAACCCATGCCATTTTGCTCCAATTAATAATCCAGTATTTTTCTGAAATAGAACTCCTAAAAGCATTTCCTCCCTAGGTTGGATGATCTATAGAAAATGTCCATTGATACATCTGCTTTCATATAAAGGTGGTTCTCTAAATCCTTTACTATCTAACAATATCTCCTAGTTTTTCAGGTGACATCCTTGTTAAAACCAAAAGAAATCAAACATCAAAGAAATCAATCTCAATGTTAACACATTCTCTGAATTCTCTCCTCTATATCAAGAATTCTCTAAACTCTTAAGCCCTATGACCTATAACTTCTTTTCTCCCGATTTGATTCCTTAAATTCCTGGATAAAATTTCTTGTTGGAAAACTCAATCAGGAATTCTAATTCCCCACTTCCTTCCTGTAGATTGCATTATGGTCTTGCTTCTTCATCATTATTATCTCTAAAAATCTTTTGTTTTCAGCATTAACTCCATCTGCTTTTTGGAACACCCAGGTAAATGTCTACATTAAAATAACCCTTTACAGGTTTTTCACATTTAAAATAAATTATTATTATTATTTTCTATATTCTTTTTTTCTTCTGATCTCTCATCACCTTCTTATCTGTGGTTTCAGTTTGTAGAGATATTAATTTACAAGTTTCAACATTTGCCAAAGTGCAAAAAATTCAAATGATATCAGTCCACTCAATGACACAGGCAGGGAGTATCTAGTATCATGCAGATGGCAAATATATCAAGTATCTCCTGAAGGCTTTTTATCAGATACAATAAAAATATACAACTAATGCAAAATATCAATTTCATTCTGTTTCTAGTTAACTTGAGACTGTACCACATGTATTACCTTATCTCTAACTGAATGCAGCAATCTGACCAAACCCATCACTAAGAACTGAATTAAATTTCCTTAGCAGTAATATTATATATACAGAATGTTTATCTAGCTCTGTCTTTTCTATTTTCAATCCTTAGTGTCTTGACAATGTAAAAGCTATTTACTTTGCTGCCTACCTCCTACTAACCAACCTAATAAGGTCAAAACAAATGCAAAGTGGTAAAATTGTATTCCCTTTTCCATTCCTTTTGAATACATAAAACTTAAGAACTACCGATCTCAATTAAGATGACATATTACCCAGGAGAAAAACAAACACCCTCTCTTTGGCATACCAGTAAACATCTTATGGTACCCAGAAATTAAGAATCACTAAGAAGGTGTCCTATTTGCAATTAGTATTCAGTCTAAACTGCACATGCAAAATCTAATTAAATGCTAGACTAATATGTCAATTATATAGGCCTACCCTAGAAGAACAAAAGTTCTTTCATGTTCTCTACCACAAATAGTCTGGTAGAAAGACAATAGCAAGGTCCTATGCCAGGGGAGTAGAGAATTCAGGACAAATATATGACACTCTCTGTAATTTTATTTTAAAATTTTAAAATGTAAATATTTGTTCAATATTTTATTTCAATATTATATATGTGTATATATACATTTGCATATATATATATATACAAACACATAATATATGTGTGTTATATCATCATGTTTTGTAATAGCAATCAACATTGAAATTATTTAAAATCAAGGTGTTAGTAGTCAAGATAGTGGAATACAGGCCAGTACTAGACTGAACTCTCCTAACTCCCTCTAAAAAACTTTAAAATAGAGAGCCAATATGGCAGAGAGGAGACACTCTTTTTCTGAGCTCTTCCTGATGTCCTTCAGATTGACACAAAATCAAGCCTCTGAACTGGTTTTGGAGTGACAGAACCCACAAATAATTGGAGTGTAACAAATTTCCAGCCGATGATATTTTGGAAGAACTTCAGAAAAGGTCTGTTTCAATCAGGCACCAAGGGAGGCTGCCGAGCACAGGTGCAGTGCAGAGACCCAGGGCAGTGTAGGGGTCTGCACACAGGGAATCTACCTGGAGGAATCTACAGCAATGTTGGCTACACTATCTTGGTTGCAAGCCAGCAGATCAGCATATTAGGGGCAGCTAAGAGGCGCAGTGGATAGAGCACCAGGCTTGAATTCAGGAGGACCCGAGTTCAAATCTGATCTCAGACACTTAACATTTCCTAGCTGTGTGACCCTGGGCAAGTCACTTAACCCTAGCCTCAGGGGAAAAAAAAGATCAGCATATTAGCTGTGAGATATTCAATACAAATACAAGAAGAAAATAATGAGCCCCTGAACCCCAGAATAACATGGGAATTGGCCAAGCCCACCCAGCACTAGAAGTTGTCTGTACCAACCTTGTGCAGCCACTGTCACCTGTAGAGAAAGCATGAACAATCTTCCCTATGCCCTAAAAACAGATCTTAATCTTTTTTACAAAAAAATGAGAAAAAAAGAATTCTTATCACGAATAGTTTTTATGGAGAAAGAGAACAGATCTCAAACCTAAGGACACTAAAAGCAAATAATGTCCTGATGAAGCCCTAGAGGATGATATGAGTTGGTTCCCATCTCATAAGGCTCTCTTGGAAGAATTCAAAAAGAATCTTAAAAGAGAGTTAAAAGAAAAATGGAAAAAGGAAATGAGAACATTGCAGGAGAATTTGGAAAAGGAAACACAAAAATTATCTAAAGAAAACTCCTTACAAAATAGATTTAGTGAAATAGAAAAAGTATATAACAAGGGCAGCTAGGTGGCAAAGTGGATAAAGCACCAGCCCTGAAGTCAGAAGGACCTGAGTACAAATCTGATCTCAGACACTTAACACTTCCTAGCTGTGTGACCCTGGACAAGTCACTTAACTCCAAATGCCTCAGGAAAAAAGAAAGAAAGAAAGGGAAAAAACACAAACAAACATGTAACTCCTTATAAAATAAATTTGACAAAATGGAAAAAAGAAAACAACTCCTTGAAAAACAGAATTTGTGAAATGGAAAAAAAAAATCTATTGAAAAAAACAACTCATTTAAAAATTCAATTGGCCAAATACAAAATGAGCTTAAAAAGGTAACTAAAGAAAATAATTCACTAAAAATTAGAGTTGAACAAATGGAAATGAATGACTCAGTGAGACTTCAAGAATCAATCAAACAAAACCAAAAAAAAAAAAAAAAAAAGAAAAAGAAAAAGAAAAAAATAGAAGAAAGGGTAAAATACCTCATTAGGGAAAAAAATGAACTGGAAAATAGATCTAGGAAAGAGAACCTAAGAATTATTGGACTTCCTGAAAACCATGATGGAAAAAAAAAAAAGTCTAGACATATTCTTTCAGGAAATCATCAAGGAAAACTACCCTGATGTCCTAGAACCAGACAGCAAAATAAATATTGAAAGAATTCACCAATCATCTACTGAAAGAGATCCAAAATGAAAACTCCAGAATATCACAGCTAAATTTCAGAATTATTGGATCAAGAATTATATGGATCAAAAAGAAAATGTTGTAAGCAGCCAGAAAGAAATATCCAGGATACATAATCAGGATCACTCAGGACCTAGCAGCTTCCATCTTTTTTTTTTCTTTTTTTTTTTTTCTGAGTCTGGGGTTAAGTGACTTGCCCGGGGTCACACAGCTAGGAAGTATTATGTGTCTGAGATCAGATTTGAACTTGGGTCCTCCTGAATTCAGGGCTGGTGCTTTATCCACTGCACCACCTAACTGCCCCTCTAGCAGCTTCCATCTTAAAGGATTGAAGGACCTGGAATCTGATATTCTGAAAGGCAAAGGAACTTGGATTATAGCCAAGAATCAACTATCCAGCAAAATTGAGGAAGAAGATGAACAGGTGACTTTCATTTATTTCTTATTAAAAGGCCAGAGCTAAATTTGATCTCCAAACACAGAACTCAAGAAAAGCATAAAAAAAGTAAAAAGAAAAGAACTCTTGAGAACTATATCTCTGTTATGGGTGTTCCCTAGAGGGTGCAGGTATAATTTGATTTTATTGTGATAATATAAAAAAGAAACTAGCGATAGAAAGGGGATTATATTGGAAGAAGAGGGAAATGGAGGTAAAATGAGATAAATTACATCTCATGAAGAGGCAAAGAAGACCTATTATAATTGAGGGAAAGATGGGAGGGGGATGAATATTGTATGAATCTCACTCTCATCAGATTTTGCTCAAAGAGAGAATATCAGACATATTTGTCTTCACAGAGAAACTTGTCTCACCCTATAAGGAAGTGGGAGGGGAAAGTGGAAAGGAAAAGGGGAGACTAATAGAAAGGAGACCAGAAGTAGAAGGGGAAAAGAATAAGACAGAGGGAAGAGCTGTAAAAAATGAGGGCTGTTTGAGGAAAGTAATAGTCAGAAGCAAAATACTGGGAAGGAGGAAAAGGGGAAAGAAAAAAGAAAAGTATAACTTGGGGAAAACAAGAAGGAAGAAATTAGTAATTTTAACTGTGAATGTGAATGGATGAACTCTCCCATAAAACAGAAGCAGACAGCAGACTGCATTAAAAGCCAGAATCTTACAATATATTTACAAAAAAACATATTTAAAGCAGAGTGATATATTCAGAGTGAAGGTAAAAGCAGAATCTATTATGCTTCAGCGGAAGTAAAAAAAAAAAAAAAAGCAGGGGTAGTGATTCTGATCTCAGATAAAGGAAAAGCAAAAACATATTTAATTAAAAGAGATAAGGAAGGAAACTACATCTTACTAAAGGGTACCATAGATAAAAAAGTAATATCAATACTAAATATATATGTAATAAGTTGTATAGCATCAAAATTCCTAAAGGAGAAGTTAAGAGAGCTGCAGGGAGAATTAGACAGCAAAACTATATTAGTAGGTGATCTCAACCTTTCTCTCTTAGAACTAGATAAATCAGACAACAAAATAAATAAGAAGGAAGTTAAGAAGGTAAATAGAATTCTAGAAAAGTTAGGTATGAAAGACCTTTGGAGAAAACTGAATGGAGGCAGAAAGGAATATATGTTTTTCTCAGAAGCACACTGAACCTATAAAAAAAATTGACCATGTTTTAGGGCATAAAAACCTCAAAATAAAATGCAGAAAGGCAGGAATTAATTAATAGTAATAGTAAAAATTATTTTTTTCAGATCATGATGCAATAAGAATCACATGTAATAAAGGGCCAGGGAAAAATGGACCAAAAATTAATTGAAAACTAAATAATCTGATCTTAAAAGAATGGGTGCATAAAACAACAAATCACAGACACAAGAGGTAATTTCATCTAAAAAAATGTCTATAATGAAACAACATACCAAAATTTATGGAATGTAGCCAAAGCAATTCTAGGGGAAGTTTTATATCTCTATGCTTATTTGCATAAAACAGAGAAAGAGATTCAATGAATTGGGCATACAACTAAAAAAGCTAGAAAAAGAACATATTAAACCCCCCCAACTAAATACCAAATTTGAAATTCTGAAAATAAAAGGAGAAATTAATAAAATTGAAAGTAATATATATATTAAACTAATTAACTGAACTAAATTAAATTAATTTATATATTATATTATATATTAATATATATTATATCATATAAACTATATATTAACTAAACTAATATATATAAATAAATATATATTAAACTAGTTAACCAAAAATATATTAAACTAACAAACAAAACTAAGAGCTAGTTTTATTTTTAAAAATAGATAAAACTTTAGTTTAGTTAATTTGATCAGAAAAAGAAAAGAAGAAGAATATCAAATTGTTAGTCTCAACAATGAAAAGGGTGAACTTTCCACCAATGAAGAGAAAATTGGAGAAATAATTAGGAGCTATTTTGCCCAACTGTATGCCAGTAAATATGATAATCTAAGTGAAATAGATGAATATTTGCAAAAATATAGATTGCCCATATTAACAGATGAGGAAATAAATTATTTAAACAATCCCATTTTAGAAAAAGAAATTGAACAAGCTATTAATCAACTAAGAAAAAATCTCCAGGACCAGATGGACTTACACGTGAATGCTACTAGACATTTAAAGAACAATTAATTCCAATATTATGCAAACTATTTGGAAAAATAGATAAAGAAGGAATTTTTTTTTAAGACACAGACATGTGTCTAAATTAGATGGGGTCAAAACAGAGAAAGAAAATTATAGACCAATTTCCCTAATAAATATTGATGCAAAAATCTTAAATAAAATATTAGTAAAGAAATTATAGCAAGTTATCCCCAGGATGATACACCATAACCAAGTAGAATTTATACCAGGAATGCAGGGCTGTTTCAATATTAGGAAAATTATTAGCATAATTGATTATATCAATAACAAACTAAGAAAAATCATATGATTATCAATAGATGCAGAAAAAACACTCACTCCTATTAAAAACACTAGAGAGAATAGGAATAAATGGAGTTTTCCTTAAAATGATCAATAGAATCTATTTAAAGCCATCAGCAAGCATCAGATGTAATGGGGATAAACTAGAACCATTCCCAGTAAGATCAGGGGTGAAACAAGGTTGCCCACTATCAACATTACTATTCAATAATGTATTAGAAATGTTAGCTTTGGCAATAGGAAAAGAAAGAGGTTAAAGGAATTAGAGCAGGTAATGAGGGAACCGAATCATCACTCTTTGCAGTTGATATAATGGCATACTTAGAGAATCCTAGAGAATCAACTAAAAAACTACTAGAAACAATTTACTTTAGCAAACTTTAGCAAAGTTTCAGGATACAAAATAAATCCACATAAATCATCAGCATTTTTATATATTATCAACAAAGTCCAGCAGCAAGAGATACAAAGAGAACTTCATTTTAAAATAACTGAAGATAATATAAAATATTTGGAAATCTACCTGCAAAGGCAAAGTCAGGAACTATATAAACACAATCACAAAACACTTTCCACACAAATAAAGACAAATCTAATCTCTTGGAATAATATCAAGTACTCATGGGTAGAGCCAAGATAATCTGATAAAAATGACAATATTACCTAAATTCATCTATTTATTAGTGCCATGCCAATCAAACTCCCAAGAAATTGCTTCACAAAGCTAGAAAAAAATAATAACAAAATTCTTCTGGAAGAAGAAAAGATCAAGATTTTCAAGGTAATTTAATAAAACAAAATGCAAATGAAGGTGCCTAGAACCTATATCTATAGCTATACCTATACCTAAAACTATATTATAAAGCAGGAGTCCTCAAAACCATTTGGTACTGGCTAAGAAATAAGAGTAGACAATTAGGGGAATAGATTAGGTTCACAGGACAAAATAGTCAATGACTATAGCAATCTACTGTTTGACAAACCCAAAGACCCCAGCTTTTGGGATAAGAACTCACTATTTGAAAAAACTGCTGGAATAATAGTAAGCATAGACCCACACCTAACACCTTATGCTAATGTAAAATTGAAATAGGTTTATGATTTAGACTTAAAGAGTGATATTATGAGCAAATTAGAAGAACAAAGGATAGTTTACCTCTTAGATCTGTGGAGAAAGAAGGAATTTGTGGCCAAAGAAGAACTCAAGGACATTATTGAATGCAAAATGGATAATTTTGATTATATTAAGTTTAAAAGTTTTTTATACAAACAAACCAAGACAGACAAGGTAAGAAGGGAAGCAATAAATTGGGGGGAAATTTACATTCAAGAGTTCTGATAAAAGCCTCATGTCTAAGATATATAGAAAACGGACTCAAATTTGTAAGAATTCAAGCCATTCTCCAATTGATAAATGGTCAAAGGATATGAATTTTCAGATGAAAAAATTAAAACCATTTCTAGTGAAATGAAAGGTGCTCCAAATCATTATTGATCAGAGAAATGCAAATTGAGACAACTCTGGGACACCACTACATACCTCTCAGATTGGCTAAGATGATAGGAAAAGATAATGATGAATGTTGGAGGGAATGTGAAAAAACTGGGACATTAATACATTGTTGATACAGTTGTGAACTGATCCAACCATTCTGGGGAGCAATTTGGAACTATGTCCTAAGGACTGTCAAACTGCATACCCTTTGATCCAACAGTGTCTACTGGGTTTGTATCCTAAAAAGATCATAAAGGAGGGAAAGGGACCACATGTGCAAAAATGTTTGTAGTAGCAAGAAACTGGAAACTGAGTGGATACCCAACAGTTGGAAAATGGCTGAATAAGTTATGGTATATAAATGTTATGGAATATTATTGATCTATAAGAAATGCTCAGAAGAATGATTTCAGAGAGACCTGGAGAGACTTGCATGAACTGATGCTAAGTGAAATGAGCAGAACCAGGAGATTATTATATACAGCAACCGCAAGATTATATGATGATCAATTCTGATGGACATGGCTGTCCTCAACAGTGAGATGATTCAGGACAGTTCCAATGGTCTTGTGATGAAGAAAGCCATCTGCACCCAGAGAAAGGACAGTGGGAACTTAGTGTGGATCACAATATAGTGTTTTCACTCTTTTTGTTATTGTTTGCTTATATTTTGTTTTCTTTCTCATTTTTTTTTCCTTTTTGATCTGATTTTTCTTGTGCAGCATGATATTTTTGGAAATATGTATAGAAGAATTGCATGTGTTTAACATATATTAGATCACTTGCCACTTGGGCGGGGTGGAGGGAAGGGAGGAAAAAACTTAGAACACAAGGTTTTGTAAGGATGAATGTTGAAAATAAAAAGCTTTAATGAAAAAAAAAGAAAAAAACTTTAAAATAATACTTCGAATCAAATTTTGGAGCAGCAAACCTAACAACATATAAGAAGGAAATATTTATCTAGCCTAAACAACTTAGGAGGTCTGCTGAAGAAGTCTATAATACCAGGGTGGATGCAAGCCTGAAACATAGCAGGAGCACCAGAAATGAGCCATACCTGTAACCAAGACAGCTGCAGCTGCAGAGCTCCAAGTCCAGAGACAAAAAGAGGGTCAGACATTTTGTCAAAAAGAAATTATAGGGAACCCTTTATTGGCCCTGGGCAGAGTGGCCCATTGCCCAAAATCAGTTCTGGGTCACAGTTCCAGGGTAGAGAGGAGTGTTTTTATTGGTCCAAGGGAGCAGAAGCTCTGGTCAAAGTTTCAGAGCCAAGAAGAGTGCTAACATTTATGGCTACAGGGGAATAGGGATCATTTCTGGGTAAGAAAAGAGTACATGCCAGTAGAACAGGAACCACACCACCTAGCATAACACCATCTTGGAAGCATCAAAAACTTGCAAATCTCCCATCCACCTCTGAAAATAGCAGCATGAAAAAGCCTGAAGCTTGGCACAATACCTCCCCTCTCCTCCCCAGTATTAATATAAAATGCACAGTGAAGAAATAGGAAAATGAGTAAACAGCAAAAAAGTCCTCTACCATAAAAGTTATTGGGGTGGCAGGGAAGACTAATACATAAACTTAGAAAAAAATATGAAAATAGCTACAATCAAGTAGTAGAAGAAAAATTAGAAAAATAATCAATTTGATGACAGAAATTACAAAAAGAGAGTTAACAGCTGGGTAAAAGAGGCACAAAAACTGCTGAATGCGCAAAAGAAGCATAAAAAGGCAAACATGATAGAATAATCATAAGAAACTCAAAAAAGTTAAACTATTAAAAATTCTGTATGGAAAGGTGGTACGTGGGAAGATGATACATGTGTATGTATAGGTGTGAGATGATTATATTGGTATGATCTACACACACACACACATACACACACATACATACACATGCACACATATTTTTAAAATACACATCCACATATATACACACATATATATATATATGTACACATATGTATACATATATATATACACACACACACACATTACATATATATGAAAGAGGGATGCATTGGGAGAAGGGGGGAGGAAGAAATAGAATGGGAAAATTTTCTCACATTAAAGAAGCACACAAGGAAGATCTTTTATAGTGGAAGAGAAAAATGGGGGTATGGTAAGAAATGTTTGAACCTTACTTTCATTGGAATTAATTCAAAATTGGAAAATATATGTATATACTCAATTAGTAAAAGAAATCTGTCTTACCCAATATAGAAGTAGGAGAGGAAGGGAATAAAGATATGGGGGTGCGGTGGGACGAAGACAAAAGGGAGGGCCGATTAAGGGAGGCAGTGATAAATTAAAACATGATTAGGATAAAAAAGAAAGATAGAAGGATTAACAGAAGAAAATTAGATGGAGGGAAATATGCCATTATAACTGTGAATATGAATTGGATAAACTATCTGTAAAAAGGAAGAGCATAGTAGAATGAATTAGAAATCAAAGTCCAACAATATGTTGTATAAAAGAAATACACTTGAAACACACACAGAGTTAAAATAAAAGGTGGCAGTCAAATTTCTTATGTATTGGCTAAAGTAATAATGGCAGAGATAGAACTCATGATCTCAGACTTAAAAAAAAAAAAAAAAGCAAAAATAGGCCTAATTAAAAGAGATAATCAGAGAAATGATGTTTTGTTAAAAGTTATTTTAGACAATGAAATATTTTTTAAAATAGCATTTTTCTCTGCCAAAGGCCTTATTTCTCAAATATACAGAGAACTGGGTCAAATTTATAAAAATAAGAGCCATTTTCCAATTAGTAAATGGTCTAAGGATATGAACAGGCAGTTTTCAAGAGAAGAAATCAAAGCTAATTATAATAATATGAAAAAGTACTCTGAATCACTATTGATTAGGGAAACATAAATTAAAACATCTCTGTGATGTCATCTCACACATATCAGAAATGACAAATGTTGGAAGAGATGAGGAAAAATAGACACATTAATAATGGGCTAGTGAATTGGTGCAACCATTTTAAAGAACAATCTGGAGCTATTTCCAAAGGGCTATAAAACTATTCATACCAAAACAACAACAACAACAACAACAACAACAACAACAACAAAACAAACCAAAAAAAACTATATCTTTTGATCTAGAATACTACTATTAGGTCTTTTATGATTTCACACTACTGCCAAAGAGATACAAAGATCTATATGTACAAAAAATATTTATAACAGTGGCAAAGATTTAGAAGCTGAGGGGATGCTCATCAATTAGGGAATGGCTAAACAAGTCATGGTATATGCTTGTAATGGACTACTATTGTGCTATAAGAAATGACAAGAAGAGAGATGTTTTAGAAAAACATAGCAAGATCTATATGAACTTATAAAAAAGTGAAATGAGAAGAAGTGGAAGTTCATTGTGCATGAGAATAGCAATGTTTTAATGATGATCAACACTGAAACACTTGACTACTCTGATCCTACAATGACCCAAGACAGTTCCAACGAACACCAGGTGAAAAAGTGCTATTCACCTTCAGAGAAAATTTTTGAACTGAGTGTAAACTGAAGTATAATTTTTGCTTCTTTTGTCTTGTTTCATGATGTGATTAACATGGAAATATATTTTCCATGATTTCATATGTATAATTGATATTTCACTGTCTTAGTTGTTGGGGTGAAATCTGGAATCTGGAACTCAAAAAAATTTTAAATGCTAAAAGCAAATAATAAAATGTAATTTAAAAAATAAAGTTCAAAGTGTTAGAACTACTAAAAAGTAGTTTAGGGGAAGAAATCAATGCTATGGCTTTGATTTAGTAATAATATTTATCAGGTGACAAGATCATATGAAATCTAGATATATAGCACAAGTCAAGAAAAAGCCACTTTTTATATATCTTACCTAAACCATAGGATAAGGTTGAATGAAGCAGCACATCCTAACAACTACCAAAACACCACTTATCTACAAAATAGATTGATTAGTACTTAACAATTTTAAAAAGCAAGTCAGGTACAGAGCTAAGACTCCAATCTTCATCCACTGTACTCAATCTGATATGGACTATATTGTTCCATACCACACCATACCCCAACTCTGAGAAGAACTATGGAAATGTTCTCAAAATGAGAAGAAAAAAATGAAAATCAATTAGACTGCCAACATAAGAACCAGGAAATACAAGTGAATTTAGTTCAGTATAAAAATAAATTAAATGTGCATATACATATGCATAATTAGCATAAAGACAGAAATATTGATCTAAATTTCAAATGACAGTTTTATTTGGGAATAAAATGTGTGTGATTTTAAGATCAATGCCAATTACTACATATGACATAAAAAGGATAGTGATGGGTAATTTTCAGCCATAGTGTAAAGTTCACCTTCCTAAAATAAAATTGTAAGATAAAATGTTGATTTAATTGCAAAATTCCTACAAATGTAATGTAACAATAAAAATTGATGTTATTTTCCAAGGTCAGGTGGGTCAACTTTATATAAAGATCCACAGACATCACGTGCAAATAACTATTTAACCAAATATAAATGATAGATGTATTAAAATTATTAATCTTTTTTTAAATCTTTGAAAAATCTAAAATATATATATATATATAAATCAATCACCTGTAATTTTATTTAACATAAGACAGCCATGAAATTTTGTTACTCTGTAATTCTTGCTGATTTTTACTGAAATTATATGATGAAGGACCCCTCAGCTAAGGTTGTTAAATTTATAAGGGCTTCTTTCAGAAGTATTTGATAAGCACCCAGAGACTTCTTTAGAAGCTGATTCAAAAAAAGCTCATTTGCTATCCAACTTTTCTCATTTGTGGTTTTCTTTGAGCAATCATAGATATCAGAGAGAAATTTTTGTTCTTTTTGTTTGAGTTTTGGATCTCTTTCCTCATTAACTAGTCAACTTAGATCATTGCTGCATTGCATGTTCTTGTATTATATGAAATAAAATGGGTCTAAGGGACTGAATACTGGCAAACTGAAGATAGTTAAGGAAATATCCCACATTCACCATAGCATGCTCTCTGTGTATGTATGTATGTATTCTTGATTTCTCACTTTTTACAACTCCTTTTTCTCTTCCATTTCTCAAGCCTTAAATTCTAGAAAAATTCCAAAGTTTTGTTTTATTTTAATTATTCCCAGGGCATCAGCCACACAGACATTGGTATATGTATGAGAAGTTCAGTGTGAGTAGAAATGAGAAGAGGAAATTAGGTATGAATATATCTTATAAGCTTGTAAGCTAGGCCTGGCCAGACAGTGTTTTCTATACAGGAAGACATTTCAAAAAAGAAAAACTATGAATTAACCCATTGCCCAGTCATCAAAATTATATGAAGATGGAAGGCTAGGAATTTGTCTTATATAGTCTTTATATACTTGATTTTGAGTATATAACTCCTGTAACACGAATACAACATCAGAAGATAAAGGGGGGATGTAATGATAGATAGCCTTTAACTGAGTTTCTGTGGGAAAGACTTAATAAGTACTTGGTTGCTGCAAATACTTCAGGACTTCTCTGTGATTTTATCCAAGAGTGTACTTTTGATACAGATCATAACCCCCAGGGACGTAGTAGAAAGCTTTTGAGAATTGCTGTCACCAAAAATTTATCACCTGCTGTCAGCCTGGTGATCACATGCCCAAATTAAGCTGGCTTGGTCCTTGGACAATAGACATATCATCCATCACAGGACTGAACTTGGGCTTATGTGCAAACTTAGTAAGACTTGTGAAAGCCTACTTTCCCTCAGAAGGAAGGAAATAAACATTAAATATCTACTGTGTCAGGCACTTTGCCCTTCACAACAACCCTGAGAAGTAGCTACTGTTATTCTCATTTTACAGAAGAGAAAACTGAGAGAAACATAGGATAAGTGACTTGCCCAGGGTCAGCATCTGTGAACAAATCTAAACTTGGGTTTTCCTGACTCCCAAGCCCAACACTCTTTCATAAGTTCCAGTCTCATATTTTCTACTGGCTGCTATTTACCTTTATCTGAATGTGCTACTGGGTGTCATACACTCAGTATGTACAAAACTGAATTTATCACCTTCTCCCAGGAACTATCTCTTAATTTTATGACTTCTGTTGATGGTACTACCAATCTCCTAGATACCCAAATTTAAAACCTTGGAGTCATCTGTGACCCCTATCCCACACACTCAAGACTCCTCCCATCCAATCTAATAAGTCCTGTCAATTCCATCTCAATACTATTCTCAGCCAACTCTCCTCCTTTCTACTCACTTTCTACTCCCCCCACCTTATCCTAAACTCTTATTATCTTTATCTGGATTATTGTTATGACTTCCTTACTGGTTTATCTGCCTTAAGCCTTTCTCCTAATTTATCCTTCACACAGATGCCAAAATAATCTTCCCAATGCATAGTTCTGACCCTGTTATTTTCCTATTCAAAATTTCAATGGCTCCTTGTTGCCAAATGAATCCAACTAAAGTTTATGTCTATCCACTAAGAATCTAGTTCCAAATTACCTTTCTTGTCTTGCTTTTTATATACTTTACCTATATTCCAGTGAATTGCTAATGAATTTGTGGAATTATTAAATGGGAGTAAACATACCTGTTCTTCAAGTAGTCATTAGGAAAAACCACAATGGCAACAGGGAATAATGCTTCCATCACATTTTAATAAGGCAAAGAAGGTAGAGGGGCAAATAGAACAATACAAACAAATAACACAGGGTAGAGGTGGGGTGTACAGAGTTAGGCACCTGGGAATGGGCAATAGGATGTGAAGAAAGGCAGGGATAATGGGAAAGAAACAATGTCACTTATATAAACCTTGATTAGAGTTGGAAGCACTCTGCAGCATATTCCCAGATGAAGATCAAAGAGTTCTCAGACTTACATGAACTGATGCTAAGTGAAATGAGCAGAACCAGGAGATCATTATACATGACAACAAGATTACATGATGCTCAATTCTGATGGACATGGCTCTCGTCAACAATGAGATGATTCAGGCCAGTTCCAATGGTCTTGTGATGAAGAAAGCCATCTACACCCAGAGAGGACTGTGGAAACTGAGGGTGGATCACAGCATAGTATTTTCACTCTTTTTGTTGTTGTTTGCTTGCATTTTGTTTTCTTTCTCATTTTTTTTCTTTTTGATCTGATTTTTCTTGTGCAGCATGATATTTGTGGAAATATGTGTAGAAGAATTGCACGTGTTTAACATATATTGGATTACTTGCCATCTAGAAGGGGGGTGAGGGATGGGAGGGAAAAAATTTAGAACACAAGGGTGAATGTTTAAAATTATCCATGTATATATTTTGAAAATAAAAATCTTTAATTAAAAAAAAGAGTTCTTGGGATGCAGGAGTTTGGAGTATCATTTTTAAATAAGATTTTGATGGTGGACAGACTAACTCTCATCTATGAAGTCTTGGAATTAGTTCATTAACATATCCATAATAACTCAAAGTTATCAGCAACACTTGGTGTTCTTACAGTGAATGTTTATCTGGGCCCTTACAGCCACACCTAGTTGTCTTCTGATTTCACACATAATCTCAGGATGTAATCCTGAGTTAATATATGACACAGCTTGCAAGTAACTATTATGTTCCTTTGATCTTTGGGACAAGCTATAAGTTCTAGAATCCTCTTTACAATCTTTCCTGCACTTGGTAATTTATAGTGGCTACTTATAGACTTGCAGCAACTAGAAGAGGTGAGGATGATGAAGTCCTGGGTAGCCAGGTAGGCATTGGCAGAGAAAGCCAATCTGGAAGTCTAGCTACTACCTTAGGCAAACATGGAAGGGCATTGATGGGATCATCTCAGCCTTAAGTGTGTCCAAATGGATTTTTGATTACAGTCCTATCCCAGGTGGAGGTCTCTAGAAATCCCACCTTTACCAAATCCAATCAGAAAGCCAGGTTATGATGGCAAACCCCACAGGTTATATTTTTCCTATAAAAGATCTACCCATACTCTAGCAGTGGTCCTCAAACTTTTTAAATAGGGAGCCAGTTCACCTGTTGGAGGGCTAGACTATAGTAAAAACCCCTCAGCCCATTTGCCATAACCCAGCGGGCCACATAAACGTCCTCAACCAGCCACATCTGGCCCGCGGGCCATAGTTTGAGACCCCTGCTCTAGATCCTTGCTAAACTTCTCTATGAATTTAGCTCCCCAATCAATGACATACTCCTAATTATAGCTAAACTCCTTTTAAAGGTTAGCCTGCCATGCTATATTCTCACCTCATGATATCTTCCCCTTAATGGCATCTTCCTCCTGGTTACTTCTAAGGAATTTGTCAACTGCCAAAATCTCTTTCCTTACTAAAAACAATTAGGGATTTAGCCCTCTCTTAGCAAGCATGATAAAATCTTTGCCCCCTGATTTGGAGAATGTCTAAGCCTACAAATTTTTTTGAGACAACTCAAGACACTAGCCCTTAACCCCAATATACTTTTAAGGTATCACCCCCACATACCATCATTTGGTGCCTGAATCCCATCATTCTGGTCTGCACCCCATAACCAACACTTTGGTGGCCCATACAGGGAACTTCAATAGAGGTTGTAAGAGGGACAGAGAAAGATACAATTTGAGCATATCCAGATAAACTCTAATACATCTTAAACTTTTTCCAATCATTATTTTCATTTATCTCTTCTCCTTTCTACTCACTGCCACCCACATTATCCCAAACTCTTATTTATCTTTTTGCCTGAGGAATTTTTATGTGACCCAGATATGTAGATATATAAAAATAGGTATTGAAATCAAACATCTTCTAATAATACATTATAATCTCATAACCTCCACGTTCAGCTACAAGACTCCATATAGGATTTAAGAAGCTGGGAACTAATCTACTATCCTCATTTCTTATTCTACCTATTCCTATCTTTGTACATCTGTAAAGATCATTCCACATCACATAACACATAACCATCATATCTTTCACTGTTGTACTCTTTCTTCTTCTAAGACTTAGCTGAAATATCCCTTTCCTGACAAATGATTCTTTGGTAATAATAAATAAATGGTAGGACCAAGTCTCTAGGGACAATCTAGGCAGGTTCGTGGGTTCAAGCTAGGAGAGATGGACCAGTCCTTGGCTCATTTTATTATTAGTTGCCCTGTTGCACTGCCATAGAGATCTGTGATGGAGGCCCAGATTCATTCTCAGTTAACAATGACCTTTGGAGATAAGAAGTCTCCTGTGAGATGGCCCTCTGAGACATAAGGAATAGTATAACCAAGCATTTGCTATTCAATCTCAGTGTCCATTTTCTCCTTATTTTAAAGTAAATATTTCATATCATGCATAGAGATGTGAAAGATTTAGTTTCTGTAACTATATAAATTATATATATATATATTTTTTTCATATGTAATTACAAATTACATGTATAATTATTCTAATATGTAATATTAGAATTATTATGATATAATTATATGTATATGTTATAATTAGTAAGGTATATTTACTTTATCCTTCTTTCTTCCATCCACTCTCTGGTCATTTCAAAGCCATACTGATTCAACTATATTATTAAAGTATTCAATTTGGCAATGCCTTCTTTCTATATTACTGAATTTAGCTCCCTTATTGACTATAGATGAAGGCTACGTTTGTTCATTTAGCATAAGTGACGCGCAGCTGAGTTGCTTATAAAAATTTGAATTGAGCAAATATAGCAGTACAGTTTAACTAGTGGCTAGCAAGGCCAAATATCAGAGAGAAAATGGCTTGGGGAATCTGATAGGAAAGAGGGAAAAATAAGAGACAGTCTGCTGTATGGTATTAACCAGCCAACGGGAAACTGTTTGATGTCCAAAACAACTCTCAGACGTTTAATAATGTATATCTTTATGACATGGCTTTGAGCTGTTATTTCACCTCGGCTTTTAGCTAGACTGAATCAAATTTTAACAACCCTGATGACACTATACATATGCAAGTAGCAAATGCAGCCTATTAAAGCAGATGCAGTGTATTTAAAAGTGCTCAATTAAATTGTGGAATGTTTCTTGTAAATTAAGGCCCTGTTGAATAACCATCTTCCATGCAAATTATCTTTTTTCTTGGTTCCAACAATGTGCCTTCATCATATGTAGCAGCTTTAGCATACACTTCTTTGCAGGGCTTGACATAATGAATTCTGCCTCATTATTCCAATAGAGATGAGGAAAAGAACTTAGGCTTTTTAATTTTTCCTTGCCAGACAGCCTTTGTGAATGCACTAGTAGTCAGGGTTTACTTTTCCATGACCTGATCTGAGTGGGCTACGCTTCAGAGTGAATTATTTAACCAAGTGCATACTACCAATGCATTTATGAGATTCAACCAATGAAGTAGATTTCTGATGGAAAAATACCAGAGGAATATTCATGCTCTCTCTTACCATCCTCAAAACAGTAATTTTCCATTGGAAACACAGATGCTCACTATATTAATGCTTATTTAAAGCCATTAAGGAACAGTCATCAAGGAGAAAAATGTCACTTACTAGAGTGTAATTATCAAAAGCAACACAATGCAGGCAGATTAATGTAATATAAGTATTATATTCAGGTATGGCAACTTTGACTGATATCCAAATAGATAGATATAAGTGGAGTTACCTCATTATACCTTTTAGAAAACACCAATCAAATATGTTCACAAATGTCAGACAAATGTTTGACTAAAATAACTATCTAAAGCTCAAAGAAATACTTAATTTTTAATGCTAACAAAAATGCACAGTTAATATAAGCTCAATCTGATAGGATCAGGGTTGAATTTTCAACCTTCTAATGACTAAAAACATTATATAGATTCCCCTAAGATTTCAGATGCATGATTCAGCATGCTGTAATTTGAATTCAGAGCATCAACTTTCAAGTCTTGGCTCTGTCATTTGGTAGTTGTATGATCTTGGTCAAATCATTTAACTTCCCTGACTTGTCTTCTTTAAGTAAGACTAAATTATCTCTTATTTCCCTTTCATTTCTAGATTCTATCAGCATTAGCTGGGCTTAGTCTAATAAACTGGCACAAGCCTGGGAATGAAAAAGAGAACATTAGTGGATAGCGTCTCTAGATTCAGAAAAGCAATCTCTCTGATTGCTTTGATTGTATTTCTTAAGTCTATGTTTTCCTTTCCAGATGTAATGTCTCTAAATCCCACTAGTTAAAATATTAACTGTGCTTTGTTAATGAAATTTAAACTTTTTTAAAAATGTTCATTCTGTGGTAAAGGTGCTTTTTTAAAGATATTACCATTCATCTCAGTACAAAGTCTAAGGCAAAACAACTTATTCATCTAAATTCTGATAGTGCTTTATTATAAAAATTAATGATCAGGCACAATTATCATATTCTTTTCAAAATAAATCCTGGTCATAGAAAACCCCATGTTATAATAACTGGCTTTAGAAGCAAGTTAAATCCTAGATGGGGATGCCCATATTTGAATGTATCACTATATATATGTAAACACACACACAACACACATATATACTCATATGTATACGTGTGTATGTGTACTATTGTACTATTGTACTATGTGTACTATTGTAGTTCAGTCATATCATGACCTTGTAGACCATACTATCCAAGGGATTTTCTTGGGAAAGATATTGTAGTAGAGAGAAAGAACCTGAATTTTCAAATATTTAAAGCATGAGAGAGGAGAAAGAACAAAATTTGATCCAACTAGCATTCAGATTTCTTCAAGAACAAAATAATAAAAACTTATGTGTTTTCAAAATACTTACAAACAAAATACAAAAATACTTATAAAAATATAAGGGACCCTTAGGATGGGCTGAATATTCTAAATAAAATAGAAACCCCTATTTTTACCACATTTTGAACTTAGTAGGCTTTCTTACAATTTTTTTCATTTCTCTAGGTTTTGCCACATATACCACATATGTACGTGTGCGTGCGCACGCACACACACACACACACACACACAAATATATATATATATACACAGCAGTTAGGTAGCAAAATGGATAGAATGCTTAGTCTGAAGTTAAGAATACTTATCTTGTTAAATTCAAATCTGACCTCAAACACTAGCTGGGTGACCCTGAGTGAGATCTATTTGCCTCAGTTTTGTCATCTGTAAAATGAACTAAAGAAAGAAATGGCAAACCATTTCAGGATTTTTGCCCCAAAAACTCCCAAATGGGACCACAAAAAGTAGGACATAATTGAAAAAAAAGACTAAATAACAATAACCTTTCCTATTTTCCTTCTCTCCTAATTGCAACTGCCTCTTCTTCCTCCTTTAATTTACCTTGTATATATTTATGTATTTACTTAGACATGTACATGTTATTTCCTAGATAAAATGTAAACTCCATGAAGGTAGAGATTATTACCCTCTTTTTTTTTTAACCCTCAGGGTCTAGCATAAAATACTTGATACACAGTCAGCACATAATATTTATTAATTAATTGAATATACAACCAAATACCACCTTACAGAAACTCCTGAAACCATCATTTGGCTAGCCACCTATTTATTACCTTATTTCCAGAGAAAGTAATACTGCCCCATAATAGTATTTTACCAAATGCATTGGAAGCTTAGATGAGCTATAGATGTAGTTCATTTTAGGCAATAGATTGCTTTAAAGGATATTTCTACATATTGCTTTTGGAAATTGAATCATACTTTTTCAATGACACATTATAATTTATAATTTTTTCCCTCCAAAAACAATACTTATTCCAAAATAAAGATTTTTTTAAAAATCATATTTAGGAACACAATAACTTTTTATCTTGAGGCTTATTCATTCCAGATATGAAAGATAAAAAGCAAGTCAAGATGCTACTATGAAACCTAGTTTTTGTTGCTGCTGTTCAGTCCTGTTCAACTCCCCATTTGGAGTTTTCTCACCTTGCTACTCAAAAACTTATGCAAATCAAGAAGAAATGAGATAAAATTAAAGATGCAGAAAAGTTATTTAAAACAGAGAATGGGAAGAATGATCCAAGAGACAAGGTATGTTTTCAATTAAATCTTTTTTTCCCCCCCCTGAGGCTGGGGTTAAGTGACTTGCCCAGGGTCACACAGCTAGGAAGTGTTAAGTGTCTGAGACCAGATTTGAACTCAGATCCTCCTGAATTCAAGGCTGGTGCTCTATCCACTGCGCCACCTAACTGCCCCTTCAATTAAATCTTAATAAATTTACACATCCAAATAAAATGAAACCGTAGATGCAAACCTTACCTTAAAAGTCCTAATTAAGTAATTAAATATTTTTAGTTATTAATAGCATCACAATTTCTTTTTAAGAGGGGAGCAAATCTGTGATTTCATCAGGCACAGGGAAGTCTTATCATGAGATGAGAACATTTATCATCATCCTTCCACTCTTGAGGATCAGCAAATTACCCATGCTAGATTCACAGACGCTAAAAAATACTTATAACTCGTTCATGTCTATCAAAAAAGTTAATCTGAATTGAAAGAATCAATTCAGAAGTTTCTCTCAATTTTAAACCAACTTTGACATTATTAATTAACCCATCTATTTTAATAATTTTCACACTAGCTAATAAATAGCTGCCTCAGCAGAGTTTCAAACATAATTTTAGAGACCTGATTTAATTCAAATATTACCACCTTGTGGAATAAAAAGAAAGATATAATAAAGTTCCTTTCTTCAAGGAGATTATAATCTTATCAGAGGAAAATTCATATGCATAAGAACTCCAAAATGTACGCTACAAAGAATTCATAGTGGAAATACCCAAAGGGGAATAATCAATATGCAAAAAAGCTTCCTAGAAGTATGAGTTGAGAGGGTCCTTGGGAAAAAAAAAAAAAAAAGTCAGATTTTTATTTTTAAGGAGGACCACTGAGAAAAAGTGTGATCTTTTCAGAAAGAAGAGTCTGGTCTGACAAGTAGGAGGTACTTAAGAGTTAGGAAATATAAGATAAAACTAGATAAGTGTTGAAAGAAGATTTTAAGAGCTAAAAGTGGTCTCTTAAGATAAACTGTCTCAATATTTCTCTTCCTGCTAATCATTTTTACAAAAGGGAACTCAGAGGATTTTAATAGTTCAAAGAAGTTATCCCCTTTTCTTTATCCTGTTGCCTAAATAAAGAAGGCACTGTTTTCTTTGGTTTAGTGTAAATGATTATGCTTAAAAAGGATGAAATCTCTCCTCAGTAATAATTTAAGCCTCCTCTTTTGTTGCAATAAGAACTGCTTCCCATTTACTGGCTCTGTGAATGATGCAAAACAAACTGCTCAAAGGAACATATCTTTTTTTGTTATAGAAATGTCACCTGCCAGATGATCACATTAGGTTTCTATCAACTATCAGTAGGATGTGTCATACTCTTGAGGAAATAAATAAACTTCAATTTTCCTGCTTGTCCATATCATGTGTTGGCTTATTTATTAACAGTAGCTACTCAGAACTCCCCCCCCCCCCAAATAAATAAATAAATAAACAAACAAATAAATAAATAAATTTGGTCAACAACAGAAAAGGCAAAGTAAAATCATTAAGGTAAATACCACTCTTAAGGCCAAAGTAAAAAGTTTGATCTTAATTAGATACATTTAAAATGGTACAAACTGTAGCTTCTGAAGCAAAGTAGTTATGTTTTTTGTTTGTTTGTTTGTTTGTTTGAGCACAAGTTAGGTTAGTTAGATGGAGCAACATATAGAATGTTGGATCTGAAAGACCATTTCCTGAATTCAAAGCTGGCTTTCACACTTACTGTGTGGCCTTGGGCAAGCCATTTCATTCTGTTTGCCTTGGTTTCCTCATCTGTAAAATGATTGGAAAAGGATATGACAAATCCCTCCAGTATCTTTGCCAAGAAAACCTCAAATGGAGTAATAAAAAGTAAGGCACAACTGAAAACGACCAAACAACAACAAAATATAAAGGTAACTGTAAAATACACTCATCAGGTAAGAAATTAGCAACAGGGAGTTCATCTAAGAGACTTTTTTTTTTTTTTTTGGTCAGTAATCCAGTTAGTGGAATATATTGCATCCAATATCAATCATCTTTTATGGCTCACCACTAGGGTCAGCTAGATGGCACAGTGGATAGAGTCCCTGAAATCCGGAGAACCTGAGTTCAGCTTCAGCTTCAGACACTTTACACTTATTAGCTGTGTGGCTCTGGGCAAGTCACTTAACCCTAATTGTCTTGCAAAAAAAAGGGAAGGAAAAAAAAAAAAAAGACTAACCACTAGTGGGCATGAAAGTAGATCAGCTATTACCAATGACCTATAAATAAATTTGAAGAAATTTTTTTCTTCCAGATTTTCCAGGGACTGTGTTAAATCCTGGAAATGTAAAGAAAGTTAAAAAACAGTTCTTGACCTCAAGAAATTGACAATCTAATTGGAGAGAAAACATGCAAATAACTATATACAGTCTATATTCAGTATAAATTGGAGATGATCTACAGAAAGAAGGTACTGGCATTAAGAGGGATCAGGAAAGGCTTCCTTTGGAAGGGAGGAATTTAGCTGGGATTTGAAAGAAGCCAGGAGGCAGAAAGAAGGAGGGAGAAATTTCAGACATGGCATATAATTGGCAAGAATTCTTGGAATGAGATAATGCAATATGTCTTGTTTGAGGAAGAGCAAGAAAGTCAATGTCATAGTATCATTAAACATATGTATGACAACGTATAAGATGGAAGAGACTGGGTAAGTGGGAGGGGAAAGGCAGGTTATGAGTTTTAATGCCAAACAGAGACTTCAAACAAGATCTATTTGATCCTGGAAGTAATAGATGATAAGCTCAAAAAAAGAGATAGTTCAAGATAAAAATAATTAACAGGAAATTCTTGTCAGCGGAGGGGTAAAAGGAGATAATTTGAGATACAAATGATTAAGAGAAATTCCTGTCTTATTTACAAATATCGCCAGAACCTCTTGGGTAACATCTCTGTGCAAACATTGTTTTGATGACCCTAGTTATGTATAAAAGGAAGTTCTAAAAAATGGAATCCTCACACTCAGTCTACACCAGCCTTGTACCCACCAACTGGCATCCCCTTGCCAGGCAGTTTGGTCTTCCTGGAGGCCAAATGCCTGTCTATCCCTTTACTATCAATAAAGACTTTGTTTTGATACAGCATTGAGTAGCAAATTCATTCACTACCGAGCCTGCCCTTGGGTTACTTTGGGGAAGGAGAGGTTAATCAGACCCAGGAGGAGAAGAGCTGATCCATCTCGGCTTAGAACCCCAATTTACTCCTCATCAATAGAGAGATATTGAAGTTTACTAAGCAGGGAGAGTGACATAATCAGACCTGCACTTTAGGAAAATCATTTTGACTACTAAATGGAGAATGAACTGGAATGGGGAAAGACTTGTGGCAAGCAGACCAACCAGCAAGCTACTACAATAGTCCAGGAGGGAGGGAAGGATGGACTTCATCAGGGTAGTGGCAGTCAGAGAAGGGGACATATTTGAGAGATGTTGCAAAGCTAGAATCCACAATCCTTGGCAATAGATTAGATATGAGTGGGGAGGGATCAGTGAGAGAGAGAGAGAGAGAGAGAGAGAGAGAGAGAGAGAGAGAGAGAGAGAGAGAGAGAGAAAGGAATCAAGGACAATTCCTAGGTTATGAGCCATGGATAGTAACAGGGAAATTAAGAAAAGGGAAGAATTCAGGAGATCAGTTTTAAAAATGTTGAGTTTATATTCTAAAGATTACTGGAGTACTACTAAAGAGCACTATAGTAAATGGAGAATGATAGGATATTAGAAAAGAACTCTACTTTTAGAAGACTACAACTTTCTAGTATCGTCCTTGCTGAGTGAAATGAACAGAACCAGAAGATTGCTGTACACTTCAACAACAATGCTGTATGAAGATGTATTCTGATGGAAGTGGATATCTTCAACATAAAGAAGATCCAACCCACTTCCAGTTGATCAATGATGGACAGAAACAACTATACCCAGAGAAGGAACACTGGGAAATGAATGTAAATTGTTAGCACTACTGTCTTTCTACCCAGGTTGCTTATACCTTCGGAATCTAATGCTTAAAGTGCAATAAGAAAATTGGATTTACACACATATATTGTATCTAGTTATACTGTAACACATGTAAAATGTATTGGGGTTGCCTGTCATGTAGGGGAGGGAATAGAGGGAGGGAGGGGAAAATTTGGAAAAATGAATACAAGGGATAATGTTATAAAAAAAATTACTCATACATATGTACTGTCAAAAAATATATAATTATAAAATTTAAAAAATATATTAAAAAAAAAAACTTTCTAGTATCATCTTGACAATCTCCAGAGGTGTTATAACTTTTGACTTCCTGCTAACTTCCTTTACCACAGGTAGAAGGTAAACATTTGGAATGTCACCATTATGTATGTTCTACCTGAAGATTTTCCAGAGAATGCAATGCACCATACTATGTTTTAAGCAATTTGTTATCACTATGTTCCTGCCAACTCCAATGTGGCTTTTTCTTAGGTATCATCGTTTTTTAACCTTTCTGTAGAATTTATCACTATTGAACATCTTTCCTTCTTAGCTTTTCTCTATTCTCCTCTTGTTTTCCTAACCGATAGTCATCATTTTTAGGTTCATCATTTTTCCTTGACTTCTTAAAGGTGGATGTCTCCGATGGCTCTGTCTTCAGCTCACTCTCTCTTTTCTTCCACTGTAAACTGTCCCTTTGCCCATCCCTACCCATGGCTTCATTTATTTACTCTACTCAGGTGGCCTCCACACTTATATTTGCAATTCCAATCTTCAGATGGCTTTCAGCTTCTATTGTCCATTAAATATCTGAATGTTTCATCCATCAAACTCAACATAGCACAAACTAAACTCATCTTTCCCTTTAAACTTGTCCTTTTTCCTAATTTCTTTAACAACTGATGGCACCATCATTTTCCCTCAGCTTCAATACCTTAACTCTTCTCTTCATTTTACTCATCTCTCCCAATTTATCCCAATCTAATCAATGATCAGGAAGATCATGGAGTAGTAAGAACACAGGTTTGATATGCGAAATTTGGGTTTCAGTTCTCACACTTGGCAACTATATATTATAGGTAAATTGCCTAAGCTCTATGAGTCTATTTCCTCATTTATAAAATGGGTAAATACCTACCTTGCTGAGCTATGGCTTTGTAAACGTAATGTTCTTTATATAAAGCATACAAAAAGATAGACGCCAGATCTATGATTTCACTGATAGAGAGGGAGCTCTTGATAAGCAACTTCCTCTGCCAAAGAAGGTCTATATTTTCTTAAGTCTTTTATTTTATAGTCAGTTGCCTGGAGCACCAAGAGATTACCATGACTTACCTAGACTGAAATGGACAATAGGTACCAAATCAAAACAGATTCTTCCTGGATTGGAAGCCAGTTCTTCATCTAATATACCACACAACCAACCTCTCCTTCTATGAACTCTATATAAAACATTGTAAAGTACTTTGCAATCTTTAAGAATGCTCCAAAGTTGCAGATTATTATCACTATTATCTTTGTCAATTTTATACCTCTTCCATTGATCTGCCTCTTTCAATTCCTAATAATGATTCTGTCTTGTTCAGATACTAGCATACATTAGGTACTTAATAAATGCTTATTGACTGACTGTCTAATTTACTTCTCCTCTGAATTATCATTATGACTTTCTGTTCTTCCTGCTCAAGTCCATCTTTTCTATGGCTTCCAAAGTAATCATTTTAATGCAGAGATATGATTGTTATTCATAAAAACTTTCAATGACTTCCCTTTGCCTAATAAATAAATACAAACACGCTAACCGAGCATAAAGCCCTCCACTATTTAGCTGTAACAAACTCTCCTTTCTTATTTGCTACTATTTTTACTTATACACCCTGCATTCCAGCAAATTAATCTCTTCACTCTTGTTCTCCTATCATATTCAAGCCTTTTTTTTACAACCCTTGCATTTTTTAATTAATCAATCAACATTCATTTATTAAGCATCAAAAGAACATGGTACACCTCCTTTGAATTTATGGGAATGCCTGGGAGACATTCCTTCTGTATGTCTATCTGTTAAAAGTTTTCTTTTTTACAAGGAGCAAACTTTAGTGCCACTCTCCTCTATGACTCCATCCTGGTTCCCTCCCTAGTAATCCCTCCTCTTTCTGTTTGTCTTTCCTTATGTTTATCACCATCTTAGGTAGAAAATAAAAACCAGACTTCAGAGCAGGTGTTTGGGCTGGTCCATTATACTGGCTGTACAGCTGGTTGTATAAGAGGGAGAGCAAAAGAAGCAGGTGAGACCTCTTTGTAAATTAGCATTGTCTGTCTGGTTACCTGGACAACTTTCCCTCTTTCTTCCCTGTAATGGAGAAGCCTAAATACCAATCCAGAGGAATAAACTCCTTGATTTTATCTACTTTCTTTAAGCTATCTCCTAGTAAAAGAAGCTGTTGTACTTACTAGAGCTCTTGGCAACAGCTGCTACCTTCCTGTTCCTATGACTCAATTACCTTGTCTCTCCAATTATGTTACCACTGTACTTACCTTTTATTCTAATTGTTTCAATTATTTTTGTACACTTCATATACCCGCTAATCCATAAAGGGAGGGAACCCTGTTCATCTGTGTTCCCAGAACCTAGCACAATGCCTTTGCATGTTGTAGGCATCAAATAAATGTTGATCAAACTGAAACAAAACTAAAGTTGAACATAAAAATAGCTCACATTCATAAACTGTTTAATGTTTGCAAAACATATTATCAAATTTATTTCACCTCATGCTCACAACAATCTTGCAAGATAAGCGCTATTCTCCCCATTTCATGGATGACAAAACTGAGACAGGGGTTAAGTGATTTGCCCACCTAGGAAGTGTATGAAGCAAAATCTGAATTCAAATCATCCTGATTCCTGGACCAGCAGTACCCTTCTGCCTTTAATAGAAATTCTATGGCATCAAGAAATATATTCAAGCAGAGTTGGAGGAAAATCAACAAAACAAGGCCAAGGAATTGTTCACTACTGCAAAAACTGGTCCTTACATAGGAGAGAACACTTTGGACAATATGTCATCAATAAGGATAGTAACATATTGCTACAATTGTAGCAGGGTCACCACAGAATGATAATGTCAATTAACAGAATACTTGGAAAACAAGCTCCTTTATGAGAACGGTAGGGTTAAAATGTGATTTTTCATAAATCATGAGGAGTGTTATCAGTGTATCACAAGTACTACAATAAGCAGATTGGTTTGCTCCTTTTAAGAAGATTGTAAAATGCTAGGAAACCTGGAATGTCTCTAAGAATATCTTAAGCAATACCACTGAGGGGAGGGGAAGGCATAAAAGAAGATGGACTAAATGACCTCTAAGATCCCTTCTAGCTCAAATTCTATGATCTTCCATGTTAATAGAAAGATTGTTAATGTATTAGAGAAAGTATTTTTCCTAGTTGCTTAAATACACTTTTCAAACTAAATGACTTGAACATTTCTATATTTTTCCTTTCTCAGATACACTTATGCTAAACTTCCTGCACATCAGATTTAAATACTGTAAAATGTACATTTTTCAATCCTTTTCATTTCTTGACCTCTTTTTTAAATTGGATACTCAGCCTTATCAAAGCACCAAATTTTCACTATAACTAACCAACTCAGGGCCTCATTATGAAATTTCTGCAGAAGATTTGTTACCTAGGAAACCAACTAGAGCATTGGTAGATTGTAGATTTTGATTTCAATCTTGCAAAAGAGTTTTCCAATCATGCTACTAAAGAAAGGTCATAAATCAACAAATCAGAACCAAGGTCAAGAAGTACCTGTATGAAAATTAATCTCTATAGGCCTATGGATTTTTTTTAATGGAAAAAACTTCCAGTCATCACAGACTTTTCTGTATTATGTAAATATTTCAAACAGGTTTCTTTACAAACATGAACTGTCAAAAAAAAAATCTGTTTAAAATAAATGGCTGCTCTCCAGCCTTCAGCTCTTCTATTTTATTTTTTAAAAAGGCAGGGTGGGGGGGAGGCCAACAAAATGACAATATTTAAGAGGAAACACTTCTCTGAAGCCAATTCACACATCTGGTAGCTGAATACTAATCCAAGACTGAACTCTGTATTTCTTATATGAATCATTTCAGAGCAATTGTTTAAGTGCTACACTCTCCTTAAACCACTGTAATAAAGATCACAATGGAGGTGCCCACTCTTCTCAGATTCAGGACAATAGGAACCTTTGAGGGCATCTTTCCTAGTTAAGTCATACTCATGTATAGAATAATGGGGGAGGGGGGAGGAAACGAAGTCCCTAAGTTATAATCCCTATGAAGAAAATACCACACTATCCTCTAACTTTTTATTTGCTTAAATTAACAGCAATGCTAATTGTTTAAAGTATCCAGTTAACATGAAGTAGACATTTTAAATTGGATTTAACGATGCTGCATTGATCATTTATCAAATATTAAAGATGCCAACAAAATCAACTGATTTTAAAGCTTAGTAAGTATGGCCATCATTACTGTTCCCAAAAAGTCAGCCACTGTGTAGTTAATATACCATAAACTCAGACATTAAACAAAATCTCATTGTACAAACCCCATAGATTACTGGGAACAGTACTTATTTTTCATATGATTAAAAAGGGGCAGAAAAAATAATTTCAAACTCAAAGAGAAATAATTACATTCTGAATTAACAAACAGCAGCTGGTCAAGGGAAATCAAAAGACAAAAAGGTGCCATGAGAGTTGTTTCATAATAATGCATATGATAACACTTTTAAATTAGCTAATTAGATTTAGGAAAACCAAATGTGGTTTGTATGACACCATCAAGGTGCTTAGTAAGGCCAAATAAGGATTAATAATTTCAAAAGATTTCTTATATTTCAAATATTACTTTGCATGCTGATGCATCTTCCGTTCAGAGCAGATTCTGTTACTATTGAGATTACAAAATATCTGTTAAATCTTTTTATCATTATTGTGTACAAGTTTCTCAATATATTTCAAAGAGCTGATAAACTGAGAAACCTAGGTTGAAAGAATAAAGAGTAAGAAGAAAATGTGCTTCAGTATTTGCCACTAGAAGGAACTTGGGGAGTTTTAAGTCTTATTGCAAAGATTTATATTAAGTCTTTAGCAAATTCCATTGTCTACCTTCCTTCTGGATATCTAAGCAGAAGTCAGGTAATGTAGTCAGATCAAATAATATACCCTATTTGGACTTCTGTGTTGCAAATAAATTTTTAGATGTAAAAGAAAAAAAAAAGTCTTCTCTTTAAGTACAATTTATGAAGTTGGTTGATTGTCCCTTCTCAGAAGCAAGAACTTACAGACCAAAAGAGCTAGAGAAGGGCAGGCAGGGAATTCTGAAGATCTTGAGCCTATAATCTTGACAGATTTGTTGTATTACAATGGATCCTTCTACAAGTCCTATCTGTCAGAACTCAACACCCAATGGAAAGAACAACTTGGGACCTTCAGAAAATCCAAATGTCAGACCAACAGACTTTAACATCCTGAAAATATTTGGTAAAGGGAGATATGGAAATTTTCTCTTGAGCAAATGCAAATCTGTTGGGAGATTTTATGCTGTTTTACAGAAGAAATCCATCTTGAAAAAGAAAGAGCAAAATCATATCATGGCAAAGCACAATGTACTCCTAAAGAATGTGATACACTCTTTTCTGGTGGTCCTCTGTTACTCCTTTCTATGAGGAGAATTCTTCTTACACTTGCCACACTGTTTCCTGAAACCTAGAGCTCAATTTTGTGCTGCTGATGTGGCTAGAGCTATTATTTATAGAGACCTGAAACCTAAGAATATTCACTTGGATTTCCAGGGTCATATTTTGTTGACTGATTGGGGCTTTGTAAAGAAGGGAGTCAGAAGAAATCACATCCACTTTCTGTAGCACCCTTGAATATTTGGCTCCTGAAGTATTGAGAAAATCATAAGGTTAATGATTAAACAGTAGATTGGTGGTATTATGAGATGTTCTGTGACTTGCCATGTTCCTATAGCTCAGATGTTTCTGAAACATATGAGAACATTTCTTCATAAGCCTCTCCAGATCCATGGAGGCAAAATAGTGGTAATCTGTGACCTCTTTCATGGCCTTCCCCAAAAGGACCAAAAGAAAAGACTTGTGGGCCAAAGCATACTTTCTTGAGATAAAAAAAAAAATCATGTCTTCTTCAGCACAATAAGCAAGGATAATTTATACCACAAGTGACTCACTCCTTTCAATCCAAATGTAGTGGGGCCTGTTGATTTAAGATACTTTGACCCAGAGTTCATTAAGGAAGCAATTTCCAGTTCTATTGTACATATACTGGATTTAACAGTCATCAACTTTGAAGGTTCCCGTGAATTTTTAGAGGTTTTTATGCACCTGGGGATGAGAATTTTTAAAAACTACTAATAAGCCCTGGCATCATCTCTAAAGAGGTACTTGTGTTATTTGTCTTTTGAGTCAAATTGTATTGTCCTAAAGTACAAAATGTGATGAGTATAACTGTATATGTCCCAGTTTTCTCACATTTATAAAACAATCCTCCTAAATGCTAAAGTAGAATGATATTCATTTGATGTGATAAAACTTAACAAAAAATAAGAAATAGAAGAAGAAAGGAAGGAAGAAAAGAAAGAAGGGGAAAAAAGAGAGTAAGATCTACTAAAAATTTGTGCTACTTTAGTTATGGTGGCAGGAATGGAGCACCCACCATGATCGGTAGAATATTTTAGAAACTTACCTTTGTCAGTTCCCCTAATGATGATCATGTACTGTGTAAGACACTCATTTATAAACCATAAAATCAATTTATTAATATATAATGGGAGGTATATCTGGCCTCAATACCAATAATGGCTATTTTTACATCGTACCTTTAAATAAGTTAATTTAAAGAATCTTGAAATTATTTTGAGTTTTTCAAATTATTCTATTATGGGATGTATACTCCTAAGGAAATCAATGACAGAAAGTATTGCTATACTTTTGCAGTGGCAAACTGGAAATGAGATGGGTGCCTATTTATTGTAATACATGAATATGGTCAGACTATTACCTTTAAGAAATATTGAATATGAAGGATTTCGAGAAACTTAAAAAGACTTTTAAGAACTGAAATGACCAAAATAATTCGAACCAGTGAAAACAATTCTAAAAGACATCAGGACTGAAAAGAATGAAAGGACAAATTTGTGACTCCAGAGATCTGTTAATGAAATATATCTCTCTCCTTTCAGAAGAGATATAGTGAGAACTGGGATGGAATGAGGCCTACATCTCCCACATAATCAATGTATCAATTGTTTTGCTTAACTCTAACAGTGTAACAATTGTTAACATTTATATGGTGCTACAAAGTTTATAAAGCATTTGATATACATTATCTCATTTAAGCCCTATCATAACTCTTTGAAGTAGGAACAACAGTCATTTTCTTCCATTTTCAGATGACAAACTTGAAGCACAGCTGTTTGATCATACAGCTAATAAAATTTCAGAGACAGGATTTGAATCCAGGTCTTCCTGACATCAAATCTAGTATATGACTCATTATGCCTTTCTATTTTATTGTGAGAGGAATTCTATTTAGGAAATAATGGTAATTTTTGAAAAGCATTAATAAAAAAAAATCTAAAAACATGATTCTACCACAAAAAAGTACAACTTTTTTTTGTATCACACTAGCAACTAGGTGGCCCAGGAGATAGAGCCCTGGGCTAGGAATCCAGGAAGACAAGAATTCAAACATCTAACCTGATTGCTTCAATTTTCCCCTCTATAAAATGGGGGGTAGCATATACTTTCTAAGGTTGCTGTGAGGATCAAATAATAATTGCAAAAGGCTTAGAATAATGCCTGGTATATGGTAAATGCTATATAAGTGCTAACTATTGTTAATATTATTTTAAGCATGTGATTGTTAATGTAATGTTTCAGGATCACTATTAACAAATAGGAGGACAACAAAAAGTTAGCAATTTTATCTCTGATAACAGATCTGTTTAGATTACTATTTTTGAAATTCAGAACAATCATTTTTCTGAATAGCTCAACTTTCATTAGTTACTAAAGTAGAATGCATTTAAATTACAAACAATAACATTTCTGAAAATGTAAAGAATATTGTTCCATTTAAAAACATTTTTTCTGCACCTCCAACTCTAGAGTCTTATGGCTTAGTGGAAAACCCTCTCAGTTTTGCATATGGCAATTAAAATTACAATTATACATTGTGAGCTTATTTTACAAAAAATAAAACAAAATAATTTACCGAATTTTTTAGGCTTAACTAACAGGCTTAATACTTAGTCAACACCAATTCTTCTATTACTGGAGAACTTTATCTTAAGCTCCAGAAGTGGAGAGATTCAAGTACTGATAAAGACTATAGAAGTATTTTAAAGCCTGAATTTTTAAATGCAATTTAATGCATTACTCTGAATATCCTACAAGCACATCTTTGCAATAGTTCATAGGACAATTGTCTTGCTGTTAAAACTAAATACTTAATCATTACTTTAAGCATATTTAAAAAAAAAAAAAAAGATTATGACCTATAGTTATCCCAACAGCTAGTGTTCATATGATGTAGTAGAAAGTACTAGAGATATAAAATTCAGAGACCTGAGCTCTAATGCTGATTCTCCTAGCCATGTGGACAACTGGCAAGTCACTTAACCAGGCCTCTGTTTCACTCATAAGTGAAAATAATATCAGCTTGCGTTACCTACAGGGTGTTGTGAGAGAAATGGAAGATTTTATAAATCTTAAAATATTGTATAGCTTGAGGCATTATTGTGAAGAGTCAATAATATTTATTAAGAATTTACTATGTAGATTCATGTAAAAAGAAAATGATACCAGGAGAAAGAATGAGTTGGATGGAAGAAAAAAGGAATAAAATTCAAAATATCTTTAGATACACTCTGGACTTGTATTTTCATTAGTATGAGTTCCAAGTGAAGAAAATTCTGACCCATTTAGAACATGTAGCAATTTAAAATCCTTTAAAAAGGAAAAAAAAAAAGTAGCTTTAGCTGCCAAGAGGTTAATGGATTTGCTCGAGGTCACAAAAGTCAGTATGTGACAGATGAGAGTTGAACTCAGTTTCTGATATTAAGGCCTAAACTCTATACATTCCTGCCTCTTGTATCTAAGTGGACTGTTTAAATAAATGGTTTATTTAAAAGGTGGAAGTTATTTTGCTTATCCTAATGGGACTAAGAGAAAAGCAAAACTTTATTGCTATGCTTTTCAAAAACAAACTGTTTTACTTTTTAAAAAGACAAATTAAAAATCATAGCTATTTTCATTCTCGGGAAACCAAAATAACCTGAAATCAATTCTTGCATATTTGGTTTGATTTCTGTCAACCAACCTCATTCTGCCCAGGGGAATGCATTTCTTGATGAATTTGATATCAAACAGAAGTCACTATGCGCAGCCTCAGATAAAGGGGGAAAACAGCGTCCTCCTCCTCTTCGTCCTCCTCCTTCCTTTCCTCCTCCGTTAGAAACAATAAATACGGCAAGGAAGAGACACACATACTTACAAACGGACGCACCCCAAACACACCTCAGCATTTACCCCCAACACACACACACACACACACACACGTACACACACACACACGTACACACACACACACACACACACAAACTAGTCCAAACAACCAGGCCAGAACGGTTTTCATCTCCGACAGAATTACAGCTTTGGAAAAACTAGAAGGCAACAAGAGGGATAATACTCTCCTCCCCTCCCTTCCAGTTGGAGGAGAAAGAGTAGGAAAGCAAAACACACACACACACACACACACACACACACACACACACACACACACACATTTGTTTTAGTGCCTTGGAGGGAAGTAGTACTGGATTAATACTGGGAGTATCCCTTTGAAAAAAAGGTGTCCAGATTCCCAGGTATACCCTCTCCACAACAACTCTCACTCTGGATCCTTCCTCTCCTGGGGTCTTCAACTTCCAATCTTCCAAACCCTATTCAGCGTCAACCTGCAGTGGAAAGGCTCTCCTTCGTACCCTAACCTCTAGCCGGAGGAACCGGAGACAATAGGAGGGTTCAGCCCATTTATTTAAACACCCACAACCCGCGGGAAGGGGCAGGACCCAGAAGAGGGAGAGAACAACACAACCCCCATTCTCTCCAGCCACCCCCATGTCCCAGTCAGCTCCAGCCAGCCCATCTCTTACCTATTCCACACAAAGAGCACACGGACGCACTCACTTCTCTCCTAAGGGAGGTTATCCCCACAGTAGCCACCGTGTTTATCCTTCACACACATTAATCGGCCCTCTTCCCCTTTTCTACCGGGAGGATTCACCTACCTGCAGGTGTTTGTCCATAGGAATGCAGGAAGGGGAGTGTGGGGCCAAAACGAGAGGGAGGTTGGCCGGAGCGGGTGGCGCTGGGGAATACCCCGGGATAGCGAGGGTGAACGTGGAGGGACAGGGATATGTTTGCGTGCGTGCGCGTGTAAGAGAGAGACAGGAAAGGAGAAAGGTCTTTGGGGGTGAGGACCGCAGGCAGAAGAGCAGGGGAGAGGAGAGAGGGAGGGAGGGATGGGTGAGCTGCCTCTCCTCCACCTCCTCCCCCCTCCACCTCCGCTGGGACCCAGTGGCCGGCCCCGCTGCCCCAGCCCGGGCTCTGGAGCTGTAGCCTCTGCCGCTGGCTCTGGCTCCTGTGCTGGGGCGGCTCCGGGACGCTGGGGGCACAGACGGAGGAGGCAGCCGGGGCGGCCGCTGGAAATGAGGGGGGAGGCGGGAGAGGAGGAGGAGAGGAGGAGGAAGGGAAGGAAAAAGAGAAAGAGGAGGAGAAGGATATTCACTGCTCAGGGGAGGAAAGGCACCGACAGAAAAGTGGCTCGTATCGGCTACCGGAAATCGCCGCCGCGGTCATAAATATACCACAGGAAGTGTGTAATAACAACACCTAGCGATACACACACACACACACACACACACACACACACGCGCGCGCGCGCGCACACACACACACACACACACACACACACACACACACACACACACACACACGCAGCCCGCTGCCTTATCCAGGTTTCAGTCCAGTCCTCTCCCGGCAGCTACCGATCTCACACAGATCATGGCTACATCTAGCCTAGAAAAATATTTATTCACACACACACACACACACACACACACACACACACACACACACACACACGCCGTACAGACAGGGCATATGTCCGCATGGGAGTCTTCTTTCTCCCTCTGGCCTGACTCAGTTTCCCTGGAAGAACTCTGTCTTCTAATCCTTAGGGTACTGACAGAGTTTTCCACAACTTCATTCATTCCTTCTTTTGTCCCCCATTCATTCAACTGGCAAGGATTAAGCGCCTACTATTTCCCTGACCCAGTAGAGAGAACAGCCCTAAAAAGCCCTAAAAAGTACCGGCCCTCGAGACGCTTACATTTTCTTGGAGAAAATAATCACGTCTGCAAATAAGTAATTTGGGGACCAGGTACTATTCTGCAAGGATCTGGACAGACTTCACTTCTAAGGAATGATGCGAGCAGAGTGATCTCTCTACACTGTATCCCCGTATCTTTCCCCCAACAAACTCACTCTCCCGGGCCTCAGTTGTGAGGCAGAGGACCCGTGAAAATGGAAAGGGGGCTGCAGGAAAATTTAAGAGATGCCCCAAAGACACACACACACGCACGCACGCACCTATATCTGGACACACTAACCCTGGAACCTGTGCAGGATTTTCAAGGAGCTTGGAAAGAGGGGTGGGAGAATCTCCTAAGTGATCTGGAAGTCCTAAGGTATAAAAGAGAGCACCAAAGACCAACAGAAGTTCAGAGCTGCAGCATTTCAAAACCAATTACGGCAGCCAATGTTCTCGCTGCCCCTTCTCCTTGGGATTTTAAATTCCTTCCGACCTTGCTGAAAGGTGCTTTGGGAGGGCTGACTGTGTTATTTATATACTCTTGGTGCTGTGGAGAAGTAGTGGGACGAATCTGGTTCTGAAGCGATGCTGCAACTTGTTGAATCTGCTGGAAATTACTCAACAGATGTAATTTCACCTGTGCAGAATCCTGGGCCAGGTGGGTAATAGAAAACAATTCACTCATCCCCTTACTTTTCTATTTCTTCACTTCCTGTCTAGACTCCTCGAATAGGAAAACAGTTTCCATCCTCCAACTGGCATCTAGCTTTCTTCTGGAGTCTTAGTCCATCCTAGTTATACCCACATGGTAAGAGGGAAGAGGGAAAGGGGGAAAGAATGGGGACGGTTTCCATTAGGAAAGGGATTACTGTGACCAAAGACACCAGATGCAACACTTACTCCGTGCAAAGTCGTTTAGACAACTCCTACCTACAGGAAAACCTCAGCTCAGCTAAAATGCAGGCAAACTACACGTTATTCAACCAATCTCTGGAAGGTCACCTCAAAGCTGATCCTTGAGGATTTCACTTTCCCATCCCAAGGACTGATTTGAGACAATGTTTTTATTACATTACTTCGAATGAACAAATCTTCAGCTCATATTCTTGTTGCAAAGCTTTAAAATAATTATGTAAATGTTAAAGACAATGTAATATCTATGTAGAGCTGTTGAATGTAATATCTATGTAGAGCTGTTGAATGTGTCAAATTAATTGGACACAATCCTAAAAGAAATTCCTTTCATGATGGATCCAGAAATGATCTAGCTAAAGTTTAACACCCTCCCTTGCACAGAGAAAATAAATAAAGAGCACTCCTCTCCCTATCATTTGTGTGATTAATGTATGTTAGCAAAATGTCACCTTAAAATTTGGCTTCTGACAGTATTATTACTGGACTTATATCCCAAAGAGATCTTAAAGGAGGGAAAGGGACCCAAATGTGTTTGTGGCAACCCCTTTTGTAGTGGCTACAAACTGGAAGGTGAATGGATGTCCATCAATTGGAGAATGGCTGAATAAATTGTGGTATATGAATGTTATGGAATATTGTTGTTCTGTAAGAAATGACCAGCACTGACTTCAGAGAGCATTGGAGAGACTTACATGAACTGATGCTAAGTGAAATGAGAAAAACAGGTAGATCATTATACACCATAACAACAAAACTATATGATGATCAATTTTGATGGATTTAGCTGTCTTCAACAATGAAATGATTCAAACCAGTTCCAATTATTCAGTAATGAAAAGAGCCATCTACACCCAGAGAGAGGATTATGGGAATTGAGTGTGGACCACAACATAGCATTTTTCACTCTTTCTGTTATTGTTTGCTTGCATTTTTGTTTTCCTTCTCAGGTTTTTTTTTTCTTTCTAGATCCAATTTTTCTTATGCAGCAAAATATAAATATGTATACATATATTGGATTTAACATATATTTTAACACATTTAACATGTATTGGACTATCTGCCATCCAGGGGAGAAGATGGGGGGAAGGAAGGAAAATTTGGAACAGAAGATTTTACAAGGATCAATGTTAAAAAGATTACCCAAGCATATGTTTTGTAAATAAAAAGCTATAATAAAAGAAAAAAATAAAGTAAGGTAAAAAAAATTGGCTTCTGAGTTTTAAAATAATAATCACATGAGATAATGTATGAAAAATAATATGCAAGTCTTAAAGTACTATGTAAATATGAACTATTATTATTGTTGGGATAATAGACCCAATCTGTACAGTAAACTCCCAAATGAACCAATTTCCACTTCTAGTGTGGGTCTGCACCTTCCCTACAAATTATAGCATAGGAGAGGTTCAGTGACTTGCCCAAGATCACACGGCTGGCATACCTTAAATCCAGGTTTTCCTCCTTCCTTGCCTGACTATATCCACAAACTTTTCTTATTTTTTTCTCATTACAATTATGTATTTGTCAATATAGAGCAATTATGTTCCAAAGTGAATAGAATGTTGGGCCTGGTTTTGGCTTCCTGAGTTCAAATCTGATCTCATTTCAGAAGAAAATGACAAAACATTCCAGTATCTTTACCAAGAAAGCCTCAAATAGGGTCAGGAAGATTCAAACACAATTGAACAACAAGAAAATGTAAGAATATATGTCTATATTTATAATATTATAGAAAGATTATAAACAAATACACATGCATGCTTGTTTTAAATGTCTAAATAAATGGTTCAGTGGAATGTATACGACCATATTTTCAGATTCATCTTTGTGAGTACTCTTTCCAATTATGCAGATGACAACTCTTCAATACCTTTGAATCCTATCCAAGTTTTGTCAGTTTCATCCACAAATTCTCCAAAGGAGACCCACACAAGGTCCTCAAAACTTTCATCTAGATCTTCTGACACTGCACGACTCTCTAGCCAATGCAATTCATGCTGTACTCAACACTGATTTTCAAATCAAAATGGTTTTCCTAAAACATAGGTCTGACCATATCAGCCCCTCTTCAAATTTCAAATGATTCCCAGTTACCTCAAGGATCAAATATAAAGTTTTCAGTTTGGTATTTAAAGTTTTTCACAACATGGACATTTCCTATCTTTTCTACCTTTTTATACTTTATTCTGCCCTACCCCATGCATTTCGTGATACAGCCACATTTTCTTACTCTCCATTTTCCTTCTCTATTCCTTTGTACTAAAGTTTTCTTATTTCTAAAATGTTTTTCTTCATTTATGCCTCTAAACTAGTTTCCCTAGATTCCTTTAAAACCCAGCTCAAATCTCACCTACAGGAATATTTTTCAATACCACCTTCTAGTACTAGTAATCTCTGAGATTACCTTCTTTATCTATATTTATTTATATATTTACCTCTCTTTCTGTCATCTATGTACTTACATTTATTTCCTTCTCCATCAGAATGAAAAATCATTGAAGATAGGGACTGTTTTTGCTTTTGTTTGGATCCACAATGCCTAAAATGTAGTAATTAATTAATTAAATGTGTTAATATTATCAGATTTCCCCAAGAAACCTGCTCTCAGAGAACTATACTTTAGAGAAGAGAACATTACAGTTCTGGAGGAGAAAGTGATACAGGGGACCTTGTACAGCCCTTCACTTAAATCCAATTCACTTGCATGTCCTGTCATCATCTCCCTGATGTCATAGTCCTCTTCAAGAATGAAGAACAACAGCAAGCATGTACATATATATGTAGTTATCTACATGTGCACACATATAAATATATATCCACATGCACAGTATATAAACTACACTGTAGCTTGTATTGCTAGGGAAAATGCTTGATTATATTGTATGGAAAACTGATTATTATACTATTTAAATTCAATGTTATGTGATTAAAGATTCTTTGCACCTAGAATTCAGCTTGACCTCCATAACTCTCCAGGAATACTAGAGAAGACTTCAAGGAATTTTGGATTGGGTTCTCCTCAAGTCCTGAATCAAATACAAAACACATTCTTGTTTTGTGTTATCACACCTAAAACTTGTTTTGCGTCTACCCAAGCTTGTTTTGGGGAGTGTCCCTTTTTATTTTGATGTCACTTAAATTTCTTATATATACTCATATCCATCTCAGTCTTACCTTGCTGTCAAATTGCCCCCTTGGAGAAATTACCTAAATGCAGGATTTGTGTGTAACTTGTGTGCAGATATCTTTATCAAAATCCTATGTAATTTAAAACTTCCAGAATCCAGGGAAAGGGAGCCACCCCCTCTTTCTATTTTGTCATATGAATAAGTAAATTTCTTTTTAAAATTATTCCAAAGTCTGTTCTTGTGGGTAAAACATGTACATATTTGTGTGTGTATATTTATACACATCTAACAATCAGTAAATTTTAATTAAGTGCCTAGAGACATGACTGTAATGACTGAAGAAAAGCAACAAAAATGTGATGGGAAGTGTTCTAAATGCTAGCAAATTATAAGACAATGAATGAAATAAATAATCCTTAACTCCAATGACTTTACATTCTAATGGGAGAGAAAAGTACATATAAAACTATACAGTCCATAAATATAAAAGTCAATAAATACAGATGTCTATAATATAGTTAAAGACATGGTAATTTGTGAGAAAGGGTGCTAATAGTTGGAGCAATCAGGAAAACCTTCATATGAAAGATAGTACTTGAGCTCCATCTTAGAGGAAGAGAGGAATTCTGAGACAAAGCTAAAGAGAGAATTCATTTCTGTTATGGATACAAAAATACAGAGAAAGAAGACAGAGTTGTAGAAAAAGAACAGAGAAAAGGACAATTTGGCCAGATGGTTTAATATAGGAGGAAAAGTAATATACAATGAACTTGAAAAATAGGTTGAAGAGGGCAGTTACATGGCACAGTGAATAGAGCATTGTTCCTGGGGGATAATGGGGAGGGGGAGAGAGAGAGAGAAAGTTGAAGCCTGACTTATAGATCGTTAAAAGCTAAAAAGAGGAATTTCTGTGGCAGCTAAGTGCAATGGAGAGAGAACCCAGATCTGGAGTCTATAGGACCTTCAGTCAACTCTGGCTTGAGATACCTGCTGTGTGGGCAAGTCATTTAACCCCATTTAGCCTCCAAGAAAAAAAAAAAAAAAAAAAAAAGAGGAATTCCTATTTTATCTGAGAGACAATAAAAAGTCATTGAGGTTGATGGAGTAGCAGAGCTGTGTGGTCAGATCTGTGCTTAAGGAAAATCACTTTGACAGCAACAATATATAAAATGGGGGGAAACTTGAGGCAGAGAGACCAATTAGGAACCTATTTTCCAGGAATCTAGTGGAGAGCTGATGAGGGAATAAAGTGGGTGGGCAGAAGGGGTCAGATGTGAGAGAAGAGGAAGTAGAAATGGCAAGATTTGGAAACTGATTGGATATGTGGGATGAGAGAGAGAGGCAACAATCATATAACAATTGTGCCTCAGCTGTCATTGTATTTCCCTCAGTCCCCATGTTTTTTGCCTTCTGTAAACCCAGAAACATCCATATGTTTGACAGGAGGTCCTCCATCTGCTGCCTGTATCAGCTTAGGAGACTAAAAGGGTGGATGAAGATAAGTGAAAATGTCAAGGTATTGGCAAAAAGGCTAGAATGTCTCTGTTAAGCTAGTTGAGGGTAATAAAAGAAAAAAAATAGGTGGACCAATAAACTATTTGTGAAATGACTGCTTCAGTTTCTAAATCGTTAGTGAACCTTGCCACAAAGCAGTTCTGTTACATTACCAAGTAAGTCATACTGCACTCTATCTAGACAAAGAGAAAACAACCAAAAGCAAACTGATTTTAGGATGGACTTATTTAATGAAATCAAATTCCAAGGCCATTGATGAGGTCAGTTCCCAATTAATCCCTCTGCCTCCACCATTTACAACTGTATCTACATCTGCATTTATAGCTGTATCTTGAACACATTACAAAAACTGATGCTCATACTAATAAACTTAGGTTAATAAAAATTGATTTTACTTAAGAAGTCAGGGAGGTAAACATATTAGAAAAAATTTTGAAAGAAGATTATTATTAATTATCTGTTTGGTTATTTTCAGTTGTATCCAACTTTCATAATTCCATGTGGAGTTTTGTTGGCAAAGATACTGGAATGGTTAGCCATTTCCTTCTCCAGATCATTTTTACAGGTGAGGAAATTGAGACAAATAGAATTAAGTGACTTGCCCAGGGTCACATAGCTAGTAAATGTCTGAAACAGGATTTGAACTCAGATCTTCCTGACTCTATGCCTGGTGCTGTGATACTTAGCTAATGGACTATTATTATTATTCAGTCCTTTCAAGAAGGCAAAATTCTCAAACAACCAATCTTTCAACTTGAAAAAAAAATAGGAGCTGCCCCCACCTCTGTAGAACAGTGTAACCATGATAGGTTTCTCCTCTTCCTCATTTGTCCATTTTTAAACCTCAACTTTCTAGAGGTTAAAGGTCAGTATCACTTTTCTAACCCCAATCTAGCCTACAGTTAGAAAGTGGATTGATAACATGCAATCTTTCATTTAAGGAAATTCTCTTTAAAGAAACTATTAAAGGAAAAAACTATCTGGATCTAAAACCTACAGGTTTTTTCAGCCCACACAAATGAGTGAGGAAGAAAAGGCAAAAGAACATAAACTTCTAGGCAGTCTTTTCAAGACATTATACTGTCACCCACAATTTTTTTTCTTCCAAATTTTGGCCTTTATTATGTATATGTTATTAGTAACAAACTTTCCCAAACTTTAACTATGTCTAACAGGAGGGAAAATCTTTATTAACGGTCAAGTTGTAAAAATACAAGCTATTACTATATTTATTATGGAAAGATACATATATTCTTTTGTAAAATGGTCAGAAGGACCCTGAGGCACATAAAAAATCATTTAGAGTCAATTGAGTCAATTCAAAGCCAATTGAAGTTCCAACATATTTGAAAGGACTATCTATACACATATCAACTTATATCTGAGATGTAAAATTAATAAAAATTAAGGTACCTGATTGATTTTGAATAGCAGAAAAGAATAATCAAACCAATTTTACTTAGGAATTCTTGAGAGTCCCCAGCACTACCTTCCCACAAGACATACTTCTTTGGGAAATCTTCTTCAAAACATCAGGGATAATTTGCATAAGTCAGTCTAGCTGCCCCAGAGAAAAAAGACAAAAAGATAAAAAGAAAGATAATAAAGACAGTAATGACTCTATTTGCTCCAAAAGTCTCAGAAAAGGGGGTAATTGTGAGGTATATTACCTGGGTATGAAGGTAATGGAGGAAATAAATAGCTAGATATTCACCATATGCTTTCATAATTGATGCTTAGTCATATCCAATTCTTGATGTTTTCTTAGAGGAAATTTTACCCATTTGGTGTTTTCTTAGAAAAGATATTGGTCATTTGGGGTTTTCTTGGAAGAGATATTGGGTCATTTCCTACTCCAGCTCATTTTATAGATGAAGAAACTGAGGCAAAAACAGGGCTAAATAACTTATCTATGGTCACATAGTTAGTAAGCATCTGAAGCTGGATTTGAACTCACAAAGATGGGTCTTCCTGAGTTCAGGACTGGTGCAGTATCTACTGAACCACTGAACTTCACCATATACTGCAAGAATGGAACGCACAGACCCATTTAGGAAAGAAGGAAAAACAAGCATTGTCTGTAGTAACTGCTTCTACTTTCTCTTCTCTCATTCCCTTATTTAACCTCTTACAAACTGGTTTCTGACCTCATCATCATGCAAAAACTTTTCTCTCTGAAGTTACTGATGATTTCTTCATTGTCAAATCCAAAGGCCTTTTCTTTTTTATATATAAATGGCTTTTTATTTTCAAAATATATGCAAAGATAGTTTTCAACATTCATCCTTGCAAAACCTTGTGTTCCAAACTTTTCCTCTCTCTTCCCCCTACCTTCTCCCCTACATAGCAAGTAATCCAGTATACGTTAAACATGTACAATTCTTCTGTACATATTTCTACATTTATTAGGCTGTTCAAGAAAAGTCAGATCAAAAAGGAAAAAAAAACTGAGAAAGAAAACAAAAAAGGAAACAACAAAAAAGGTGAAAGTACTATGTTGTGATCCATTTAAAGTCTGGACAGTCTTCTTTCTGGGTGCAGAGGGTTCTCTCTATCACAGGTCTATTGGAACTGGCCTGAATCCCCTCATTGTCGAAAAGAACCACATCCATTAGAACTGATCATCATATAATCTTGCCATTGCTATGTACAATGTTCTCTTGGTTCTACTCACTTCACTTAATATCAGTTCATGTAAGTCAAAGACTTTTTCTGAATCATCATTTTCCTAGGTCTCTCTGGAGTCTTTGACATAATTGATTTCCCTTCCTTGCTTGATAATCTCTTCTTCCTAAGTTTTCAAGACACTGTTCTCCCCTCATTATCTTCCAGGAAGCTGCCAGGGACCTCTTCTTTCTGTGTAGCTTCTTCACTTGTTGATCTTGTCAGCTCCCCAGGACTTTATTATAATTATTATATTTATGTTTATGATTTTCAAATATACCTCCAATCTCTCTGCTCACCTCCAATATTACATCTTCAATCACCTTTCAAACATTTCAAACTGCATGTCTCAAACTCACCAATTCCAAAACTGAACTCATAATCTTTCTCCCTAAAACTTCTCTTGCTCTTAAGTTCCTCATTACTACTAGAGGAACCACCATCCTGCCAGTTCTTCAGGCTTCCAACCTAGGTGTTTTCCTCACAGTTTACTTCCCCCTCACTTTCCATATCTAATTGGTTGCCAAGGCCTGTTTGTTTCACCTTTTCACCATCTCTATGTTATTTTCTCTCTGACACTACCACAATTCTGTTCAAGCCTTCATCACCTAGACTATTGCAATAATCTTGGTTGGTCTGCCTACTTCAATCTCTCCTCACTCCAATCCATCATCCATTCAGCCATCATAGTGGTTTTTCTAAATAAACTTCAGGAGTCCCCTTTTTTCTTCAGGATCAAATACAAAGTTTTTTGTTTGGTGTTTAAAGCCCTTCATAATCTAACCCCTTCCTACCTTTCCAGTGTTTTCACATCTTACTCTCTACACTATACTCTTCAATCTAGTAACACTAGTCTTCTGACTGTTCCAAGAACAAGACACTCCATCTTTTGCTTATCTATGTGCATTTTCTCTGGTTGTCCTTTAAGTCTGGAATGTATTCTGTCCTCATTGCTGCCTACTGGCTTCTCTGGCTTCTTTTAAGTCTCAACTAAAATCACTAAGAAGCCTTTCCCAACCCCTCTTAATTTTAGTGCTTTTTACTTATCACACATATAGTTTATACATATTTGTTTGCTTGTTGTCTTCTCTGTTAGATTGTGAACTCCTTGAGGGTAGAGACTTCTGCCTCTTTTTGTGTCTATAAGGCTTGTTTAATAAATGCTTACTTTTTGACTTGCTTTTAAGCTCAGTCCTTTACAAATACAATTTCATTTGATCCTCACAACAATATGTGAGGTAGATGCAATTATTATCTTCATTTTATGGCTGAGGAAATCGAGGCAAGCTCAGGGACACAAAATGTTTGAATCAGGTCTTCCTGTGAAAGGTCCAGAATTCTATCTATTCTGTTCAACATTGCTTTTCCAAAGAATTATTCCTACAGCTACCTGAAGACAGCTTTTTAAAGCAAACCAGGACTATGGAAACTAGATATAAAATTTAAAATAGTCTAGAAAAATTTAAGTAGTCTAGAGATATGACAAAGCCAATTGAGAACCAGAATAAGACCTGGTACCTGGACAGAAGACATTTAGCTCCATCTGCTGGGAAACAGCTAAACAGCAGGAAATAGGAAAGAAAAGCTGAGAACAAAAATAGCAAAAAGAATAACCAATACCTATTAGTAACTGATTGATGATGATGGTGATAGTGATGATGATGATGGAAGAAATATATGTAACAATGTTGGCATCCCAGGGAAAAGCCCCATTTTTTATAGCTCTGTTTCTATTGATTATCAATCAATCAACCAGTCTTTATTTTTTGAACATCTTCTATGACCAGGCATTGTTCTAGGCACTGGGTATACAAAACAAAATGAGACATTCCCTACCCTCAAGAAGATTACCAATGTAACCAGAATATACATGTAGGAGGTAACATGAACTAAAAACTCAAACCACTGCTATTGCCTTCATCACTCCCTCCTCTCATATTTACTTAGAGATAGCCTAGGATCTCAGGCTCAAGAACTCCATGAAGGATAATAATACTCAGACAATTAGCCCTACTCCCAAACCACCCTCTGCAACATCATCCAGGAGAATCAACTCTTTTCAGAATTCAATCTGATAACAGATTCTGAAGATGATGAATATCCCTATCTCTTTCTCCTTCATTGCCAAAGCCACTAAAAATCTGAGTCAGAAAATTTTTGATTCTGACAAATACTTCAATAATATCAGAAACAGATATGATCTTATCAAAGGAAATAACTTTAAATAAGAAACTTTCCCATGTGTGCTGCTTTTGCCTGGCATCCTTGCTTTTCCTTGAACAAGACACTCTATCTTTTAATTCTCAGCATTTTCTCAGACTGTCTTCCATGAATGGAATGTTCTCTATATACATTTCTGCCTTTTGATTTCCTTTAAGATTTCCCAAACTCTCTTAATTCCTTGTATTATTTACCAGTTATCCTAAAAATACCTTGTATACATTTGTTTGCTTATTATTTCCCCATTAGATTGTGAGTTTCTTTCTTTATTCTTTTTGTATCCCTAGCACCTAGCATAGTAGGTGCTTAATAAATGTTTATTGACTGACTGAATATTGGAATTTTCTTTGTTGAGAGCAGGTATTGTCTTTTTCTCCTGTTTGCTTCCTCGTCACCAACAAAACTTATTAAATAAATGTTTAATACATGTTTTTAATTGACTCATACATTCTTTCATGTCAGTATGTGCAAGATTTTTAAATAGGTAAAAAATATTAATTTTCTTGGCAGAAGCATTGTAGTTGTTGGTTTGTCATTTGTTTTCAAAGAGAACCAGTGATATCATGGGTGTTGTCTTTCTCATGCATGAATTAACCCCAAGGAAAAACTGGTGCATGAGCTGGGCTTTGAAGGAAATTAGAAATTTTAAATAATCAATAAAACAAGTACTTCTATGTGTCAAGTGCTATGCTAAGTTCTGGAGATTAAAAAAAAAATCAACAATCCCTATCCTCAAGGGATTTATATTCTAAGGGAGGAGGCAAAATGCATATAAATTGTGCTTTAAAAGATTCAACTTTAGAGGGGAAGCCCCCCATAGGAACCAAGAAAATTCTTTAAGAGAAGATAAGCTGAGACTTAAAGGAAGCTGGGAGTCTAAAAATGCCTGGTGGGGAGTAATCAATAATACAACTGGAAATGTATTCTGGAGTCAGATTGTTAAGGACTTTAAATGTCAAACAGTGAAGTTTATGATGAATCTTAGAGACAATAAGGAGCAATTAGAGTTTATTGTGCAAGAGAGTGACATGGTCAGACCCATATTTTAGGGAAAATCACTTTAGCAGGTATGTAGAGAATGGATTGAAGAGGGGAAAGATTTGATGCAGGATGGACCAATTAGGAGACTATTAAAACAGTCCCTTAGAGATAGTTTTAAAGGAGTGCCTTGAACCTGTTGTCCTTCCTGAAAACTACACACAATATGTCCCGTATCACTACAACAATGTCCACCCTCTTTTTCAGCATCCAGGCAGATAGGGATCTACAACAACGCCAAGTCTCAGGACCTAGTCCTCCCATCTCTGTCATTGTTCTTGGGGGAGTCAGCTTGCATTTACTCTTCCTAACAGAACAGTGCTGAAGCTTTCTATTATCATAAACCCCTTCCAATTATCCGGTAGAGGGTATTGTACCAGTCTGCCTGGTCTCCCTACTGTATTTTGTTACTATAGTGTTCTACACCAAATCTCATAGGAGACCTAGGGTTATCAGTCATACCTCTGATGATCTCCTCAGGTTCCATGGCAATTTCTAGGACATCCCCTTGGTTCTACCAATCTTGGATCTTTTCCCCCAGATTCTCAAATTAGACTAAGTATTATGGGGAGTATTTATGGGATTCAGCTCCCATCTTATTTAAGGAAATCCTTCCTCTTCATCTTGTCCCTGCTGCATTTCATGTGAGGTAATTGACAAAGGTGAAGATATAGGCATTTCTTTAATAAGAAACAAATAAAATCAAATAACATCAATGCATCTAGCAAAATCATAGACCATGTACTTTGAACTGGAAATTACCTTAGAGGTCATTCACTTCAATCTCCCATGTAATATATGAGGAAACTAATGCCCAGGGAAGTTAAATGTTTTGCTCAAAATCTGGCAGATTGCCTAGAACTCATGTTATCTGACTCCAAAGCTAGTTCTCTTCCTACTAGACAACACTGATTGCTTCCACAGCCCTTTGAACCTGTTCAGAGCAGGCATGAACCCATTAGCAGAAGTTGGGACAAAAACACCTGTTCAGTTGGAAATGGTCAAAGACATTCATCCTGAACTTGTCACTCATGGCAAAACCTTCACAGTATACCAATGTCTAGTATAACAGTTTTAGCTATTAGCTAGCATTCATATAGTGCTTTAAGATTTGTGAAGCACTTTATTTTTATTTACTCATCTGGTATGGTGCAGGAACTCTGTGTACTTCTGTTGTTCACTTCCAAGGAAATGTGGGTTATGTCTGGAAGTTTTATTTTTTCTTTTTTTTCCTTCCTTAAATGTTTATTAAATAAAATAAAATAAAAGTTACAGATATAAATGGTGCTGGTCTCAAATCTTTTCTCCTGCCTAATTTTGTTAAAACCTCAGAATAATCAACAGCATTTCCCTGACAAGTTTTGTTGTCATTTTATAGCTGTGCCCAACTCTTTGTGACTCTATTTGGATTGGATTTTTTGGTTTTGGTTTTGATTTTGTTTGTTTTTCTGCAAAGAACCAAGAAGCCAGTAGGCAGCAATAAGGACAGAATACATTCCAGACATAAAGATTTTTTTTTGCAAAAATATCTTTAATACTGATGAACTTTTGTGTGCAACCAAATTTTGGCATAATTTTCCTCAAGACTGACAGTATCAAAGATCTTACTTAGATCCATGAATGTTGGGTACAGATCTTTGTTCTGTTTCTGGCTTTTCTTTTTTCTTTCTGGAGTTGTTGGGTAGCAAATACCATATCTACTGTTTCAGCCTTGTCATTGAACCATACTGACTCTTAGAGAGATGACTTACTTCTAAATGTAGGATTAGCCTATTAAGGAGGACTCTGGCAAGAATTTTGCCAGTAATGACTAAGAAAGAGACATCCCCTCCCTTCATGATTGTCACAGGACAATCTATTCCATTTACCTTTATAAAAATGGACAACAAACTTATCATTGAACTCCTGGGGCATAGCCTCCTCTTGCTATGTTATCCAGAAAATTTCAGTAAGCTTTTATATGAGCAATGGCATGCTTGCCTGGGGAATCTGGATAATGGACAATGTCCTCATGCTTTCCTAGTCACCAGTGGAGTGAAACAAGGTTGTGTGCTTGCTCCCATGCTTTTTAGTATGGTGTTTTCAGCCATTCCTTCAATGAGGATGAACATGGCATCAAAACTGGCAGGATAAGAGACCAGACACTGAAGTCCTTCTCAAATTAAACTGCCAAGTGTTCCAACTCTACTGCAGAGAATCCAACTCCATTGGGCTGGACACATTGTTTGAATGCCAACTTTATCCTTGCCAAAAAGATTATTTTGTGGGGAACTCACACAAGGCAATGCTCACATGATGATCAGAAAAAGTGATGCAAGGATATTCTATCTTAAAAAACTTTAGAATTGATTGCATGACATGGGAGACACTGGTACAGGACTATCCAGCAAGTAGTGCCCACCTCAGAAAAGGTGCTGTGCTCTATGAGCAAAACAGAATTAAAGTAGCTCAGAAGAAACCTGAAATGAGGAAAGTTAGAGAAGCTATCCCAAATATTTGTGTCTCACCTGTGGCAGGGCATTCTGAACCTGTATCGTCTGATTACCCACAATCGGACACACTGTAACTTGATTCTAACAATGATATCATTTTGGAACTCTTTAAGAACCATTGACAACAACCAACTCAGTCTCATTTTACAGATGAGAAAATGTTGGTAAAAAGGGTCAAATGATTTGTCCAGGGTCACACAGGTAGTAAATGTTTGGGGCCATGTTTGAACTTTGTCCTTTCTGATTCCAGATCAAGCATTCTATTCAATTGCAACACCTAGCTGACTATCAATTTATTAAAATAGTATGGGATTCTCTTGTGTGTCTTTCTTGAGCTGTTTTCTCCTTATATTCTTTTTGTCTCAGTCTTTCTCTGTCTCTGTCTTTGTTTCTCTTTCTGTCTCTGTCTCTGTATTTCTCTGTCTCTTGCTCTTTGTCTTTGTCTTTCTGTCTCTTGCTCTCTTTATATTTTTCTCTGTCTGTCTATCTCTGTCTCTCTCTCTGTTGTCATTCCTTCCTTTCCTTTACAATCTGCCTAAGCAATACTCCTCAAATACAGGTCTGTCACTCTCTTTTTAAAAAATTTTTTCAATGGTTCTCTATTACTCTAGGACAAAATACATAACTTTTTTGTCCAGACATTATTAAAGCCCTTTATAATATAGTTCCAACCTACCATTCCATGTTTCAAATGAGATAATGTTTATAAAGCATTTAACATGGTACCTATCTTATCAAAGCTTGTTGCCTGTTTCCTTTCACCTAGTCTGTGTTCCAGTCTGACAGGCCTGGAGGTTATTTCTGCATTTTGTTATCCTATCTCCAGTCTCTAGGCCTTTGTAAATGCTTTCCCCCCATGCCTGGAATAAATGCATTCCTCCCTCTTACCTTTTAGAATCTCTAGTTTCTTCCAAAGTTGAGCTTAAGAGCCATCTCCTACTTAAAGGCTTTCCCAATTCCCCTGGTTATGTATTTTCATATTCTTCCAATTATCTTTATTTATTTATCTACCAATAATAGTGGCTAGCGTTTATGTAGCATTTTAAAGTTTGCAAAGTGTTTTATAAGATTATCTCATTTTATCCTCACAAAACCTTAGGGTGGGGAAGGAAAGTGCTATTATTATCCCTATTTTACAGTTGGAAATCCTGAGACAGATAGTTTTTGTCTAGCTGCACACAGTTAGTGTCTGAGACAGGATTTGAACTCAGGTCTTCTTAACTTCAGGACTACTGCTCTATTTGCTGCTTCACCTAGATAGGTCAGATAATACTTGAAAAGTGCTTTGCAAACCTTAAAGCACCATACAAATATTTAGTTATTATTATTATTATTATTATTTAAAAAAATAAATTGATATGGCTCAATGGATAGAGAGCACTGTGTCTAGAGTCAGGAAGAGGTGAAATTCAGATTCTACTTCAGACATGTCTATACCTAGGCATGTCATCTAACCTCTGTCGGCCTCAGTTTCTTTATTTGTAAAATTGGGATAATAATTGCATCTGCCTTCAAGGATTATTGGAAGAATAATGTGATATTTGTAAGATCATTTGCAAATTTAAAAGTGCTATATAAATGCTAACTATTGTTATTTATTTGCAGGTTCTGTCCCCCAGACGAATAAATATCTGCTTCTTGATGCAGAATATTTTTGATTTGCCTTTGATTTTGTATCTATTACATTCACATATATTACAGTGCCTCACACATAATAAAATTTATTTAATTGAACTTAATAAAAGATTTCCAGGACATGTTTCCAGTAGATGTTATAAAAAGATATGGACCATAATTGCATGGAATGAGAAGTTGTGACTCAGTTGTAACCTGAATCAGGGGAATGAGTGCTGACATCAGGGAATCCAGGAGTCCATGGAGGTACAAGCATATGTGTAAGTTTATTTTTGTGCAAATTTTATGTGAAAGATTGATTTGTTTTTTCTACCTTCATTATTTATGTCTGGCCTACCTAATAACAGAGCAGAAGCTGTGAGAGTGCCATGAATGCAAATAACATCTTAGTTAACTTTGCAGTAAAGTAAGAAAGAAAGCTTGGCACATCATAGCTGTTGGCAATGCGTTTCTATTAAGTGTGGCCATGGAGTCAAATACCTCTATCTAGACTCATGACCATATCTATACCTATATCAATGTCTATGCCCATCCTCATTCCCATACGTATACCTATATGTAACCTATATTCTAAACCCATACCTATAGCTATAGCTATGCCAATATCTATACCCCCATGCCCATAATTATCCCTATTATCCATACCTTTATCCAAATCTATTCCCCAACCAATTTCTATATTGCAACCATATCTATAGTATGTCATGCATATATATACACATACACATGGTATGCATATATGCACATGGTACATATATATGTGTGTTTATATGTAGATATATGCACCTGTGCACATATACACATACACACATGTGCATATATATATATATATATATTCTTATCCACTAAGCCACTTAGTTGTCTGCCCATACTCATAACTATATTCATTTCTACACCCATAGCTCTACCTAACCCTATTTTACCTATATAAGCATAAACATATTCATCTGCATATAATAACACACATATATATGTATAGATGTATACACATGTATTCTTGGCTTCCGTGTTCCTCTTTCAATGCAATCTGTGTGAACTGATTATCATAAATGTCATTTCTTTCTCTGTATATAGTGGGAATTTCCAATGTGTAAAATGTCATCTTAAAGGAGTTAAACACAGTTTTACTGTGCCCTTATATTTGGATGATCTGAGGGACATTTTGAAGAACTAAGATCCTTTAGAAATCCTTTGTTGAAAATAGTGGCCAATGATGTGGGTGTTTGTGCCATTGATTTCTCTTCATAACAGCTTTGGCAATAATATTTTATTGCCTTTAGAGCTTAGCTCCATTGAAATCAATGAAGCATTCCTATCAAATCTGCCTTTGAAGCTCATTGATTTCTTTGCTTTCTGAACTCCAAAGCACTGAAACATCATGGTTAGCACAGTTATTGCTTCTATTTATTTAAAAAAAAATCACAGAATCCACTAGTCCTGATTAAAAAGTGATTATAAATGGAAAAGTAATTTTTTGCCTCACAGTTTTTTGGATAACACCCAAATTGTTAACATGACAGTATAATAATCAGAAAACAGGTATTATGGAGAGCAATTAGGTGTAAAATGCATGAGATTTGTTCTTATTAAGGTAATGATTATTCAGCCCTGGTGAGCTTTTGACATTTAACAGCTCTGGCATATATTAAGCCCATTCATAGAAATGTAACTTTTAAGTACTGGGTTGGCTTGCCTTAGCATAGGTCTCAGTTATTCAAATGACAGTTTAGTAGTACCTTACCTTTGCATATTATGGGTTCTCCCAGACACTAGCCAGCCCCAAGCAGAAAGTATGAGAGTCACTGACATAGTACAAGACTAAATAGAATCCATACCCCAAAAGTCTAGAGTCAGTAATAACTACATTCAATCAGACTAGGACCAATATCTGGTAATAGAGTATAGTTGAATAGATCAAATGTCAACCAATTAACTATATGGACTATTATGTTCCAGACACTGTTAGAAATGCAAAAATGAGAGTATTCCTGACCTCAAAGAGCTACCATTCTATAGGGGGAAGCAATGTGCAACTTCTCTGAGCTTCGGTTTCCTAAATTGTAAAAATGAAGAAGTTGTCTTAGAGAAACTTAAAGAAAGGTCCCTTCCATCTCAAAAAATAGACTCTAAACTCATTTACATGATACTCATTTGCTTGGATAAAGAGAAATATTGGTCTTTTTTGACTTCTAGGGAGAGGAAGGAAAGAAATTCGTAAGCATTAATAAAGTGCATATTATGTACCAGGCATTGTACTAAATGCTATAAAATTGTTGTTCATCCTTCATTCTCAAAGAGGACCAGTGATATCTTGAGGGTGATATCTTGACTTGAACATGAATTTGTTTTAATTGAGGCAGACCTTTGCAAAGTCATCAGCCTCATTCTCTTCTCCAGAGTAATTTTTGATCCTTCAAACAAGCCTTCAATTTAGGTGCTAGCCTCCTTTTTCAGTAGACGAAACTGAAGCAAATAGAAATTAAAGTGATTTTCCTGGAGTCATAAAACTGGTAAGAGTCTGAGGCTAGATTTGAATTTAGGTTTTCCTGACTGCAGGCCCAGGACTCTATTCTATATGTTACTTAGAAGCCTTCTATCTTTAAGAGAGAAGACACAAGAATCCAGATTATCTTCAGGTAGAGGTGCCTGAAGGAGGAGAAAGAGCCTGGGAAGACACCTACATCTCTATGCATATCCTTACTTCCAATATGCTATGAGACTTCAGGAAATTTCCCCTTGTGTGGTACTCTCCCTTTTGACCAAGTTGAGATAATTAGCTCCCAGTAGGAGAACTCATTCACTTTGTATTGTCTGGTACATTCTTATCTGTAAAACTCTGATTTCTTTTTGGTTTTAGTTTGAATAAATATATTTATTTGCTTTTCTCTAAATATGATCTTTGTGGAACTAGCATTTATTTGGTGGGAAGGGGATCAAGCCTTTGAATACATAGCTTTGGGCACTCTTTCTCCATTAAGGGATGGTAATCTGGAGCAAGGTTTGAATTTAAAATTATTTCCCTCTAGGCTAATAACAGTTATAGGGTTGAATGAGATGAGGTGAGATCTTTCAAGACAGTTGTGAAAATCGAGTAAGGCTTCATCTACTTCAGAGTTTGAGTAGGCCTGAAGGACTCTAAACATCAAGTCAAGGGCATAATTGCGTTCCCCTCCCATGATATCATCTCCCTATTTCAGCCAAATATGGGCAACTATGTACTTATTGGTCAAGTTCAATTTCGTGGGTAGATCTCGAGTTTAGAATGTAAGACTCTCAGCCAATGAGGATGAGGGTCAGTGGTGGGAGGGGGTGTTTTGCCTTAGGGATTAAAGGGGCTGTCCTGCCCACAGGAGACGCTTCCTCTCTTCAATTGTCTACTCGAGGAGTGAGACACCTGATTCTCTCGAGGACGTACAATAAACTTTGCTTTTCTTTAGAGCTTTCTCCAGCTTTTTTTTATTATATGGTGATCCCTCACCATTTCCGTACCACACAGGGTGGATAAATATAATTTCAGCCTGTGACTCCTTCCCTAAGAAGAACAGAATGGCCAGACTTGTAGTGCCAATGTCCTGCTTTCCCTTTAGGCAGAAATCAATGTCTTCTTTGAAGACAGATGAACAGAAGAGACTCCAGAGATTTATTCATTGTTCCCTCTGAGCCAAATCTAGATAGATCCATTATAGATACATATAATGTACATAGACAATACACACATACATACTTTACACTATAATTCTGGGTTCACCATAAATATACATATAAACAACACATGCATGTGTACATATCACACAGTAATGAGGTAAAGTAGCTGGGGATTGGGGAGAGTCAAGGAGGTTTCATGAAAAAGATTTGATTTGAGCTGAAGTCTGGGAGAAATTAGAGTTCTAAGAGGCAGGGATCAAGAAGTACTTTATAGTCATGGAGAATTCTCCAGTGCAAAGACAAACATGTTGGGAATTTTAGCACCACAGAGTGAACTCTCATGGAGTTTATTTGTTGTCTTATATAATAGATGACCCAGGGCTACCTTGTCAGCCTTGCCTCTGAAATAGAAATTAAGATTTAAAGAAACAATGGAGTCTTGGGAGGGCTGCAGAACAAAATGGGATGTTGTGTTCCTTTCGATCTATTATCCAGATTGGGGAGATGATGGGACAGTTCCAAAAATGATTTCCCAGTTTTCCTTTTTTGTGGAATTTAATGGGGTCAAGGAGAAGGATGCAAGAATCATCCCATCTTAAATATATTTTCAAGGTACTTTCTCCTTTTCAGAAATCCCAGGAAAGTATCCCAGATTTTAGCTTTGGGAATCTTTGGAACCTAGTAACTAGTTAAGGGAGATGAGACAATGGAACTGGAATGTTTTCCAACTTACTGAAGACTAATTAATGAGAGGGAATGTGAAAGAGCTCATCTTGAAGATTTAAATGTGTCACTTATCAATAAAGCTATAACTAGAAAGCAAGGGTAGACACTGTCAGCAGATTTCCGGGATGGAAAGTAACAGTAGGTGGTGATAAGCAATCAAATCTACATAAGCACACAAGAGAATAGCCAATTAACATGAATGTGAGTCTTCTGAAGGAATTCTACTCTTAAAAAGCCTCAAAAGCTCTAGGAAAAAGGCCTTGGGATGTTATCTCAAGTCAGGTTCAAGGGTCTCGGATGGAGGTGCTTATGACTTGTTTTTCCTTTGAAATTCTACATATGCATGCTAACTCAATTTCCTGTCGGGGGTGGAGGAGGAATAGAAATAAACATACAATTCACAAATAATATAACTAGGTAAGAAAGACCTTAATAATCTATAAGGATGAATATATATATATATGTATATATTTCTAACAAGCAATATCAATTCTTTTACATTCTCCAGGGAGTAGGGAGAGCACTTGGAGTTAGAAAATAAAAAAATATATACATGTCCTTGAACAAATAATAAAGAGGATCATAGAAAACACAAACCAGATACTATGAAATGAATCACAGTTGTCATCAATATCTGATGGTTTGAGAGAGAAGTAGAACAAATAAATGGAAGTTACAAAAAAGTAAATTTAGTCTTTGACACGAGGAAACATTCTTAACCATAAGGAGGCAACTAGGTGGAGTCAGGAAGACTGAGTTCAAATTCAACCTCAGACATTTACTAGCTTTATGACCCTAGACAAGTCACTTAAGTTCTGTTAATCCACTGAAAAAAGAAATGGCAAACCACTCCAGTATCTTTGCCAAGAAAACCTCATGGTCAGTATTGGTGTCCTATGGTCCACAGGGTCACAAAGAGTCAGATATGATTGAATTGAAATTCTTAATGATTAGAGCTATCTAAAAGTGGAATGGGCTGTCTTAGGAAGTAGTGGACTTAATTTTATCTTATCTGGCTTCTTGGCTTCCATGCCCCTTTCTAGCCATTTTCACCGGATTCTATGAGATCTCTGCCTATCATCACTGTTTCTCCTCCTTTCCCAGCTGCCTTTTGTGTAATTGTCTCTAATCAGAATGTAAGTTCCTTGAGGGCAGGGATTTGCTTGCTTGTATTTTTATCCCAGTTCTTAGTACACGCAGTGTCTGGCACCAAACACTTAACAAATACTCTTTTCTACCCAGCTATCTCCCTCACTAGGAGCAAAAAGTAGTTGAGCAAAATTAATTGCTGCATTGGCCATGTTCAAAAACATATGTCTCATTCTGTATCTTGAGTCTAAGATTTCTCTGTCAGGCAGTACATAACTTAATTCGTCATCCCTTGGCTTCGTGGTTTATCATTATATCAGTCAGATTTCTTAAGTCTCCCGAAGTCATTTGTTTTTTCAATGCTGTTGTTATATAAACTGCTCTCCTGAATCTGTACCCTTCATGCTGCATTATTTCATGCACTTGATGCTCTTGATGCATCCTTTTAAAAATTTATTTCTTATAATGCAATAATATTCCATTAATATTCCTATATTACGACTTGTTAATTGCTTGGAGATTCTTTTTCAAGTGGAGGGTGGATTGTGGGGCCACTGAATTCTGTTTCAACTCTAAAATTCTGCAATTTTGTGTTGGAATTGGTTGTCATCTGCCTAAGAATCACAGGAAACCTCATTTCTCAAGAAATTTCATCATCTTGACTTGAGATTCACATGTTGAACATACAGAAATGGATGACCATGAGAGTGTTAGAGTTTATGCAGTGACATCTGTAGAACGGATGAAGAAGTAGAAATATTCTACAAAGATTCATGGCTAGAATGTGGATAAAAAAGTGGATGCCCATAGTAGGGATTGGTTGGTTGTTTTTTCTTTTTCTTTCCTCTTGATATGTGATAATAGCAGAAAGTATTTAACTTTCCCATGCTTCCAAGAGGTAAGGGAAAGCAGATCCATAGAATTTGATTAATCCCATCCAGCTACCTGTAGAAATTTTAATTGGAAAGAAACTGGGGCATTTTATCAAGATTTTAGACCTTTAAGAAGTGTTGATATGGAAAGTTTACATAATGTCCTGGTGTCTGAAGAAAAGAGGATATCAGATTGTGAAATTACCTCAAAAAATGGAGAGACAAGCTCCAAGAGGCATGGTCTAGGTTTTTGATTTCTGGGAAAACTAGGGTGAAGGAAAAGGTCATAGGAAACATAGCACAAGGAAGGGTTTTCAGAGTGGAGACACCCTTTATCCAGCACTATATTTGAACTCTTATGAATCTGATATGTTATAGCTTTTAGGGAAATATAGCGTTGGTTTTGGGGTCTCTTGACCTTGGGGAGCTTCTGTTTTGACATTCTATCTGAATCCAAAGTTCTCTGGTTTTCAACACACACACACACACACACACACACACACACACACACACACGTCTAACCTAAGAATGTTATTGTTTTGACAATCTGCCTGATTCTGGAGACCACTCCTCAATTCATTGCTGACTGATAATCTTGTTATCAGTCAAATTCTGGAGAGCCAAATTCTGGAGAGACCATTCCTCCACCCTAATTTATGAGCCATAGAATTATCATATCAATAAGAGAATCTAGATAAATGTGTCTCCTTGCTTCTGTTTCTCTGCTAATTTCTTTTAGGAAATTCAGCCTGCTTTGTAATGGCATTGCAAATACAATAAACTTTGCTCCTTAACTAGAAGATGGTTTCAAGCCTGCAAATTCTTTTGAGACCCTTGTGACACTGGTCTGTGACCTCAAACTTTTGGAGTCCCCTTCCCAACTATAACACATCCATGACAAGAAAACCCAGAAATGTTTCCCTGGATAGTACTGTGATTAGAGCCTTTGATGGAAAAGCTTTTTCCTTGGAAGTAAAAAGAAATAATACTGCCATCTAACAGAAACTGCAGCAAACTTTAGACAAGATGACAAAAACACTAGCTATATAGTGTGAAGTATCTCGAGAAGGGCAAGAGAAATAATTACTGGGCCTTAATTGCTAGGAATAGCAAAGAACTTCAAGGCAAAAGATTACAGATATCCACTGTTAGATGGGTACTCAGCAGAACTTCAAAAGGAATAATAATGGGAGTCACCTCTAGAGGTGACTTGGAACACTTGAGTAGGCATGATATTCTGAATGTCATCTGGATGTCCTACTTAGTTCATGACTATAAGCAATTGAAGAGATGCAGGCCTTTGGGAAAGGGCTGCCCATCAGCAGATATATCACATAAGTTTATATGATGAATTACATATGTAACATATAAATGCATATATATATATATATATTATAAAAGACTCATTAGTTTATATGATGAATTACATAAATACATATATGTATTAAAAACTCATGATAAATTTATATGATAAATTTTATTTAGAAATGTATGTATATGTATTATAAAAAATCATGAGTTTATATGATGAACTGAGGCAGAGATTAAGTGACTTGCCCAGGATCACACAACTATTAAATATCTGAAACTAGATTCAGATTCAAGCCTTCCTGGCCTAGCACCATAAAAATGCCTCTTTGAATCCATTTTTCTCCACCATTAAGGGCTATGACTTCTGTATCTGGCTGTTTCCTAGACTGTCTTCTCACATCATTGTCTATTTTTGGTGTGACTTTTTGCTCCCAGCTAGATGTGTTCCTCAGTTTCTGATTCAATAGCTCCAGGGACATGATTGATGAAGAAAGGAAAGGTCCTTTTCTTTTTTCCTTTTGCTGTCCTTTGTTACAAACAAATGCAGCTTTTGTCCTAAAAACTAATCCCAAGGCTGGCATCCTTAACTCTTGAACTGATACTAAAATTTATTCAGCTATTTATAGAATCCAGAGGTATGTCTAACTTATTTGGACCCAATCAAAGATATACCTTATAAAGGATTACAGGGCAGAGCTACATCTTATTAACATTTTAAAACTCAAGTTAGATGGTACAGTAGATAGAGCACTGGTTCTGAAGTCAGGAGGACCTTCAGCCTCAGACAATATTTCTTAGTTGTGTGACCCTGGACAAGTCATTTAATCCCAATTGCCCCCACCAAAAAAAAATTTTTTTTTTAGATTAAAACACCATATATGAGCATATCAACAAATGATATCAGATAATCTGGAGCTGGGGAAGCCCTATCCTTCCTTCCTTTCCCTTATATTTCTTTTGGGCTAAGCTAATTGTCAGTTTCGATTTTTTGCTGTTATATTTTACATTTTCATTGTCGTAGTCATTATGTATGCTGCATTACATGTTTTGATTACTTCATTTTGCATCAGTTAAATGTCTTTCCCATGCCTTCTTATTTAAAAAAAAAAAAGCAACACACCTTAATCATAAACAAGAATATTTCAACAAATAGAAGTCTTGCATGTGAAATGATGAACTCTAGTTTTAATTTTTTTAAGTGTAAATTAAATTTTATATAGTAACAAAATTATTTGTCCCTTTCTAAACTTCGTGTAATTTAATGTCTTATTGAAGCTTTTTTTTTCTTTGCATGACTTTGTAGCTATAGATTCCTTTTCTCTCTCAAACAGAAACTCTTCTAATGGAATAAATACAATTAAGGACAACAAAATCGGACCTTTAGTCATGTCTAGAAAAGTATGCCTTACTATGTTCTCTACTTCATCGCCTCTGTGGAGTCATAATAAACTCTTGCAGTTGCAAGTATTTCAAAGATTTTGTATTTCCTTTACATTATAGTGAACATTAGGTAAGTTATCTTAGTTCTCATTTTACTTTGCATTAGTTTAATGAATGGTTTAATGAAAAAGCTTTTTTTAAGAGCTTACTTTGTGCTAAAATCTGGGGATACAAATAATTAAGATTGTTCCTGCTCTCAAAGTAGTTACATTCTAAGAGGACCCAAGGTATATATGTATGCATATATTTAGGTAAATATCCATGTGTATAATATGCATCTGTGACACATACATGTATTTGTTTATCTTTGTACACATTGGGTATGTATGGTTTTAGCTACAAATAAGATGAAAAAGTCTTGTGGTCATTAATATGCAGTGGGAAAGTAGATGGTAATACATCCATTCATAAAGCCATACTAATTTCTGACATCAGTCTCTTATGTTGGAAGAAAGCCCAGTAGACCAGGGGGATGGGAAAAGATATGGTTCTGCTGTTACATACCCATTTGATGGCAGTGGCCCAAAAGTCATTGCTATTGCTAGGAATAAGGATGATAAACTCTTCCTTCCAGGGTTCTGCATAATAACTGCAAAGGCTGAGCTGGAAACAGGACCAGTGGTATGGAAGATCTTGCTATTCCTGAGACTCTCAGGCAAAGGGTCCTGGACTATCTCTACTAGACTCTGAAGGCATGTAATAGTTTGATTCATGTGGCATGTGCTACCTACCTCTGGTTTCTCCCTCAGAATGTCTTGCTGTGTAATATAGACTGACTTGATTTCCCTGATGTACTGGGGGCAATAGGTCAGCAGTTAGTGTGATAGTGGAGATGGTGGAACCCTCTCCACAAACATTACTTCCCTTGATGATGCTGAGGCCATACTATAAATAAAGCTGATGAAGAGATTTCTGGGCATCTTGGGAGGACTTGTTCATGGTTGTTGGTCATCAGCCAGTAATGGCTATACTAGTATTAGTGATGGGGTAAGATGGGGTAGCAAATCCCTTAGTGAAGCTTGTTGTCCTTGATGAAGATTGGATTGAAGCAGGACCAGTATTCATATAAGTTATGAGTCTTTCTGCTTCTCTCCACATCTGTTTTCATATTTCTTATGACACAATATTCTATTACCCTTATATTCCATAATTTATTCAGCTATTTCTTAGTGGATACTCTCATCTTTATTACAACAAAAAGTATAGCTATCACTTTTTTATAGATCCTTTCTCTCTTAATATATTTGGTATATATGCTTACTAGTGTCATCTGTGAGTCAAAGAGCACGCATAGTTTAGTAACTTTTCAAGTGTAATTCCAAATTGCTTTCCAGAATGACTGGACAATTTAGAACTCCAGTAATTATGCATTAATGTGCTTATCCTCTACCAGTCCGACCCAACAATTGTAATTTTCTGTTTTTGTTGATCTGATATGTTAGTGATTATATCTGAAGAGTTGTTCTAATTTGCATCCAGGGCCATCACCAGTCATCCAGATTTTTATCTTGGCCCCAAGATCCAGATGACTCTGGAGGGGAAAGTGAGACAGATAACTTTGCACAATCCTCACTCATGTTAGAAATAAGATCCCAGATTCAAAGTTTATGATATTTTATTGAAAGAGATTGAAGGACACAGCCTTCAATTCTAATGGGAAGTGGGCACACCACAACAAGAGTATGCACTGTTACAGAAGCCAGAGAAAGCTTTCTAGGTGTCAACACTATTCCTTTGTCATCTTTGCCAACTTGCTGGTTGTAAGGTAACCCTCAGGGTTGCATTCTTTATTACAGTTTGCAATTCTGAAGAACTCTTATTTTATCTCTGGGAAATGGCTTTAGGTTTTTTTATGTTTGTTATCATACAATATATATACAATCTTGTTATCTTTAAATTTTTAAAAATATTTTATTACCCCCTAAGTTATGTAAAGACATTTAACAATAAAAAAATTATTTCAAATTTTCTCATGTCTCCCCTCCCTGAGACAGTAAGCAATTTGATGATATAGATGTTCAATCATGCAAAATATATTATCATGTTGTGAAAGACACAGACCCAACGGGGAAAAAAAATACATAAAGCAAAAAATATGCTTTTTAAAATATGCATTCAGATTCTATCAGTTCTATCTCTAGAGGTGGATAAGCATCTTTTTTTTTTTAATTTATTTTTTATTTTTTTACCAAGAGTACTTTGGAACTGTCTTGGACCATTGTATTGTCAAGATTTAGATATCTACATCATTGTGATGCACATGATCATTATGCAGTATTTTTATTGTGTACAAGTTCTCTTGGTTCTGCTCACTTCACTTTGCACAAGAGTTCACATAAATGTTCCCAGATTTTTCTGAAACTATCCTCATTTCTACTACAACTTGTTCAGTCATTCCCCAATTAATGGGTATCTCTTCAATTCCCAATTCTTTGCCATTATAAAAAGAGCATTTTTGGTACAAATAGGTCTTCCCTACTCTTTTCTCCTTTTAAATCTCTTTGGAATATAGACCTAGTAGTAGTATTTCTGGCCCAAAGGATATGCAGTCTTACAATGCTGGACATAGTTCCAAACTGCTCTCCAGAAAAGTTGACCAGTTCACACCACCACCAGAAGGTGCATTAGTGCCCCAATTTTCCCCTTTTCCTTTCTGTCATATCAATCTAAGAGGTATGAGGTTGTATATCCCAGAGTTATTTTAGTTTGCTTAAGAACCTTTTAATTGCTAAATCCAATGGTCCTTCCCCTTACTCCACCAATTCCTACAATCCCTCCCTTCCTCATCTACTAAGGGGCAAGCAATGTGATACCAATTATACATGTTAAGTTATGCATTATTTCTCTATTATCCCTGTTGCAAAAAAAAGGGAGTAAAAAAAAAGTTTCAATTTGCAGTTAAGACTATAGTTCTCTCTTTAGAGGTAGATGGCATTTTTTATCATGGGTCCTTCGGAATTGTCTTGGATCATTATATCTATTAGCTAAGGATTTCATAGCTTATCATCATTACAACATCAGTTTGTATTAGTCTTAGGTTTTTCTGAAATGTCTCATTTCTTATAGCACAATATTCCATTAAAACCATATCCCATAAACTTGGTCACTTCCCAATTCCCCTCAATTTCCAATTTTTTGCCACCACAAAAAGAGCTGTGAGAGAGAGAGAGAGAGAGAGAGAGAGAGAGAGAGAGAGAGAGAGAGAGAGAGAGAGAGAGAGAGAGAGAGAGAGAGAGAGAGAGAGAGTCATTTTCACTTTCCTTGATCCCATTGGAATACAGACCTAGTAGTGTCATTTCTGGGTCAAAGGCATACAAAACATCTTAGGTTATGAACCCATCCCTACTGGAAATAAATTTTAGCTATAAAAAAAGAGAATTATTGGATGGGAACCCTTAGTACATTTTAAAGCCAATAGAATACTTAGAAAGGGGGAGAATAAAAAAAGCAAAGCAACAAAAATAAAACTTAAAACCTCAATTTGTCATTTCATTGGTTTGAGACCTCCTTCCAATTTCATGAGAGAAAAATGATTTTTCATTCTGTATAATTGTTCTCATCTTTCAGTAAATTCGTTATAGAAAATCTAACATGATGGAATACTTTTTCTGGTTCCTTGAATATTTCATAGCTACTAGTCCTGATGCAGCACATAGAATGTCCACTAATTAGGCCTGGTTCTTGATACATAACTGGTCTATATTACTACATTTCTATAATTAAAATTAATCATTTTCTGTTGTGTTTGGGTTATTTTTCTAGAAGTCCTCCAGAAGGGCCTTGCAGCAGTCTCACAGTCTCAACCAGTCTTCCCCCACCAACTCTGACTTTGTCCCCAGTTTAAATACCTTATTACAAATACATCATTACAATAAACTGATGTGTGAACTAGAGAATCATTACATCACCATGCTAAGTACTAAGTGTATGTATACTAGAGAACCATTATCTCATCAATGCCACTGAGTTAACACCTTGTACTTCTCCAGAGTTCAGGCTTTCTACAATTCTCCTATGTCTTTTACAAAATAGACACATTTTTGGCTAATTTTTTTTAAATTAAGAAATTATCTTGAACACTGCCACAACTAAGGACTTGCTGTTCATTTTGGTTGATGCTTTTCCCTCCTTCATTGTTATTTTCTAACTCTTTTGTAGGTTCAACCCTCTTTTGTGACAAAATCAAGCAAAAACCAGACAAGACAGACGTTCTCTAAAACATACAAGATTCTATTCTAATCATATCCATCATCTCTCCTTTAGGTAGGACAGTATGCTTCATTACCTGTTCTCTATAACCATCACTGACTTTTCAATTACTCAGAGTTCAATCTTTTTAATGACTTGTTTTCATTCATATTGTTAATATAGTTATCATGCATAGTGTTCTTTTGGTTCTATTTTTACTTTGAATTAATTGGGTTGTACTAATTTGCCCATGTTTCTACAAATTCCTCAGTCATAATTTTTACTAAGTAATCATCATCTTAATCATAAGTATTCCAGTCATTCCTGCCCTCCCCGCTCAAAATAAGAGTGGTCAATCCATTTTGTTTCCAGTTGTTTTCTTAGGAATTTAAGAATGTTTTGTTTACACTGGATCTTTTGTTTTTGTCTTTGACTAACCTGTTGGGGTATGTCTCTATAATTACAAAAAAAAAAAAAAGGAAGCAACAATTATATAGACTACGTGAGAAAGTTAGTTTATTTCAGAGCATGTACACATAACATAAGCAGAACTGATATTACAATTAGTTGATTTACATTTAAATTGTTTTCTTGCAAGATGCTTTGCACCAGACAAGAAAGTCAATAATAACCAACAAAAAACCCCAGAACATTTTAAATTTCATTAGCTGTTAACATTACTGATGATATTTCCTTAAAAATATAACTATTTAAAAATCCAAAATATCAGCAAAAATTTTCATTAATCCAAGGTTTTAAAAACCCCTCAATTTTCAAATGAATTAGCTTGCTTATCCTCCTATCTAGAATAAAACTATAAAGATATACAATTTTGACTTCTGATCCTTAAAGATCAAATACAATTTTGTGCACCGCAAAACACCCAATCCTGAACAAAGAGAAATTTCTCTGGTTTATACTTAGCTTCAGTATTTCTCTGTTAGAATATATAAGAAACAATAATATCCTATGGTTGTATTTAACTAAGCCAGAACCATTTTTGCTTTCTGTTTTAATTATTAAGTTATATTGACATACAAATCAAACATGTTTCTTCATGATAGGCAAAACAAGGTGAACAGCCGAATTTTAAACAATGAGTTTTTACTCTTTAAGGCCAAATGGTCTACATATGGAACAAGAACTCCATTCCTATTACAGTCTGGAGTTCATCTGAGTCATCAACCTTTCCAACTTGATTGCTAGAGCCATGTTACCTTTAATCTTCAACTTCCCTGACATGAATGCCATTGCTGGCTTTAGTTTTCCTGAAAAAAAAAAAAAAAAAAAAAAAAAAAATCAAGTGGAAAAAATACATTAATTCACTTGCATATATGCTTACTATAGCTATAATTATTTGTTACTGAAAGAATCTACTACAGTTCTACAAAATTCTTTATATAGATAGGTGCAGAAATATTATCCTTATTAAAGCATTTTATAACAACACAGCAATAAAATTCTCCATTCCTTAGACCAGAAATTAACTGAGGATTACAGAAAAGGTAAATGCTAAATAGAAATGAAAACTAGAGGGAAAAAAATCTTTTCTGTATTTAAATAATGATCAAAACCTGAACACTAAGCAAGCATATTAAAGTCATTTAAATAAATGGTTATTAAATAAGACATAACTTTTGTAGTTTTAAAAATATATATATACAACAAGGTTTAAAATAAAAGCATTTAAACTTTAAAATAAAAGCACTTAAAAAGAAATACCTACTGTGAAGCCAGATAATTGACTAGCTGGTAGGAATACAAAGCCAAAACAGTTTCTATATTCAAGGGACTTAGATACTAATTTTTTTTTTATTTGGAGGAAGGAAAGATTGTTGGAAGGGGGAAAATTACATTAATAATAAATATGTAAAACATAGGGAAAGGGCACAGTGAATTATTAAGGGGACAGAGATGGTTTTTTTCTGGAATACTATAGGACCCAATCTTCACAGAGCAGCAGGAAGGTTAAAAACATTCTGAGAAAGTATTCATAGATTTCATTAGACTTGCTGAAGGAATTTATGATCTTTCTTCCTTGAAAAGATTAAGAGTAAATCTTTAAGGGGAAGCTAGATGGTGCAGTGGATAGAGCACCAGCCCTGAAGTCAGGAGGATCTGAGTTCAAATCTGGTCTCAGATACTTTATACTTCCTAGCTGTGTGTACACAGAACTCTCAAATTCTAGATTAAAGAACTGAATTCAAATACAGCCTCTCGCTCTTACTAGCTATGGGACTGAGGGCAAATTATAACTTCTTCAAGGCTAATTTTTTTAATTTGGAAAATTAAAGTAGTATTTAAAATTTTTTTTATTTTAAAAATTTTTAACAAAAAGAAAAAGAAAATGGAGAGAATGCTTTTTAACACTACAATTCTGAGAATTATTGTGAGGAAAATGCTTTGTAAATTGTAAAGTGCTAGATCAGGTGGTCTTTTTGACCTCCTTTGTGAGAGTTGGACCCCATTTTCAGAATAATATTATTAAATCAGTAAAATAGTACTACAAAGGAAGCCAATTATATTGAAATACAGTTTTCAAAATATTTTATAACTGAAATTCATGGATCCCAGGTTAATCTCTAGATACTAGGGATTCTTAGTTGAAGAGATGCTAGAAACTATTTTACAGTGGACATAGTGGAAATTAAGTTAGATAAGAGTGTTGGGTCTGGGGAACAGGAAGACCTCAAATCTGGCCTCAGACATTAGTGAGTGACCTGGAAACAAGTCATTTAACCTCTGTTTGCTTTAATTCAATGGAAAAGAATGGCAACCAATTCCATCCCCCCATCCTCAGCTGTCAAGAAAACCCTATGGACATTATTAGGCATGCTGTGATCCATGAGGTCATGAAGAGATAGTTATGAGTGAACAACAAATCAAATGAATGAAGGGGAGGAGGTATTTTGGAAGATGATGTCTTAGCAATCAAAAATTAAACATCTACAGAGAGAAAAAGATAATGTAACTCTAAAATGGGAAAATGAGTCAATGTATAAATATTTACTTTTAAGGAACACTAGTCTACAAAATGAACTGGTTTTCAAAATAATTCAATGTGCCATATAACATATTCTGTATATATCACTACATATATATTCAAATTTCAATTCATTTAAAAAATGTAATGTCCCTAGAAGTAACATTTTGTCTTAGATGTTTTTGCTAATTAAAAATTCACCAAAAATTGTCTTTCAAGGATAAAAAAAAAAATTTAGCATAGATGAGGTCATCTTTAACTTGTAAGGTCCTCTATTGAGCAAAGGAGGCAATTTTACTTGATTAAAAGTAATGTTGATTAAAATGCTTACCAAATTATTCAGCAAGCAATTATTAAATGTCTACCATATGTAAAGGTTTTGTGCTAGGCAAAGATGACAAAAAGACAAAATACAATCTATGCCTTTAAGGAGCTTTTCTTTTCTAGGGGAGGAAACAATAGATATCAATACAAAATATAATCTAAATAACCAGGATACAGAAACATGCTTTCTTGCCTCAAGATCCTATACCCACTGGGCAGCTAGGTGGTGCAGTAGTTAGAGCACCAGCCCTGAAGTCAGGAGGACCTGAGTTCAAATTTAATGTTAGATACTTAACACTTCCTAGCTATGTGACCCTGGACAAATCACTTAACCCCAATTGCCTCAGCAAAACAAAAAACAAAAGCCAAAAAAACCCAACCTCCTATAACCATATAAATAAAAGGGAAAAGTGGAGAGAGAGGAAGAGAGAATGGGAAAAAAGAAAAAGGAATCTTAATTCTATGGCAAAATTCTTAATTTGTCTATAAACTATGTAATTTTGTGCTGTACTCAATTGGCCCTTATTAATCAGTCTAAGTGAGCAAATTATTTATAAGACATATGAAAATAATAATGGGCCCCATTATAAATTGATAAAAAATCATATTTACAAAGTATGCTGTATACTGAGTTCACAAGGATAGATACTAATAGTGAGATGAAATAAGTGTCCTGATCTCAATTAGTAATCAATTTATATTTTCATTAAAAGTTACTAAAAGGATATGTTTATAGGATTTTAACTAACTTGCAAAAAATTCACAATCAAGGATATGTAAAAAAAATCTCAAATTTCACATTAAAAAACTTAAGTTTTAAAAAAGATCAGAAAAATTACATACAATTTGGATCAAATATATTTATAGATTACAGCTGAAAAAATAATGTTTATCTGATTAAATCAGAAATTTGTAGCTTTAGTTCAAAAACAAAACTTATGTAGAGATAGTATGTGAATTTTACAGTGAATTATAAAGATGCAAGCAGAACAAAAGCTTTGGGTCTAATAAATACTATAAAACTCCTAAAACTAATCTTTCTTCTAACTCCTCTATTTCTGTCAAGAACACTACTCTTTTATCACTCAGGTTTCAAAATAGTGGGGTCTTCCTTAACTCACTGATTCTCATATCTAATCAATTGTGAGGTCTCATATCTAATCAATTGTGAGGTCTTGTCCCTATTACCCCATCTCATTACCATATCTCTCCATTTACATCACATTACAACTGTCTTAATTTAAGTCCTACTGCATTGGGGCCATTTACAGGTCTCCAGCCCCAAGTCTCTCCTCTCCACTCTCTAATCCATCCTTCACACAAGGTACTAGCCTGGTATTCCTAAAGCCCAGATAGTCTATGTTGTTCCTCTGGCTCAGAAAGTTTCAATGGCTCCCTACTGCCTCTAGGACAAATATTATTGATCCTCATAATTTAGCCATACTGGCCACGTGTTCTTCCTTGTACAGGACAATCTATTCCCCATCCTCTACATGTTGCACAAATTTTGTTCCCCCCCCCTTCATTTCTACCTCTAGAAAGGAAATCTTAGATTTCTTCAAGTCTCAGATCAAATGTTACTTCTTACAAGAAGTCTTTCCTGACTTCCTCAATTCAGTGATACTTCCAATTCTGTTATTATTTTGAACTTATTTTGCATATATAGTCCATTTGCTTATCTGTGTACATGTTTACAGACAGTAGACAAAGAGTAGTACTCTTTGAGGATAGGGTACTTCATTTTTATCTTCAAATCCTCAGCACCTAGAGCACAGTGCTGAACACACAGGAAATATGTGCTGAGCTGAAATAAAAGGAACTGCATCTATTACAAGATTATTTTAATAAGTGTCTGAAGTTGCTTGAGTTCTAATTGTGAGAATGCCCCATAGAACTTGGAGATTCTCACTATTACATAAACACAGGCTCTAAGTGAGTGTACATGATGTAAGCTCCTTTTTCTGGCATAACTCTAGAATGGATCCTGAATTAAATCATCTCCTCAGGAACTTTTCTGTTGGTCCCAGATATAAATGGCTTAGATTAGCATAAGAAGCTCAGAAGTTTCAAAGACAGGCTGACATTGGGGTGTTCTTCAAAGGTAGCTATAACCTGAATGTTCTCCAAGACATTCCTATTTCTCTATAAACAGTTCTGGACTAAGTTCAATATTTCTGTGGATCAAATTGCTGTTATTTAATTTAATTGCTGAATTTGATTTAAGTATAAGAATTCTTTTTAAGACTATAGTTCTTCAACAGAAAACTTAATGTATAAGAGTTAACATCAAAGATTAATTTCAAAAGACTCAACAGGGACAAATTATTTGTTTTCTACATGGAAATATCCAGTTGTCTAAAATTAACATTACTGATTGGGTAAAAAAGAGATTAGGATAGAACTGAATGTGATGTGAGTCTACAAGGCAAAACTATTTAGGAAAAAGTAGCAATAGTAATAATTATGCTACACAAATGAGGTGTAATAGCAAGAGCCAACACAAAGGTAGTTCTGAAAGCCTACTTGAATCAGGAATGGGTTAAAGGAAGAATATTTCTGTTGTTGTTCCTCAAGTACTATATTAAAAAAGATATAGTACCCTACAAAATCTAGAAAGAAATAAGGGAGAATGGTATAATATAAGGTGGGTTATAGAAGGGTGTGTAAATCAACAGGAATAGGAGTGTAGATTAGTGGGAAAAGGAGGGACACAATATAATATAGGATAAAGGATGTTTAGAAGAATGGGACTGGAATAAGGTGGGTAGATTAATAGGAATGGGATATAGGAGGGAAAGGATGGAAAATGACAATGAATCCATGGAGGGTAAGATGGGTAGATTAAGTAATAGCTAGGTAAGTTAACAGATAGAAGTAATGTAGAAGAATTAACAGATTGCAGGGGGGAGGGGAAGATATATAAACATAATAACAATGATCAGAAGAATTTTTAAAAAAACAGGTAGGGGTATTGATCTTAAACAAAGTCAGACTTATAAAAGATTCAACCTAGAGAGAAATCTAATTTCTATGTTAGGCATATTAATATTGTTGTAAATATATCTATACATATGTGAGTATATGTATAAATATGTGTGTGTATATGCATGCATGTACATACATACACATATTCATGCTTAACTGTAGCTGGCTTGAGAGAAGGGGTGAAAGACAGGAAAAAAGGATAAAATAAAAAGTATATAGCAGAGAACAAAAGAAAACCTACAGGAAAGCCAAGAAAACATGGATTATGAATACAGTGTTTTCTATTATTATGTTTTCTTGAAATGGAAATTTATTGTTATATATTTTGAATCCTCTGATGTTCTGCTGGATATATGATAATGTTTTTTTTTTCCTCCTTTTTTTTTTCTATTTTTTTTTTTATTTTGCATTTGTTTCAAATAAATAAATTTTAAAAAAGACTAAACTTCTTTATCTCCAGTGGTCTGTTCCCCCCAGATATAATAAATAACTCACTCCTGTGTTAACCAAGTAGCATTCAGGACTGTAAAGAAAATGGCTATAGTACAGGAACAGGGAAATGTAGGAGTGATGGAGCGACTATATCCTAAAATGTAAGGATTCACAAATTCACAGGAACTTTCTAGATTTAAAAAGTTCTTATTTTATCTCTGATTACTAAGGAAGGGATTAAGCATGTACTTTAAAATTAGATTATATTCATATGTGGCTTAAAACACATATACACATACAAACACATATATACATTAGATAAAGTTATTTAGAAACTCACCTGAAAACATTTTCACAAAATCACTAGTGGTCATTGTCATTACCACATCTACCGGTTCACTAGGATGTCCAGATCCAGCAGTCCCACCATTGTTTTTAAGATCAAGGTACCAAGTTCCACCATCTTCACCTTCATAACATAAAATCATAAAAATTATGTTTTCTTTAAATTTGACAAGGGACTAAAAAGGGGATCATAAAGGAGTTTAACATTTTAGAATATAGCTGTGTAAATTGGCTTTTAAAAATATTTATAAACAACATAATATCCAATTTAGAAGATAAGTTATTTTTCTTCCCCTCAAAATTGGGCCATGCCTTATAATTCAGTAGTTTACTTTGTATTCCATAATTCTTAAGAGGCAAAAGCCTAAATAATCTTGCTTGGAAAATAGTAGGTTAAAGTAGTAAGGCTTCCTTTGAAAAATGTCAAGTGGGGTTTAAAAGTATATCCAATCAATTAATTATTAAGGAGATTACTACTGTTCTTGACTTTCACTTAGAATAGTAGCTGTTCAAGAAATATTTACTAAATTGAATTAAGGCAAAAGTTAGTAAAATGTAGCCTTACCAGAAAGTTCAAACATATAAACTGCCTGAGTAGCTTTCACAATATCTTCACTGAGAGCTGTCTTAAGAATTTTAAACGTTTCTTCAACTGCTCCAGCAGCTAATTTTGGTTGTTGCAGATACTGTTTCCAATCTTTTGCTGGTGGAGCTGCATCTGTAAGAAAGTTGGTAATGTATGCACTTCAAATCTCAGCAACACAAGGCCAGAAATTAATCATTAGTTAACAAGTACCTATCAAACATTGTACATATGATGCAAACCTATGTTTACAGTTTGATCAAAGCCTGTGACCTAAAGTGCATTACTTAGTCCATCTAATGGACACTAGAAGATTAATAAAATGATAACATCTAAACTTTACATACCCCCAGATTGTTCCATTTGAAGACATCAGCCACTCAGAGAATGATTAGAAATAGTTCTGAGATGCTTTTGTTTAATAGGTTCCCTATGATATCACCACCACCTATCAACTGAAGGAAACAACAAATGCTTAAATTCAGTTTAATAATTCAACTCAACATTTATTAAGTGCCCAACTATGTTCTGGGAGATGCAAAGTTGAGATAAGATATTACTCCCCCACCCATTCCCACCCCACACTGAGAGGTAGCAAGGCATAGTGGATAGAGGGCTGATCTTGGAGTTTGGAAGAACTGGGTTCAAGTCCTGCCTCTGATAAATGCTAGCTGTGTGACTTAACCTCTCAGTTGACCCCAGGCAACTCTCTAAGACTAAAAGTTGCAGAGGAATTACCCATTGACATCAGTGCAAAGGATTTCCATACTGGGAGTTCCCTATACTGATGCAATGAATCACAGATCTGGACCAAAAAGAAAAATAAAATTTACCCAATGGCAGAAAAGCAGACTTGACCTTCGAAGGCAAGACCCTACTCTTGCAAAGGGGACTGCTCTTGATTGGATATGGGAGAAGGGGTAGGAAGATGGAAAACTAAAAGATCAACATAGCCTCAAATGTATGAATATCAAATACTTTAGTGAATAATAATTATAGTTACAGTTGATATTTATTAAGTGCTTTAAAGTTTATGGAGCACTTAAGACTATCTCATTTGATTCTTATAATTCTGAGGTAGATGCTATGAAAATTCCCATTTTATAGAGGAAAGTGAGGCTCAGAGAGGTTAAGTCACAGGATCACAGATCTAGAGCTGACCTTAGTGACCACCTAAGTCCAACCCCCCTTTCATGTTACAGAGGACCTGGGGACCAGAGAGGTTCGGTGCCTTATCTAAGGTCACAGAGCTAAATCCTGCTCTCTATCCACTATACCACACTGACTCTCAATTATGTCACACTGTATACCCTACAATGTCTGATGGCAAAAGCACTTATTACCTGAACGTTTACCCGCAAACTGGTTACTTGAAAGAACTTTCTCCTTCTGAATACCAGATGTCCAAGTTCTAACTAGGGAAGAAATCAGGAAAAACTAATATACTGGAAACTTGTTATAACTCTTCACTAGAGGAGAACTTAGCAGGGGGGATGGGGTCCCTCTGGGATCCCTCTGGGATTTACTTAGGATTCTTTTTAAAATAAGTTACAATTAAACCTCATTATCGGGCTACTTTACCTAACCCATCCCATGGTATTGACCTTGAGAACAGTGTTATAACAAGGCTCCAACACATTCTGATGTTACCCAATTCTTCTCCAAAATAAAGCAATTAGAGAGTCAATAATAGGAAGAAAAACAAAAGCTAATTGTGATGCTATAAAGAGCACTGTGTTTGTACCTCCCTTATGTACTTATGATGTGTATTTTCTATTATGGTTATTTGCATACATGTCTTATCCTCCTACTAGACTGCAAGCTCCAAGAGGCAGGGACCTTATCTTATCTCAACTATGCATCTCCCCCAGAGCCTAGCACAGTGCTCAGCACACAGTAGGCATTTAATAAATGTTTGTTGAGTTGAATTGAACTGAATTTTCCAATCAGTTTTCTTTTTTAAATGGCTGCAAGGATAATATTAAGGGTCTCTGGCTTTTTTCTGTCTGCAGCCGGTAGGAGGAAAATAAAACCCTTCTTTGCCTAGGGGGCTGGGGGTGGAGTTTAAAGGATCCTAATTATTTACCCTGTACCTTAACTTATCAAGAGTTTTTACAGCAGAAGCTGGTGTCACTTTATAAGGGCAATTATTTTATTTTAGACTACATCTACATATTTGTATCATTACAAACCTATAGAAAATACAATCATTATCTTACCTTGTTGTTTTTCCACTTCCTTGGTAACCAATTCAGGGTATTCATCCACAAAGAAATCTGGTAATAAAGGGTGGCCTAAAAAAAGTAATCCAAAACCAAACAGGTAAATAAATAAATAATTTCATAAAATTTGGAGATACTGATCTTGTGTCCCAATCCTAGAGGGGCTTATTCTTGGTTAGTGGACATAATTAGAAAATATGATGATAAATTAATTCCCCAATAAGATGCTAGTAACAAATATGGCTTAATGCATTATTTTTCCTAGAAGTATCCAGCATTTTCACACAACTTGACAAAGAGTAGATGTTTAAAAATGCCTGTTAACTGATCAACCAACAGTACTATATAACTTTATAAGGAATTTCTCGAGGACCACTAGGTCTTAAAATCAAACTGACTGAACAGATTGAGCACTTGATATAAAAGGCACAGTGCCTCCTACATCTAAAGGAATTAAAGGGTAGAATTCCAAAGTATGAAAATGGGGAAACAGATTAAAGCAGAGAGGTCTTCACAGGACTATGTAGATCAAATGAGGGAGTGGATCATCATTTTGCCTGACACAACAGTCTTGTCCTTCCCCAACAATATACTAGAGATGAGGGAAATTTTCAGAAAGGTTTCATGGCCCTAACAGTTTCAAAAAAAGCACATTTTCCAATAAAATGTACCTAAATAAAATCTCTACTCCAAAAATCTGAGACAAATTTGAAAAATTAACCTTTATTTTCCATATTGAATAATTTGAATTCTGATGTTTAAGCTAGGAAGGGACAACTGAGGAGCAACAAGACAACAGCCTTCCAATATCAGAAAGTCTATTATGTAGAAGAATTGGATTTGTTCTATTTTGACTCAGGGAGTTGAACTGGAAAATAGATGGAAGTTCCAAAGAGGCGAATTTAAGTTTGTTGTCCGAAATAAACCTTTCTAATAAACCAGAGCTGTAAAGGGCTAGAACTGAGCAATGCACTTGGATAATGAAGCACGTGAGACTAATTGCCAATTGGACGGTTCCCTATTAACTTGTTTGAAGGTTGACCCTCCCCAGCTGTTCTGTGCTGACTTGATTGGTGGGACAAAGAGAGGGAAGTGACTTGTGTGGGAGGAGTAAGAGAAACTTGGGTGGTGGAACTCATGCTCACTTGCACTCATGACCTGGCGTTGGAGGTGACGGTAAAGATCTAGAATAAAGACATTTAGTGGTCCTGACTCCTGCTGATTTCTGGAAAGATAGAGTTCCAGCATTTGGCGCCCAACGTGGGGCGCCACAGAGCCAATCAAAAATTGGTATGGGCTACCTTGGGAGATGATGAGTTCTTCACTTAAGATATTCTAACAGAGGTTGGATGACTATTTGTTAAGTTTTATTGTAGCAACGTTTTCTTTTGAACTTTTGAATGTTGAACTAGATAACTACCAAAGCCTCTTTCAATTTTAAAATTCTAAGCTTCTGATTCTGATAATATAATCTTTTAAAGCATTACAGATAGTATTTCTATCATTAAAAAAAAAAAAAAAACTTTACCTGGTTTAACTGCATAGACATCAAAATTTTTAATTCCTTCTTCCTTTAACAGATTTTCATCAATAATAAAATTGCCAGTGAAACTTTTTGGTTTGCTGAATATGGAATATGCAGCATCGGCAATGATGTCAGCTTTTCTGCATTGGCTTTCAATACCGGATCCTCCTAACATATCCATAGCAGCAGTATGTATGGCTATTCAAAGCAAAAACAAAACAAAACAAAACAAACACACACACACACACACACCACACATAAAATAGTTACTCAAACAATGTAAAAGTTGGCCCATGATGCCTCTATGATTTGTAAATTAGAGTTTAAAAAAAAAAGAGACATAAAATCATGTAATACAATGATGATTGATGGTATATGTAATTTCATATTTTTGTATTTTATCATTTGCTGGCATCAAAAATAGATATTTATGCTTTAACTTTGGTAATTTGGAGCTAGAACAGTAATAAGCCATACTTTTTAAAAACATTTTGCAAATAAGACTTTGCACTACTTTATATAGGATTTTTCTCTGTACTAAATACTAATCCCTTTTACTTCTCACCTTCAGTATACAAACCCTGATCTCCATCCTATATAAAAACCCAAAGGGTTTTTAAAATACCATTTAAAAAATTAACTTGAAATATTCTTTAAAAGAATTGGTTGAAAAGGACACTTTTAATATGTATGTCGAGGATTCCATTCTGAATATGAAAGATAGAGTAGAAAACAACAGGACTACCACTGAAAAGAGATCAATGCTCTCAAATGTTCCTTTTACAGTAATTATTCAATTAGCATTATTTAGGAAACGAAAAATAACAACTAACATTTACACCATGCTTTAAAGTTTGCAAATGTTAAAAACTGTGCTGAATCCTCACAACATTTTTGAGGGAAGAGCTTTAAGTACCATAACTAATTTTATAGAAAAGGAATTAAAATTTGAAAAACAAGTACATAGGGCTACTTTCTGCTAAAATATTGCTTGAATAGGGGGCACATAAGTCTCCCAGCTCAAACATATTTACTTCACAACAGATTGAATGTGATTAAAAAATACAATGATAAACTATGGTGACACCTTCTACCCCAGAATTGAATAAAAAGTCAACCAAACACAAAAGGAAAAGAAGGCCCATCCAACAAACAAGAATAATAGTGACAATGTGTGTAGCTTGTAAGATTTTGGGTTGGAAGGCAGGAAAAGTGGAGGACTCTCCTGACAAAGTTGGATCTTGGAAGTACTAGGGAATAGCAGTTGGCAGGTAGTCAGTGTAATGCTCAGCGTGGCACAGTCCAGGCCCAGGAAATTTGAGGTTAACATTCCCTCCTGAGATGCTAATTGTTGAAATTTTATCACTTTAACCCTCAAAGACCAAACAGCAAAGGAGGAAAACCTGGAGATATAGGTGTCAGTATAAGAAACCAGGGGTCAAGTCTAGCAGGACTGCTCATTCCACCCAAAAGCATAGCAGAGCACCAGTTTAGGAGTTAAAGTTGAAGAAATGAGCAAACCAAAGAAAACTCTAAACAGTTATCAAAAATTATTGCCACTCTAACCACAAAGGAATTAAAAGCAGAGTTAGGGGAGGGAAAAAAGAAATTTACACAAGGACTGCATGAATACATAAATGAAATGAAGATTTTTTTCTTTCAAAATGAAATGAAAACTTTCAAGGAATGAACCAAAAAAAAATCAATGGCTTGGAAGAGAAAAGTAGTAAACCCTACCTAATAAATGGAATACCTGAAGCTAGAACAAACCAAAAAGAAATCAATTAATGATTCCTTGTCAGAACAAAATCAAGAGATTGGGAAAAAACTGAAATTGAAATAAAAATTGAAATTGAACTGAAATAAACACAATTGGAATTTTAAAAAATTGATCTAGAAAACAGGACAAAGAATTTTAAGAATCTTTTGAATGTCTTAAAAACCATATTATATGTTTATAGTTGTGTGTGGACAAACATACTTTGTCTTATTGCCCTTCACTTTATTGAGCTTTGAAGATATTGTTTCAATTGCAAATTGAAGGATTACAGTAAACCTGCATCAATTTTGGTAGCATTTTTCCAACAGGATGTGCTCACATGGTATCCCTGGTAATGTCTTTTAGCAATTATCATAATATTTCTAACTTTTTCATTATTATTATTTCTGTTATGGTGACCTGTTATTAGTGATCTTTCATGCTACTATTCTAATTGTTTTGGGGAATCACAAACTATACCTCTATAATACAGCATTTATAGAAAAATGGTGTGAATTCTAACTACTTTACTGACTGATACTTCCTCCATTTTTCTCCCACTCCTCAGACTTCTCTATTCCCCAAGATATAACAATATTGAAGAATGTCACAAAGTTAGTTGATGTAAAATAGTGATAGGATGTGAGAGAACTGATTCCAATTTTGAAAGGCACTCTACTGTAAAATGCTATCAAGCAGCATTGCATGCTACAGAGACTTGAGGCTGGGATTAAGTGACTTGCCCAGGGTCACACAGCTAGGAAGTGTTATGTCTGAGACCACATTTGAACTTGGGTCCTCCTGAATTCAGGGCTGGTGCTCTATCCACTGTGCCACCTAGCTGCCCCACAACTGAAGAAATATTAATATTTCATGGGAAAGGAGGACCAAAATAATAAATAAAAATGACAATTTTACCTAAATTAATCTATTATTCAATATCATTCCAATTAAACTGCCAAAAAAAATTTTACTGGTTAAGAGAAAATAATAAAATTTATTTGGAAGAACAAAAGGTTAAAAATATCAAAGGAATTAATGAGAAAAAAGAGAGAAGGGAAGTTGTTTAGCAATACTAGATCTCAAACTAAATTATAAGGCAATTAATTATCAAAACCATCTGGTGGTACTGGCTAAGAATAGAAAGGCAGATCAGAAGAAAAGAATAGATAATACAATAGAAATACAGAAGCAAATGATTGTATTTATAAGTGTAAAAGGTTTTGGTAATAATTGTTAGAAAAACTGGATAGCAATCTGAGAGAAATGGGGCATAGACAAATGTTCTGTACCATTTACCAAGATAAGTTCAAAATGCATATATGACCCTAGATATAAAGTGAGCTGTCACAAGAAAATTAAAAGAACATAAAACATATTACCTATCAGACTTGTGAACAGGATAACAATTTATGAATAAACAAGAGATAGAAAGCATTGTAAGGTATAAAATGGATAATTTTGATATTAAATTAAAAACGTTTGGTACAAATAAGGCAAATGTAGCCAAGGAAAGCAGAAAATTGGGGAAAAACATATTTTATAGGCAGGTTCTCAGACAAAGAGGTCTTATAGCTAAAACATATTAAAAAAAAATTTGTCAAATGTATAATATGACTCAGTCCCTAATTGATAAATGTCAAAGAATAGGAGCAGGCAGTTCATTTCTGATGGAAGTTCTTTCTGATGAAGAAATCAAAACAATTTATAGTCACATGAAAAAAAAATGTTCTAAATCATCAGAGAAATGAAAATTAAAAACAACGTTGAGATCATTTTACAACTATCAGATCGGCTAAAATAATAGAAGAGAGTGACAAATGCTACAGGGGTATGGGGAAAGAAGCATACAAATTCACTGTTGGTAGAGTTGAGAACTAAATCAATCACTTTATCGAACAATCTGCAATTATTCCCAAAAAGTTATTAGTCTATACCCTTTGATTTAGCAATACCACTATTATATCTGTTTTCCAAGAGTACTGGAGAAAAAGGAAAAGAACCTATATGTTCTAAAATATTTACAGTAGTTATCTTTGTGGTAGTAAAGAACTGGAAATTGTAGAGATGCCTGTCAACTGGGAAATAGCTAAACAAGATGCATAATGGTGATGAAATGTTACTGTTTTAAGAAATGGTAAACTCATTAATTGGAAAAACATGGAAAAATGTACCTAAAATAGTGAAAACCAAAATTTCCAGAACCAAGAAAATGTTATATATGGTAACAGTAATATCAGTCAGTTTGAATATTATACTCAAATCAACTACAAAGGACCTGTAAAGAAAGATGATATCTGCTGTCATAAAAAGAAGAAATGTATAGTAAATTTGTTCACACACACACACACACACACACACACACACACACACATTTTCGTCTAATGGTTGCTATCTCCATGGTGAGAAAGAAAGTAAAAAAATATAAAATAATTTAGAAGGAAGCAAAAAAAAAAAAAAAAAGCAGCTTAGTTTTGAAAAAATATATGCATTACTTATATAATTTTTCAAAAAAAAAGTAAGCCATGTGAAATGCAAATTTATGATTTCATAGAGAATCTTTTTTATGCTGTACTATGCTCTTCAGAAATTTATTTTGACTACGTATTTAAGTTCAAAATTTTAAAAACATAGAATACAACATCTGGGAGGGAAATAGTTATAAACATAACAAACTTCCCGAATCTGAAGAGATTGAAATGGGAGGGGAGGGAGGAGAAAAAAAAAAGAAATCTAAAAATGGTATCTTAGGTTACCTCTTAAAACTACTGGAGAGTAGCTAAACAAATTGTTCTATATGAATATAATGGAATATTATTAACTATAAGAAATGATGAAAAAGTCAATTTCAGAAAATCCTGGGTAGTATGAATAGAATCAGAAAAACAATTTACCTAAGGACAACCATATGGTAAAGAATTATTACTTTGAAAGGCTAACAATCTATATCACTCACCTGTTGGGAAATGATGGCTATATAGGTTCAAAAACATACACTTTAGAATATGGTCATTGCATGAATTTTATTTGATTGTAATTACCTGTTACAAAGATTTATTTTTCTTTTCTTTCTCTCAGTAGGGGTTAGCAATAATGGTGGCAAGGGGGAAAAAAGGCCATTGCAACACTAAAAAAAATTTCACAGGAAAAAAAACAAGTAATCATATGTATGATTGCTTGCTGTCTATGGGAGGGGTGGGGGAAAGGGAGGAAGAGAAAATTGGAACACAAAGTTTTGCAAGGATGAATGTTGAAAACTATTTTTGCATATATTTTGAAAATAAAAATCTATTTTAAAAAAAGAAAAGAAAAAAGTAATCTGTAGAATTTATTATATACATATATACATATACACACACATATACATATGTGTATGTATATTTAAGTAATTGGTGTGAAATAGATATTGTGGCTTCAGAGAACCTTCTATGGTTTCAATATATATGGAAATGTTCTCTCTCTCTTTTGTCTTTTTATTTTTAAAGTTCAGACTAAGAAAAATAAACAGAATTCCTGTTTAAATATACAAAAGCTGAAAGTTACAATAAAAGTATATTAAAACCACGGATCTTTTTAACCCAAAATATTTGAAGTTTAATAATTCATCATCACTCCCTAGTAAAGTACAGTAAGATTGTTCTATAAATGCTTTAATGTATTGAGGAAAATTCTCAAAATGATACTCATAAAAAGAGTTTTTATTTTTAAAATGTTACCTAGAAAAGACATATTTCACAAAGAAGACTGGTACATGTAACCAAGATCAAAAAGGAGCTTTGAGAGAAGCAGCTTTCAACAAGATTCTGTAGTATAAGCAAACAAGTTAAACTAGTTACAAAATTGGCTCTCGGCAAAAATGCTCATTAAGAGCACACATCAACAACTATGTATCTAATGATTATTTGTTGGATAAAAAATAATAGTTTATGATAAAAGCTAATGAACCTTAAGGTACATAAACTTAAAACTTGAGATCTTTTAAAGAATAACTCATTTCTCTAGTCTTTGGTCATTTCTTTGATCATTTCAATAACACCTTGTAGATCTAGACACAACATGTCCTTTGTCAATCTAAAGGAAAGCTTATCTATTTCTGTGGATAAAGCACAATAGTGGAGATTTATGACTATATATTTAAGTTCAAATTTTAAAAACATGGAATACAACATCTGGGAGGGAGTCAAAAATAAAATAGTAATAGTAAATAGGAATAAGAATTCAATCTTAAAAATGGTAGCTGACATTTTAACCTGGATCATGTGACTTTTGCAGTCCTTGGTCACAAGTTGTTATACTGGGTTATACTGGGTTCTCCATTTGGGGCAATTCAAGGCCTAGGTTTAGCCTTTATATTTCCAGGAATTCTCAGAGTCCCTAATGTAGCTCCTATTCCATAAACTAACTCTTTGTGGATAATAGCTCACATGTTCAGATGTGAGGCAGGTAACTAATTCAACTACAGATATAAAAAAGAGCTCTCTCCTGCCACTGTGACATGGGAAATGCCCCTCATTAGTTCTGGTTAAAGAAAAAATAGTTTCTATTAATTGAGCAGTCTCATTTGCATTTTGCTACTAAGTTTCAAATCTGGGAGCATGTCTGGATCGACTACTACTGATAAATTTGTTGAGAATGGACAAGACCTTTTAAAAGTCCTTACTTCACCTTCCTAGCGAACGTTTTTGTTCAAACTCCATCACCATACAGTGGTGGAATATTGGAAGTAAAGTTTTTTAACTTTCAGACTAGACCACTGGAAAATTTTCTGATATATGTTTAGGGTAATAGTCTTTCATTCAGATAGAAATTAAGAATGTAAGAAAGTAAGACAAAATAATAATGGAAACACGTACTTTCTATACATCTAGTATCTAATGCAGATATTTCCTAGACCCCAAGGAAATAATCCTAGAAAACCTTGATGATACTTAATTATCGCACTGCTTCATCAGTTCTAAAGGCAACAACTGTGTGCCATTTCTACTTCTAATAGTGCTCAGTAGAAGATGTGGACTATAAATAATTAATGACAATGTACTTAAAAAAAAAAAAATTCCAGAACTTTTGTATTTAAACCAGTATTGAGCTTGTTCCTGATTAAGAACAGTCAAAGACAGTAAAGTATTACCTGTTTTTTTTTTTTTTACTAATTATATATGCTGTGCACTGTCCTATGGGCTGGGAATACATGAAAACAACATAGTATCTACTTTCAAGTAGTGTTTCATATTCTTCTGGGGGGAATGTAACACACTCAAAGATAAGGAAATACATGATATATACAAAATTAATACATAGTAATTTCAGGATATGTGTAGAGGGACACTAACAACAAGGAAAATTGTTAAAGGCTCCTTATAGTAGCTGACAATAAGTAAGCCTTAAGAGTTAGGGATTCTAAGAGGCTGAGATAGAGGGGAGCATTTCTGGCATGGGGACAAGGCATGGAGACAGGAGGTGGAATGCTGTGTATTTGTATGAGCAAACTGATCAATTTAGCTGGAGTAGAGAGAGAATTACAAGGAGTATTATGTAACCAGGATCCAAAGAGGCTGAAGTGATTGGGAAGAGCTTTAAATTTAAAAAAACAGTTTTGTATTTTTAATTAGAAACTGTTAAGAATACATCTAAATATCCTGAATGATAAAGTGACATGGTCATATGTGTATTTTAAGAATATCATTTTGGCAGCTTCATGGAAGATGTAGTAGAGAGGGGAAGAAACTGAATTCAGAGAGACCTAATAGATGGTTACTATAAGATTCCAGGTGATCATAAAGACTTAAACCAAGGGAACTGCTGAATCTTATCTTGCCTCTTTTATATGAGAATATTTACCCCATTCTACCTTTCCCTTTCCCCCACTGCATCATTCCTCTCTTACCCTTTAACTTTTTTAGTTAGCAACCTTTTATATTCAAAGACTACATGGGCCCTCTGTTTATATATTACTCCTCCTTAATGAGAAAGTTACTATGAATTAGATTCTAGACTATCAGAGCACTTTTTTTTCTTGATAATTTCTTGAATAATATCTAGCCTCTTTTTGATCATGGCTTTTGGGTAGTCCAATAATTTTTAAATTATCTCTCCTGGATCTTTTTTCCAGATGTTTTTCTAATAAGATATTTCACATAAGCTTCTATTTTTTTTTCATTCTTTTGTTTTATTGTTTCTTAATTTCTCATAAAGTCATTAATTTCCATTTCCTCAGTTCTAATTTTTAAAGAATTTTCTGGGTAGTTAGGTGGCATAGTAGATAGAGCACCAGCCCTGAAGTCAGGAGGACCTGAGTTCAAATTTGGTCTCAGACACTTAACAATTTCTAGCTGTATGATCCCGGGTAAGTCACTTAACCCCAATTGCCTCAGCAAAAAAAAAAAAGAATTTTTTTCAGTAAGATTTTGTATCTCCTTTTTCATTTGTCCAATTCTACTTTTAAAGAATTTGTTTTCTTCAGTGTATTCTTCCCCCCTCCCATTTAGCCAATTCTGCTTTTTAAGGCATTCTTTTCCTCAGTGGCTTTTTGTATGTCCTTTATTCATCTGTTTTTTTAAGGGGGTGGTGCTTTCTTCAGGATTTTTTTTTTTGTTTGTGTGTCTCCTTTACCAAGCTGTTGACTTGTTTTCATGATTTTTTAGAAAGCATCATTCTCATTCCTCTTTCCACTTTTTCCTCTACTTCTTTTTCTTGATTTTTAAAAACTTTTTTGAACTCTTCCATGGCCTGAGATCAAAGTTATCTTTTTTTTTTTTTTTTGGAGACTTTGGATATGGGAGTTTTGACTTTGTTATCTGAGTGTTTTGATCTTGTCACCATAACACTCTATGGTCAGAATCTTTTTCTGTTATTCACTCATTAGCCTATTACTTGACTTTTAACATTTTGTTAAAGTAGGGCTCTGCTTCCTGGGCAGAGATTATACTGTATCCAAGCTTCAGGAGTTTGGTGCAGCAGTTTTCAAAGATACTTCTAGGGACCTCTAAGTAGTGGTATGATATAAAGAGAGGTATTTTTACTACTTTCCTGGCCTATGCTCTGGTCTGTGAGTGACCTAAGCATTCTTTTTTTTGGTCTGGAACTGTGAGGAGGATCTGTGCTTCACTGTAGGTATAATCCATAGTGTGTAGTACTCCTCCCCATACTGAGATTGCCATCCAGAACAACTCAGGCCCTCCTGACTTCAGGGCTGGCATTGTATCCACTGGGTCATCTAGCTGCCCCTACTACTTATTTTCTTCATTAAAATACTTTACTATGAACTTAAATAAAACAAAACTAATTATAACTACCATCCTACAACTACTTAATATTTAAAATGAATGTCTATATATTCAATAGTTTATTAACTATTCCTTCTATATCTTCTCCTGTTTGTAGATTTGTCTTTATATTTATAATGTGCATGCATTTTTATAGTTTTTGCAAACAATTCGTTTTATTTTAAAAAAAAAAAAAGATCATTAATTCTCAAATTAACCCTACAATTGTCCTATGTTTACAGTTCTCAACTTTGAAAAGTTTTTAATTCATTCAATCTTTAAGTTTTGTGAATCGCCACAGTACAAGTATGTTGATTCATAAAGCTAGAATTTCAATTTTGTATTTGAGTTTTCATATACAAATGAAAATTGTATACTGTCACTAGATAGCAAACATCTTTTACAACAGGACTTGTAATACTCAGTTTTCTATATTTTAAGTAGTAGCTCCTATTATCTGTTGTTTGGGTAATTAAACATAAATAGATTTTGGAATATTTACTGTCAACATATTAGGATATATCACTAAATAGAACAGCAAATGGGCTTCTTAGCCTAAAAAAAAAAAAAAAAAAAAAAAAAAGAGGCTATGTAGTATCTTATAATTTTGCCAAGTATCATATAAATTATATATCATAAAGTACCACTTTTTCCTTAATTTTTGGGGACCAGGCCTGTGATTTCATTAATATAAAATTCATTCTCTACTAATGAGGATCGGAGCCTGCCCTGAAGATTCTTAAGATTCAGAGCTCTTTGGGGTACTATGAGATTACATGCCTTGCCCAAAATCACACAAGTACAATATGAAAGTAGTAAGGCATGACTCTGAAATCTGCTTTTCACCATTATACCATGCCCTCTCACCTTTATAAAAATACTAATATCTATACAGCATTTGATAATGTATAAGGCATTTTACAAATATCAAATTTGAGCTTCTATGCAACCCAGTAAAGTCAGAATGACTTTTCCTCTTATAAGTTAAGGAAACCAAGTCTCTAGAGACATTAAATGAACTGCCTATAATACAACTGATAAGTGTCTTAGAGGGGATTCTAGCCCAATTCTTCTCAATTTCATGTTAAGCATTCTTTCCATTATGCCACGCTTTCTCTCATAAATTTTAAAACTATCATTACATATGGGGAGAGCAGGTAGGAAGAAATTTGTTTTTTGTTTGCTTCTTCTTTCTCTCCCTCTCCTCTGAGAATTCTGCAGTTCCTAAACTGTATGGCCAATCTATGATAAATATTTGCAGACATACTAGGTCCTTACCTGGACTCTAGAAGCCCTGTAGAACCTAGAAGGTCATGTGAAAAATGCTAAATCAATCAGCAAATCTTTATTAAGTACTTATTATGTGCCAGACACCAAGCTAGGAATTGGGGATACAAGTAGAGAATGAATCCATATTTATTTTTAAAGAATTTATATTCTAGAAGACCAGAAGGTGCCATCAGAGATATAAACAGTGGTTCAGGATCGATAGTTATTCATAAAGGAAAAAAAGGCCTAAAGATAACAGAGTAAAAAGTGCAGGGAAAAGATTTTTGAAAGGATAAAAAGCTATAAGATCGATCTTTTAGTTTGGGCTGCCTTATTTTGCCACATGAAGATTCCCTAAATGACTTGTCTCAACTGCTGTGTAACTGATAATGAAGTAATGTTTCAAACCAAAGACAGGAGATCAATCCAAAACAAAACAAAATAAGCCCCCAAAAATCCAACCCTACCTCAAAACAAATATTATGCTGTGAAAAAGAGAAAACAGATAGATGGAAGCAAGTTATTCCACAAAATGTGTTAAGGTTCAGAAGTTAAGATAATTTTCATTACCTTCTATCTCATAACAAATTATCTATTGAGAATAGAAATGTCTCAGAGTTGATCAAAAATTGAATTGAAAAAATTGAACATACCTGTTTTAGGCCACAAAGCATTGACAGCAATTTCTCCTTTAAATTCTTCTGCCATTCCAAGTACACACATAGACATACCATATTTAGCAATAGTATAAGCTAAAAAAGAGCAAAAGCAATGCTAAAGATAATTGGTCCACAGGATTAATATAATTATTTTCCTTTCACTGGTCCTTTTCTAAAACACATCTAATCTGTATAGGTTCCAGAAGAATACAATTAGTATAAAAAATAAGAATTGGAAGTAAAAATAGAAAATCTTAAATTAATACTGTTTTCAGAGAAGGATTTGAACTAGTTCATATTTATTACAAATAGAACTGAAATATTCTAAATAATTTTAAAAGGATTGCAAAAAATTTATTTTATTCATCCTCTGCTGTAAGCTAAATTAATGATCACATATTTTGTCCATGTCTTTAGTATAAAAAAACTCCCTGGTAAAAGTTCCACCAATGCAGACTGGCTTACACTCTGCAATTTTTACTCTTAGGACACTGCATGGAGGCATTGAAACGTTAAGGAATTTGTTCAGGTCACATGGCCAGCATGTATTAGAAGCAGTACTTGAACCCAAGTCTCTCTGAGTCAGAGGCCATATGCCATATTGCCACTTGATTATATAATTTTAAATAAAGAAATTAATATAGCTTATTCTAGGGAAAACCATAGCTAAGAAAATAATTTCCAAGCTGTTCACTCCAATCAATCTATGATCCATGTAACCAACAGAAATATACCATAATAAATACTATTTGTGCTCTAAGAAATGATAAGCAGGATGTTTTCAGAAAAATGTAGAAAAACTCACATTTTTCAAAGTGGCATGACTAGAACCAAAAGAACACTTCACTCATTAAAAACAACATATTTTCTTCTTCTTTTTTTTTTTTTGGCAAGGCAATTAGGATTAAAGTGACTTGCCTTGGGTCACACAGCAAGTTAATATTCAAGTATTTGAGGCCAGGGTTATTCTCAGGTCTTCCTGACTTTAGGACAAGTGCTCTATCCATTGTGCCACCTAACTGCCCCCAAAGCAATACATTGATCAACAGTGAATGACTTAAGCTTCTCTTAGCAATATAAAGATCCAAGACAATTCTGAAGAATCTATGATTAAAAATTCTTTCCACCTCCTGAGAAAGAATTGATGGAATCTGAATGTAAATAGAAGCATATTTGTTTTACTTTATTGTATTGTTCTTGGGATTTTTTTTTTTTGCCTGTTTTCCTTCACAGCATGACTAATATGGAATATGTTCTGTATGACAGCAGATGTATAACCTTTATCCACCTTCCCAGTGAGGGGGGAGTGAATAGAGTATGGGAAATAATTTGGAACTCAAATTTGTTAAAAAAAAAAAAAAAAAAAAGTAACTGAGGAAAAATATTAATTTTTTAAAGAGAAATGTATGATGTTGAATTATAACTGACAAAAATTGAAATGAAATAAGGATCACAAGGATTTCTATGTAACAATCATGGTGGTGATACCATAATAATAACTTAATTCTTATCTGAAATCTTTCATGTTTTATCAATGGTACACAGATTTCAAGGAATGGATTTAGAAGGTAGATGTAGGAGAAAGAGGGCTAAGAAGGAGATTAATACAATAAAGGAAAAAAAATTCCTATTATTCATGCTTATATTCATACATATTTTGAAAACCTTTTTAAAAGTCATCAGATTCTGTCATCTTCATATAAAGGAAGCCAATTCACATTAAGGAATTAAAAGATTACCTACCTAGCCATCCCAGTAGAACACTACTTCTTTTGGATAGGTTGAGAATATTTAGCCTACTCAATAAAAGAATGATTTATCTTTTCTAACTTAATGGAATGAATAAGGGTACTCAGGCAGTTTGGCTAGGAATTAGAGACAGAAATTATCAGTTTTCCTTTTCTGAACTTCAGATTGGGATGAAACACCCCTCAAAGACAGCCAGCCAATAAAAGTCTCTTGATTTCACATGGGTCCCTTACCTATCTCAATCAATCAACTTAACATTTTATTATGTGCCAAATGCTGGGTACACAAAGACAAAAGTGAAATTTTATCCCTTCCTTCAAGGAACTTACATTCTTTTGGAGGAGAGAAGCTACACATGTAACTAAAATATACAAAACCCATGTAAAGCAGACAGCTCTGGAAGGGAAAGCACTAGGAGGTAGGAAAAGACCTTCATGGGCATTCTAGAAAAGCCAGTCAGTGGGAAAGGCCGACATCTAGAATTATTCAATTTTAAGACCCCTTTTTTTCCTCCTGAAACTTGCTTTTAAGAATTACAAAATACAACTCTACTTAATGAAGATATCACCTCCCAAACTAATACTAATTCTAATTCTAATTGATAAAAATAATTCAATCAGAGTTATATGTAGGTGACTTTAGGTTCATTAATGCCATTCAAAAACTTATAAATTAACCAACAGTTATAGAGCAGGATTATTTTCTCTGACACTTACCACAGTGTTGTTTGAACCAGATTGGATTCAGGTTTAGTGGTGGGCTGAGATTTAGAATATGAGCAATTTTACTCTTTTTCAAATAAGGAATGCATGCTTTTGATCTGCAAATAAAAGTAAAACAATAAAATTCATAGTCTTTTAACCACTTCTATATATATGTAATGACATTTTTGACTAGGTTAATATTTTTAAATCACCATAGAATTCAAGATAATACCAAAAGAATCATCATGGAAAATGCTATTCATATCCAAAAAAGAACTGATGGAGTCTGAATGTAGATCAAAGCAGATCATTTGTAAAACCCTTTCCTGTTTATGATTCTATGAATCTATAAGGTTAAAGAAGAATATAATTTCCTATATACTACATGGCTGCAACAAAAATGTGTGTAATGCAGAGTATCAGATTTGGTGTCAGAAGGGCTTGAATTTTGAAATTCTTTACTTATCTGCAACCTTGGTTAAATCACTTCTCTCTGCCCTAGTTTCCTCATCCACAAAATGGATATGGACTAAATAATCTATGATCATATGAAATATTTTTTAAAAAATATTTTGTAATATGTTCCATAATTTAGTCTTCTATTTCTCCCCCCAGGAATTATATAATAAAGCAAGGTTTACCTGAACTACAACTAATAATACTTGACTTAACTAAATACTAATAGGAGCAATCTATTTTATGGTAAGTTTTGAAATTATTAATTTTTACATTTATTATTTCTCCTTCCCTACTTCCCAACTGAAAAGAAAACCCTCATGACAAATATATTTTATCTAGCAAAACAAATTCCTACACTGGCCATGTCCAAAAATACATGACTTTTCTGATATTTTAAGCTATACTGAATTCTTTCATCACAACAATTATACTACACTGGAGCTACAATTTACAAAATAGTATACCATGGCACTGAAAAAGTTAATTCACTACCTAGGGAAGGACAATTTATTCATGCCATGATAGAATTAGGTTCAATTTTTTAAAATTAAGCCATGTTAAACCTCTCTCACTTTGCTTCTTATATTTTACAAGCAATTATTTCCATGCCTTTGATCTATTTTCAAATGAGTATTTGTTCCTTTTTTCTAAAAGCATAAAACAGTATATCAAGACTCAAACTATTGTAAGCACAGCCTTTTATGTGTATAATATGTATGATTTTCAAGTATGCTTCAGTTGCACTGGGGAGAAAGCAATCATGGCTGCTTTATAATTTAAAGTGAACTTCAAAACATCATCAGGGAGAAAAAAAAATCTAACCAAAGCTTTATGATCATATCTTCATGTTCATAAAGAAAAGATCTCATTTGATTTATAACTCAAAAATAGGTTTCTCTTTGATTTGTCAAACAATACATCCCTCAAGCCCACCTCCACTAAACCAGGTGCATTTTTCACAACTACATTCTCTTTTGTATTACAGTGAGAATAAACAGCATTATTCTCTATACTAATGCTATCTTTAACTTACATAAAGAAAAAGACAATCTACACTGTTCTGTGATAAGATTTACATAAAAATGATAGGAAACAAAGTTTCTGTGGGAGGGGGAAGCACATTTTTAAAAATCTAAACACTATGGGCCTTCATTGAAGGATAAATCAACTTTTGAAATAATAATTATAATACACACACACACACATCAGGTAAAAATAGGTGACTTCATAGTCCCTTCCATATTCAATATATAGGCTTTTTACATATTTGAAGATCTAACTAATACTGGTTTTGGAGTTAAAGGTAGAGAAGAGATTCCTTCCCTCTTTATTTTCTCCTCCTCAAAGATTGAACTTTCAAGCCAACTTATAGTATAACTGCTAAATGTGCATGATGCATATTTCAAATCCAAAATAAGGATATTCTTTCCTTGCAGCAGAGAAGTCAGATGTGCTGATGGTAAAAAACAAAACAAAACCAAAATACAAACAAACAAAAAACTCTTTAAGAGTTAGAAAAGCTGAGATGTCACCAAGGCAGGTGAATAGTCCACATCTCTCCAAACACAAAACAAAGGACCATTCTCCCAGACAAGTAAAGGAAGGAAAGGTATGCACCTTTCCCATCATGGAATTCCATGAAGACACCTTTTGGATTCAGTAATATTTCTAGGGTGACTCCTACTTGAATATGATTATAAATGAAATTTGTCATATAGCAAGCCCTAAAAGATAGTTGAGTAATCTATATTGTTCTTTCCTAGGGAGGAAGTATGGTACAGTAGAAAAAGCACTGGGTTTAGTATCAAAATAAATGAACTGTTTGTTCCTCCTTTGCCTGTTATGAATTACATAATCTGGGCAAGTAATTTCACTTCTCAGAGTTCCAGTTATGAAAAAGTACCATCAAGAACCTAAGGAAAATAAAAACCAACCTGTTTGAGAACAAAAAGTACTGTCACTCATCACAGAGATGAAATGTGCTACTACAGTAAACATGAAATTAAGTAGTTTTAGAGCACTCCCTAAACTGGTACCTAATCAAGATTTCCTCAATATTAGAGAGCAGTGAGAGACAAGAGTTGGAATAGGAAGTGATTGATTCTAGCAATTTAATTTCCTTTTAAACAAAGAATGTCACCCTTCCTTTGGGACACTGTGTGTGGAAAAGCACATATGATTAGGCTTAGTGGATATCTTAGCTATCTTGTTGGGTAAGAAAAAGGATAGGAATAGATTAAATAATGATGGAGATGAAAAACAAAGGATAGCGGTAGAAGCTAAAGAATTTTTTAAATAAAGAATTAGTCTATGTAGTCTTCTCCCAAACACTGTCATTTACTCAGCTAAAGGTTGAGGAAGAATCCACACTGACATCTCTATATTGTTGTGTTGTCAAGACAAGAAATTTTGTATTTTTAATTTTTTTTTTAATATTTTTCTCTCCATTGCGCATTTTTATTTTCCCTCTACATTAGTGTTGAACCAAGCAGCCTATGATCTCATATTGTGATAGAAGCTAAATATAGTTGGTGAAGGCATGGATTTTAATTCACTGACAGTTTTACAGACACACACACACACACACACACACACACACACACACACACACCTTCTCTCTAATAATTACAGACTGCATCTTTAATTCAAAATGTTAGGTATAATCAAAACTTGAACTCTTCATTATAATGAACACTATATGTTCCCCACCAACAGATACAGAGTTTAAATATATTTATGCTACATTAATTCAATGATGTAGTTTGTGAACTGGTTTCCCCATTCTGAAAAAGCAATTTGAAAATATGCCCTCAAAGTTACTAAGCTGGTGAAAGCCCTCTGACACAGCAATACTTAGATTTATCTACAATCTCTTTAGAGAGCTCTATTGTAGATCAATAACTGCCCTCTGAGAGTACACACAAGAGATAACCTCTACTAACAGACAGATGTTAATTGAACTTTGAGCTCTTCCCTAACTCAGCTCAAAATTTTTAATGGAACCATGCAATTCTGCATTAACAGATGAACTAGATGGAGTTCAATGAATCAATGTATCAAACTGATTTTACCATATTTCAGTTTCTTTCTGGACAAGATTCCTGGCAATTCCACATGCTTGGCTAAGCATCCAATAAGTAAAACAAAGTTTCAGGCAAAGTTCAATGAATCAATGTATCAAACTGATTTTACCAGGTTTTAGTTTCTTTCTGGACAAATTCCTAGCAATTCCACATACTTGGCTAAACATCCTATAAGTAAAACAAAGTTTCAAACGTGAGGGCCTTGGATTATGACAGCCTCATTCCAGACACTGAAGTTAAATTTACCATAATGCAGCTAACATGAGTAATCATATGAGGAGTCTTATGACAGTGAAAGGAATTTAAAGTAGAAATCATGTGTCAAATTAAAGGAAGGTGATACACTATTTATACATGAAATACATCACTAATATGTTGATGATTTGTACTATCAATGTCAATTGCAGAGAAAATTGGCATGAAGCCCTGAAGATATAGATTTCAACAAAATATATGATGGTATGCAAGATAAATGAACAATACTAGGTTCCTAGGAATAAGCTTAAGGTATAGTTCTCAATGTTAAAGATTTTGAAAATATATTAGTGTACTCAGACTATGCAAATACATACTACTAATCAAATGAGTAACTTTCAAAACAGAAAAGATAATGAGTGATATGTACAATTAAGCTAACTCTTATGTGCTAACAAAGCAGTAATTTGGTAAAATTAACTAGTGGGAAATTCTCAAATTATTTATATTTGATTTTGGAATGCATTTCCTTCCTCATTCCCTTTATCATCAGATTGACCTTCCTAGTTATGTTTTGTTTTGACTATCTCATTCCCTAGATATGTATAGTTGAATTAGTGGCAGGGCCAAAATGACCAAAACTGCACTCGATATCCAACAATCAGACTAAGATTAAAAAAAGTGATACTAATAATTTGTAAAGCTGTCCATGTATTGATCTAAAACTATAATTAGAAATTTTGCTTACAAGCCCTTTGATACACTGATGGAAAATTTCATTTGGAATAAGAGAGTACCACCTACCTCATTAAATCTATGAAAGAAACTTCTACAATTCATTTTTGGCATCATGTTTAAAAGCTGTCATGACATATGACGGGTAACAACTGACTAGATTTGACATATTATTATTAATCAGGTTTAAAAAATAATGAAATTACTATTAATCAGGTCCAAAAAATAATGTAATTCAGCAATGTCAGTATTACAAGATAATCAATTCTGATGAACATGACTCTTTCCAACAGTGAGATGATTAATGCCAGTTCCAATGATCTTGTGATAAAGAGAGCCATCTACACCCAGAGAGAGGACTGTGGGAACTGAATGTGGATCACAAGGTAACATTCTCACTCTTTTTGTTGTTCACTTGCATTTTATTTCCTTATTTTCTTTCCTTTTTGATCTGATTTTTTTTTTTGTGTAGCAAGAGAATTGTATATATGTTTACACACATTGGATTTAACATATATTTTAACATGTATAACATATATTGGATTGCTTACATCTAGGAGAGGGGTGGAGGGAAAGAAGAGAAAATCTGAAACACAAAGCTATACAACAAGGATCAATGTTGAAAAATTATCTGTGCATGTGTTTTGAAAATAAAAAGGTTAAAAAAAATAGTGCAATTTGATCCAAGAAAATACTAGGAGATTTTTACCTCTCCTCTCCCCACTTACGTAAGATAGGTTCCTCTGGTGTTGACACTCATCATCAAATCTACTCTCTTTGTAGGTGTTTCCAGTGTGTTGGTCAAGCTGATTGCACTAGCATTGTTTACCAAAACGTCAATTCCTATTTTAAAAATAAAATATTTCATTGTAATGCTTCACACTTCATCTGCAAAATGTATAAATTTATTCCTACTTAGACCCCCTGGCCACATGGGTTCAAGTTAAGCAAATTACACAAATATGACAACTGCTCTAACTTACACAAAATAAGCAAGGTAAATAAGCTAATGTCTATTACCTGAATTAAAACTACAATGAAATAATTTTCAGTGGAACAAAACCACAAAAGGCTAAGGTGGGCCTAGTTTTTCTTTGACATATTCCTACTTCCTGGGCTTCATCCTCCTCATCACTGATTACTCACATACTTAAGTTTATATGATCTTCATATGCTGCCTTTTGGTATCCAGGGATAAAAGACACTATTATATTCAATACTGTCTTCCCTCTGGGGTTACCAATCTACATGGAGGGCTTACTTCCTAGCTAATATTATGTTGAAGATTTTTTCACTTTGGGGTCTCCTATTTGAAGGGGATAGCTGCAAAACTATACCATGAAGATGGTACCAACCACAGATAAAATTATGAACTACACTGAGACATAGCAACCTTCTTCCTCTCACTTTATAGTCCTTTAATTTGCAGAATAGATTTTAATTTTTTTTAAATGAGGCTATTCTGTTAATTTTCTTTATTTTCTAAAGGCATGTAATGTTCCTAAGTACATATTTTGAAGTTATCGTGGTTTTTAGAAATTTACTTCCCATACAAGCAGGTTCAAATGTATTAATCTTTGTTTCTAGAGAACCCAACTTAATTTGCAAGTGGAGAATTTTTACTTTTATAGTTTCTTGTATCTCAGACTAGTTCCTGAAACTTTAGTTCAGTTCCCTGGGTATTCTCACTAAAAATTCACAGAAAGGGTAATAATAAAGCAAGTGCCTAAATAGGCAAAGTACAAGTTGTGGGAAGAACTCTTAGTTCTGAGTCATGCTTCATATTTGCCTTTCCCTAACCTCCAAAGTTGTGTCTCTCCTTGACATTTCTGCTTCTACCAAATAATTATAGAGTACCTAAGTTTGTACAAGGGCTCCAATAAGCCTTGTAGAAGAGTAAAAGAATAGCCTAAGACTAAAAAATAGTATTTTTATGCTATTAAAAATTATTGAGGATCTGTCCAAAGAGTTTTTATTTGGTTATATTTATAGATATTTATCATATTAGAAATAAATTAGAGTTTCAGAGATCCCCCAGGATTCTCTAGACCAGTGGCCCTCAAACTTTTTAAATAGGGGACCAGTTCACTGTCCCTCAGACTGTTGGAGGGCGGGACTATAGTAAAAACAAAAACTCACACTCTGTCTCCACCGCTCAGCCCATTTGCCATAACCCAGCAGGCCGCATAAATATCCTCAGCGGGCCGTATCTGGCCCATGGGCCATAGTTTGAGAACCCCTGTTCTAGACCATACATTGAAAACCACTGGCATAAGACATGGTCCCTACTTCCTAGGACCTTATAATAAAGTTGGAAAATAAAAACAAATACATGTTTTATGTTTTGGGATTGGGGCAGTTAGATTAGAGTGCCCAGTCTGGAATCAGGAAGACTCATCTTCCTGAATTTACTCTAGCTATTAGTAGCTAGAGTTGAGTAGTTCGTGTGATGATTGTGGGCAAGTCACTTAACTCTGCCCTCAGTTTCCTCATCTATAAGATGAATTGGAAAAGGAAATAACAAACAATTCAGTATTTTTGCCAAGAAACCCCCACAACAGGGTCACAAAGATTTGGATATGAAATGACTGAATAACAATAACAAAAGCAGAATAGTGTTAGACTTAAAAAGAGTTGGAATCTTTGTGACACTAGATAAGTTAATCCCTTTTTACCTAAAATTCCTTATGTATGAAATGGAAATAATATTTCCAACTGTCTCAGGCATTCCTGTGAAGGAAGCTTTCTATAAATGAGTCATAATTATGAAAGCTTTCTATAAATGAGTGATTATTATTGTAAATAAAGCTCTGTATAAATGTGAATTATTATTTAGAATAGTGAAAAAGAAAAAGATCGTCAGTGACTAAAGAGATGGGATGAAAGCCTTGAAGAACAGATAAGATTTCAATATGCAGAGAGGAAAAAAGAGTAGGCATTTCAGCCAGGTAAAGAAGTAAGAAAGGAGAGCACCTGTTCAGGGACTAGGGAGAAAAACAGATTCAAAAATCAAAGGGATCAGAAGGAAAAATGTAGGAAAAGAGATAAGAATCGGACTGTGTAAGGAGTTTGAAATTTGTGCAGTGTGCCATAGAGAATAACTGAAGATTTCTGAAGCAGTATTGAAGGTGGGAAAAGTTATACCTAGCTCTTAAGAATGCTACAAAATTTCTAATTTAAAAGTTTTATGACAAGATGATATCTGATGAAACTGCTCAGCTCTAGCTACATCCCTTTGTTTAGCCAACACTTAACAATTAGGAAATTACCTCCAAATTTCTGTACGGCTTTTTCTACTGCATCACTGATTTGCTGTTCATCTCTCACATCAACAACACATGGTAAGGCTTTTCCTCCAACAGCTTCAACTAGAAAGGAAAAACAAGAAAAGCACTCATATTTTCCCTTAGGATAAAAAAAAGAGAGAGACAGTAAAGTAGACTTCATAATTTTACTAGTGACTTCATCTTACAATAAGGGTATATACTCCAAGGATTATTCTAGGAAAATTTAACAGTAAAGCCAATCCTATTTTAATGAAAAGAAAGAAGTCAGCCAAAGGCAATTTTAGAAAAATTCATTCTTCAAATGACTAATGTCTTGAAAAGATATTAAAGTGAAAAAACTCAGGCCTCCTTCTTTAAAGTATATGGGATCAATACTTTTTTCATTAATATTTTATTGATATCTTTTGATACATGTATCTCCACTTCCAAATATAACCCTACCTCTTTCCCAACCAGAAGGCTATATCTTATAAACAAAAAATAATTTTTTTTTTTTAAAAAGCAGATGAGCAAAACTAACCAATACATGGATAGAATCTAATAGTATGCACAATATTTCAATAGTCTCTGCAAAGGAAGCAAGGGGGAAGGTTGCATTCTCTTAATCTCTTTTGAGGATCAAGCTTAATCATTATATTTATGTATTAGTAGATATGATTTTTAAAGTATTTTCCAAACGTGACATAAGAGAGAATGGCATAATGGAAAGCACAATGGAGCAGGGTTCAAAGTCATAACTCCAGCCTTTACTATATATGTAAATCACCTAAATTCTCCAAGCATAAGGTTTTTTTTTTCTTTCCTGATAAACAGGGCTATCTATTTGAAAATATTGCTATGAGGAAAATGATTTTTCTAAATATTAATCAGTATATAAATGTGATTAGTTATTTCTGTGTAGGCTTTGATTAAATTCTCAAGATGATTTTTTAAAGATATTATACCAAAAGGCCATTGCCATAACAAAACTTACTTTCTTCAGCAGCAGTATAGATGGTGCCTGGAAGTTTGGGATGGGCCTGGGTGGTCTTTGCAGCAATAACAATATTTGCCCCATCTCTTGCAGCTTTCAATGCAATTGCTTTGCCAATGCCACGGCTTGCACCCGTGATAAAGAGAGTACATCCTGCTAATTTTCTGAAACAGAAGAAAAACATTAGTTAAATAAGGAATTTAGTTACTCTTATATAAAATGAATGTTAAAACTTAAATTGCAAGCTAATTCTGTGATTTTAAGGGAATAACCCTTAGGAAGAAATTTTTCACTGAAATCAAAAATTAATGAAGCTAATAAAAGAAAAACACATCAATTATGCAGCAAGTGCTTATTGGATGTTTGTTGCCTAATTGATAATAGGCCTAATACTTCCTAGTGTTGTTTTTTTTCATTAAATAAATTTTAACTAAAGGAAAGCAGATTTTTGTTTAATATTTTCTTAAATGAATTAATGATCTGTCTTCACTTAGGTACATTCTGTCTGCTAAAGAGTGATTGCTTGGATAACATTTGTTCTTATTGTGACATATTCTTAGCTTATAAAAAACAGCCATTATTGAATTATCTCTACATTGCAAAATCGCCAACTAAACCGTTGCTACCCTGTATGCGGAATGTAAAAACAGCTCAATGATTCATCAAAGGAATTTCAGGGCAGTTTGTAGAACTAGTTCTTTACTTACTGTCCCTTCATGATTTCTCAACTCCAAAATCAATTTTCCTGTTCTCAGAAAAGTGAAACATCTAATCTACAGTAAAATGATGTGCATACATGCAATAAAAGTATTAGACTACTTTTTAAAAAAAGAAAGCATAAACATTTAGCTATTAAAATTTTAAATAATTCAAAGTAGTCATCAGTAGTCCCAAAAATGAAATATATGAAATAAAAGTCATCAATGTTAACCAAGTGAGGTAGCCTCATGTAGTTGAAAAGGGGAAGAGGGGAAGCAGGGCAAGGGGAGGCACTCCTTCTGAAATATTCTAGTTTAATGAACATAGGGTAAATCTCAAACTTTCAGTGCAACTTTCAGTTGCAAACAAGTTGCAATATTGCCAATTGTCTCAAAGCAACTTTCCATATGAACAGTTGTCTGTACAAATGAAATCATAGGGAGCAACCAAATAAAAATAGCACACAAGAGTATTCCAAATTGTTATAGTCTATGAATTTAATAATCTAATTATTCTGTATAACTAATAAACTTTCCCATGTTCCAAGAGTAGTTCATAGTAATTATGAACACAGAAAATTAAAACTTCAACCTAAAACCAAGGATGTTTGTGGAACTTGGTTAAGATATTAAAATGCAAATCAGTGCTAGGTGTCCACAATGTATCTCAAAATTATTTTATCAATAATGTAAACATATCAAACATTTAGCTCGGTGCACAATATCTAAAGCTTAAATGTTTCATATATTTTTCAATAACTAAAAAATGAAAATTTTTAAAATCACTTAAGAAAAATTTTTTTTAGTTATTCAGAAATTGAATCATTGAAACTAAGAGGTCGATTAGGTAGATGGCCACTGGTCTTTTAAAAAAAGAGATCACAATGAATAATTTCGTGTATGTACTGGTAGTTATAGTAACCTTTCACCTAAATAAAGATCTCCCAGTTTTCCAGAGAGGGGGACGCAAAGTAGCTCTCTTATCTAGTTAACTCCGATCACCAATAACACCCATAGATGATCTGAGGGAGGGCCCAAAAACACAGAAAGGAAATCTCTGGAACCTCTTTTAAAAAGTTTGTTCTTTGAACTGGAATTTAAACTTAATCTCTTAAGCGAAAGTTTAAAGCAACACTTAGAGGCGTTCATTCCTTATCAAGTCCTTCCATGAAGTTAGCTCCGATTTCCAGGGATTACCCTTAAATTTAATTTAGAAAGTAGCTTCTATTTAGAGTGCGGGACGATAAAAAAAAAAAAAAAAGTTATACACCGGATTCCCTTCTGGAGAAGAGGTCATGTTAAAAAAAATGTATTCAAATAATTTTTTTTTTTTTTTTTTTCGGGAAAAGTCACTTTCTTTAGGCGATCAGCGAGTGTTAAAGATACAGGAGTTGCCCCTCCCTTAGAAATCCGTTTGGGGTGGGGCAAGGATAGTAAAAGTCCCATAGAAGGAACAAGCCTCAGTTTGGGGGGACGCTGGGAACAGGATTTGTAAAAAGCTCGTCCCGACTGGGGAAAGTAATCGGAAAACGACTAGGCCCTTCTGGAGGGAGGGAGCTTGTCCCTCCGGAGGGGACAGCGTCCTCCCCTGATAGAGGGGGCCTGCATGAGGGAGTCAGGCCGCGGGTGTGTGTCAGGTGTATGTGTGCGGCGGGGTCGGACTGGTTGGAGCTGTTTATCTTGTGTCTCCGAGGCTTATCTTCTGCTGTGTGTTCGTGTGTGTATCTGTGCCGTTTGTGTAAGTTGTGCGCCTTTTTGCCGTCTCCGTGGGGCAGGATGTGTGTCCTGTATGGTGTACCTCCGTGCAGCTTGTGCGTCTCCGCGTGTGTCGTATGTCTGTGTGTGTCCGTGTCGCGGCGGAGGGGGACAGTGGTCTGGCCCAGCGAGCGGGCCCTTACCCGGTGTTGGGCAACATGCTTCCTGTGGGACTGGCGTGCGGCGCAGAGCTGTGGTGGGCCGATGGAGGACTCCTGGAGAAGAGGGGCAGCAGGCGCTGATTCTCCCGCTCAGGCGGAAGTGGCGGCAACAGAGAAGCAGCAGCTGCTGCGGCTGCAGCGGCGGCGACGGCAACGGCGGCAGCGGCAGCAGGGGCCGCAGCGGCGGCGGCGAAGGCGGCGGCTGCGACCAGAGAAGGGGCAAGGAGTCGGGCACTGAAGCTCGTAAACGAGTGAAGCTCGGCTTGGGACTCCCGGGGTTAGGAGTGACAGGAGATAAACTTGGGGAGGGTGGAGGTGAGGTTGTGTGACCTTTAAGGTTAAGTCCCACGGCCGCCTTTCCCTGTACAAAGGTCACAAGACTCGCAGAGCCCGGATGATGATGTTAAATCTGCTGCAGCAGCAGCGGGAGCAGCGCGCTCCCGCCGCGCGCCACCCCACCCGACCCAGGCTCGCGCTCCCAGGCCAGGAGGAGGAGCATGCGTCAATCCGTTCCCAGCGGTCTACGGCTGGCTCCGTGGGCCCTGCGCCCGGCCGGCCCAGCCAGCCAGCCCGCTAGCGCGCGCGCCTCGCGAGGCAGCCCCCGTCTACTCTGGCCCCGCCCCTGGTCGCGCGGGCACTTAACTTACCTTAACAATCGGTCTCCCCGCTGACGTCCGCGTTCTAGGCGCGTAGGTCACCTCGCGCGGCTGCGCGCGATCACAGGCACAAGAATCCCGGCTGCCTTGCGTGCCACACCCCCCAGTCCCTCCTCCCTACTTCTCCCGCCCCGGGCTCTTCCTCTTTCTCCGGGTTTTTTCTCTCTGGTAAAGGTAGCTGGGGAAGGGCTAGAACAGGTCAAAGTCAGGACCAGGGTCACTGGGCGGGAAAAGAGAAGGGAAAAAGAACGAGGAGAAAGGGAGCAAGGGAGAAAGGACTGGGAGGGAAACCACTTGAGATGTCAGAGGTAGGGCTCCTACTCTTACGGGAGATCGTCTTCCGGTTCCTTTGCTGTGCTCGGTTGCCTCTTCGGTGAAAAGAGTTGTTCTAATACAGGAATTCTTAACCCAGACTTTACGAACTGAAACAAATTTGGTAACTTATTTCAGTACAACTGATTTCCTATGTGTTTTATTTTAGGGAGAGTGAGAAAGGATCGGTTAGATCCCCAGTTGCCACAAGGGAGGAATCTGTAAATGACATTCCAGCTTGAAATTCAGTTACTTTTAGGAAGCCCTTTGGCTAAGATGTTGGATTTAGAAATCGTATCATTAAAAAAAAGTTGGAAACGACAAGCTTGGAGAAGAGGGGGAAAATAAGAGATCTGGTTGCTGCCTTCAAGTTTTCAATAGGCCATTATGATAGAAATAGATGAATTCTGGGTTACTCCACTGTAGGAGAACATAGAGATGTTTTCTATGCTGGGAGTTCCCCTGAATCAGTGAAATAAAAGATCCAGAACTACCCTCACTCCCCTCTCCCACCCCCAAAATAGATGGTAATTGTGGAGAAACATTTAGGAAACATACAATTAAAACTAACCAAGGCTCGACTGTTGTATTAGGTAGTAGAGATATTCCATCAAAAGCTAAACAACCTGTACCATAATCTCCCTTTAGATCATAGATGTAAGATTGAAAAGGGCCTCATTTTACAGATATGAAAACTGAGGTACATGGAGGTTAAGCTACTTGACAAAGGTCACAGAAGCCTCAGAGATGAGATTATGAATCCAGTGTTTTGATTGTTAGAGTCAGTCTTTCCATTATACCACGCTGTACCATTGGGTGGAATGTTGACCCTTTCAGGGATCCAATTATTTTTTTCTTTTAGTTACACTATTCTGTTTCTTTTCATCTTCTGCTGAGCCCTTCTTAGTCTTCTTTATTAATTCTTTATACTTTCTGATTGGGGCTTTGTGTTTTTATATACATTTTCCTATCTCATGCATCTTCAACTGTTCCTTTTATGTAGATGTGACTCAACTCCTGTCTCATGCTTTCAATTCTCCATTTCCTTACTGATAAACCTTAAAATCAAAATGACTAAAATTGAACATCTTCCATTTATCCTTCCTATCCAATTTCCTTTTCTTAAACAGTAAACTTAGCATTTATTAAGCACCTACTATATACCAGGTACTGTGCAAAATACTAGGGATGTCAAGAAAGGTTAAAAGCCAGTTCCTGTTCTCAAGGAATTTAGAGTATAAGGAGGGAGACAACATGCAACTATGTGCAAGCAAATAATTCATATTAGTTTGAGGTCCAACAGAGATAAGGCACTAGCATTAAAAGGAATAAGAGATGACTTCTTGTAGAGGGTAAAACTTAAGCTGGGATATGAAAGAAGTCAGGGGAGCCAGGAGATAATGATGAGAGGCAGAGCATTCTAGGAATGGGGGACAACTAATAAAAATTCAAAGCCAGGAAGGAACAGCAAGGAGGCCAGTGTCACTGAAATACAAATTATATGGCATTGAGTAAAATATAATTCTGGGAAGGTTATGTGCCCAATGGAGGACTTTTTATCCTAGAAGTAATAACAAGAAATTATTGAATGGGGATGGCACAGTTTGGGATGGGGAGAAGATGAGGTATGACATGGTCAGATCTGTGCTTTAGGAAGATCAGTTTGACAGCTGAACAGAAAGTGGGCTGGAGTGGAGAGAAACCTGATGCAAAAGACCATCCAGAAGACTATTTCAAAAGTACAGGTATGAGGTGATAAGGGCCAGAACCAGGGTGGGTAGTAGTATTGTGGGAGAGAAGAGACAGTATACTAGAGACATGATTTATAGATTAGAAAAAAAAAAAATGGTGCCATTGACACTGGGGAGGGGAAAGGTGTAAAAGGGAAAAGTTGAAGTTGACATCCAGATTGCAATCCTGGAGAATGAGGAGGATAAAATTCTTTAAAGTTTTCCTCTGGAGCCTAACAATAAAAGTCCAAATACTTTTAATAAAGTGTAAAAAGGTACATGTGTGTTGCCCATATAGGATATAACCATATGGCCAGCCTAGATTTGGCTTGCAGGAAAGCATGAATAGACATTTCTAGAGTACCTTCCACCCACTCTTTTCCAAAAAAGATATTTTTCCCACCAAGAAGAAAAGCAAGAGATTGGCACCAGAGGTTGACTACTCTGCTCTTCTCAGAGAATGGATGCCAGACTAGAATTATATCTTTCTGTTCCCACCAAATATTGTTAGTCTAGAGAAAATAATTTTTAGGTTCAAGTTGAGCACCTGGTTGCTATCCTTAACAAAGAAGTAGTGCCCCAAACTATATTTCCAAGGATTTACTTCCCATTAAATGCCATTCCCACAAATGATAAAGATAGCAAATAAACCTATTTATTATTTTCAAATGCAAACAGAAATAAAAGAAAGCATACAGATGAGTATATACTAGACAATATAAAGCTCAGAGTGAATCAGCTGTTCCATTGGGAATAAGTTATCTGTACTCAGATTTCTAAATCTCATCTAAAAGTTCTAATTTTCTAAATTAGTTCTAAATTTCACCTAATTTTTCCCAAAAATCTCTTCACTCTGAGAACAGTATGGAACTGTATGTACTTTTTATCAAAACCTTGAAGCCAAAAGGCCAAGGTCACACTTCCCAAGCTCTTGTCATCTCTGATTCTCAAATAGGCTAAAGTATTAAGGAATCAAGCAAGATCTACTCATAAAGAGAGCACCATGCAAATGAGATTTGAGTCATAGATTACACAAAAATTTAATAAACAATCTGGGAAATGAAGAGAAATTAAGAAGCCTCTTGATGACAATGAAAGAGGACTATAAAAGTTATCTTGAAGCTTAACACGAAAAATACACACAAAACAAAAAACGAAGATCTTGGTAACTGGTCCCATTACTTCCTGACAAATAAAAAGAGAAGAAATGAAAGCAAGCAGTGTTAGATTTTATATTTTTGGGTTCAGAGATCATTGCAGGAAGCAATTTGCAATGATAAAATTAAAAGATGCTTTTTAAAAGGAAAATTATGTCAAATTTAGACAGCACATTAAAAAGCAAATATATTGTCTTGTCAACAAAGGTCTATATACTCAAAGCTCTGGTTTTTCCAGTAGCATTACTCATTATGGCATTAGACTATAAGGAAAACTGAGTGCTACAAAATGGACACTTTGACTTTTTCCATGAAGCTTTCCAGTGTAGCTCTTTTTGAACATTTCTTTTGAAATCTTATAACTTTTATCACTCGAATTCTTAATTATGTATCATATACTATTGTATACATGTTTTATTTACATTATCAAACTCTGAAAATAAATGACTAAAGACCCACAAAGATTTTGCAGCAACTGTTAACTCTTGAGAATATCAAAGAGCTCACACAGATTGTACACTAACTGTTAAGTCCAAAAAAATAAAGATAAATAAACCAAAGAGCCACAGAAATTACACACCAACTGTTAACTCTGAAAAGTAAAATAAAACCAAGGAGTCCATAGAAGTTATAAGCAAAAAGCTTTCTCTATTCCATTAGAGGAGGGAAAGTATTCCATGGTCTGCTTTAGGGACAAGCTTACTTTTTGCCTTAGGCATTGAGGCTAAGCCTTGATACATATGCTTGTGGCTACACAAGAACCTGTAAGGTGAGTTGAGCCATAATAGTAAGAAATAACAGCAACAATGAGGTTGTAAATCTAGCTGGGACTAAATTGAGCCACTTCTGTGACTTAGTTGAGGAAGAATTATCCAGAGAATGAGCATAAAGTATTATATTGTTATGCCAAGCTCAGGGCACAGTTGGCTTGCTGGATCTTAGCTCTGGAAAACAAAATGTCTCCTAATATTAAGAAAAGAAAGGAGTAAAAAAAAGGAATAGTCTTGACATGAAGGTCCTGATAATATGTATATAGCCTTCCCACTGGATTGCAAGTTCTTCAAGGGGACAGGGATCATGTTTCCTGCTAAGTTATATGTGTGTGTAACCAGGCATACCAAAATATCTATCTAAAAATATTATCAGTCATGGGGCTGTCTATGAAAAATATTCTTCAAATGCCTGCTCTTCACATTGACTTCCTACTATACTTCCCTGCCTCCTTACCTTCCCCTCCCTCCAATTTTTCACCATTAAAGACAGGCTAAACTAGAGAGAGCTAAGTGGTATAGTAAATATAGTGCTGGATTTAGACTCTGTGTGATCCTGGCTAGGTAAATCACCATAACTTCTACTTGCCTCACTTTATCTATAAACTGGATACAAAAATAGCATTGCCCTCATAGGGTTGAGAGGATCATATAAGATAAAACATTTAAAATATTTTGCAAATCTTAAAGTATTCTATAAATTACAGATATTATTTTTGATGTTATTGTTATGTTACCCAACAGAACTGCAAAGTAAACAGCTTATCCCGCTTCCTATTTATATGCACCTCTCTCCCATTCTCTGGAATCATCTTTGCCTTCCAAAGCATTTCTATCTCTGACTCAAGTATGTTTCCTTTCTGTTCTCTTTTGAGTAGCCAAACCCTCCCTGGTACCCTGGATTCTGCTAGATGAGCATTTTGCCCCAAACTGGGCTATCATATTTCTTCTGGGCCTTTTCCAAATTTCATACATAACCCTTCCACTCTTACCTCTACTCTTTTCTAGATCTCCTTTATGTGCTGTCTTCTTCCATTAGAATGGAGGGACTTTAAGGTAGGGACTCTCTTTCTTAGTTTGCTTACATTGTTTGCCTAGGCTTGGTATGATACATGAGACATAGTAAGTGCTTAATAAAAGATTTTTCATTCATACATAAATTTATTCTTTCATTCACCAGGACCAGTCTCCAATATTTTCTCTTTCAAAAAGTTGGGATTTGTTTGCCTTTAATTTCTAAAAAGGTACTTTCCAGCACCTAGTTTATCACTGGATGGAGATTTAACCTTTGGTATGTCAGAATTAAACTCTGACAGGACAAAGTTTTTGGTTTCCTTGGAGAGCCAGGTTTTGGTGAAATTGATTCATATGAAGAAAATAGAGACAAGGATCAGAAAGTCTTATCTGCATGTGTTTTCTAGGAAATGTAGTCTCAAACAGATGCAATTCTTTATTATCCCAGCACAGACTGAAAGACTCTCACAGGAGATATGCATAGACATTGTTGGGAAGAGAATGCTGTGATTGCAGTTTGAAGAAGGGAGCAGAAGAAATGGTGATTGGGGTAACAGAGTAAAGAAAGTTAATTGGCTGTGGCTGGTGTTGAGTACAACTGGACTCCACAATGACTGTTGGCACCCTTGTCCACTGAGGGATGTAGGACATCATATGACAAGAATATGAGGTATGAACTTTCCCCTTCCACATATTATGTGGATATGAAATGTCTTTTACTTTCTTTTCCATCTCCCTTTATATACTGTAGGATGGATAAATCTAATTCAGAGGGTTTTTTATTTTGTTTTGTGGTTTGTTTGTTTGTTTTTGGTGGTGGTTGTTCTTTAAAGTTGTTGTTTAGTGTTTTAATTAGAATAAAACTGGCTTTAAAAAATAGAATAAACTGGTTTTCTCCAGTCATATCTGCTTTTACTTGTGAATTTAATTATTTGTAAAGAGAATGGAGGTACAGCTAGGTGGTGCAGTGGTTAGAGCACCAGCCCTGAAGTCAGGAGGACCTGAGTTCAAATGTGATCTCAGACACTTACCACTTCCTAGCTGTGTAACCCCGGACAAGTCACTTAACCCCAATTGCCTCAGCAAAAAAAAAAAAAAAAAGAGAGAGAGAGAGAGAGAGAGAGAGAGAGAGAGAGAGAGAGAGAGAGAGAGAGAGAATGGAGGTAGCAAAGAGACAAATAGTGAGTAATATTCCTTTCTAGAAACAGAGATCTGAACCCTATATTTAACATGATAGGATTCTGTGCTAGCTGGGGGCTTTGAGTAAATGAGAAAGAATCTTATTGATAATGAATTTTTTTTCACATTTTGTATAAATGTCCTAAAATAGAGTAAAAGTGAAAATTTTCTGCTCTTATACTAAAGTGAGTAAATGATTATTGCTGTCTGGAAGAAGACTGAGTTGTCAGGTCATATTTCCTCCTTCATTTTTCTCCCTCTGTACCATGAATGTGTAGAGAAAAATCTGCAAAAGTGGTGTCAAAAGGGCTGATGGGAGGAGTAGGAATTCTCTAGTGGGAGGAGGAATAGAATATCTAGACATAACTTGTAAAACCTACATTTCAAAGGTGGAGGCTTAGAGGGAAAGGTGTGAGTACATTTTTGCCTTCACTTTTCAAATTCAGAGAGCCCAGAGGTAATAACTTTTTCACATAAATTTGGCAAAACCAGTAAAATAATTGAATGTATTATCTCCTCCTCTGTCTTATGGAAGGAACAATGAGTGATGTGAGGAGACAAACCAGAAGACAAAGCTCAAGAAATAGTTTATATGCTTATATACTAGTATACCAATATTCAAGTATTGGCAGTAAGCAAGGTGAACTGAAAGTCCTAATGCAAGGAATAAACTCTCATGTCACCTTCCACTGCACTTATACATCCAGAAAATTAAGCATGTTACAATCACATAGCTTTAAAAAAAATAACAAGAACTAAATATATAGATCTATTAATTTTGTATGTAAATTCTTCTCAAGCCTTCTCCTATTCCAATATTTTTGGTGTGGAATGACTCCTAATCCATAGAAACATATCACTCATAACTAGGGGATAGTAAATATTTAATTCCCTGTCTCTATCCTCTATTCCTATATTAGGTAAGAGCAAATTCCTTGCAGCTTAACCCATTCATGGATATTCTAATATTTGTATGCTTAATGGTTTGGGGACACTGGTCTGTGACATGATGTCTCTTTCCTTGGAAATGATTCCTATTTATACCAGCACCCTTTAGTTCCTGCTTTTTCTACATCATGCTGATATCTAGAAAATAGTCCTCCCCAGAACTACTCATCACTAGAAGGATTTTGGGGATTTTTATGGAGCTAAGATTTATTGTATTAAACCAGTTTGCATTTTGAAAAAGTGCCAATTGGCAATATAGATGAATACTTAATTTTCTTTAAGACTGATTAAGTCTTATTAATTAAGACTTTATTAAGAACATAAATTTCTATTTATTAAAAATATATACTTATGGATGGAAAATGCCATCTGCATCCAGAGAGATGGATCTATGGAGATTGAATGCAGATAGATGCATACTATTTTTACTTTTTTTACTTTATTTTTATTTTTACTTTTTGTTCTTATTTGTTTTTCCTTTCTTGTGTTTTTTTCCTTTTCTTCTGATTTTTTGCTTCCAACATGACTTATATGGAAATATATAAAAGGTGAAAGAATTCATGTATAAATGTAAAAAATAAAATGTATAGCAATATATACTTGAAAAAAAATTAAAAGAAAACATACTTTTGTGTTACCAAGTATTTTACCTAAGCATATTCAAACTTCTTTAAAATTATGACTTGTAACCATTAATGGAAAATGCTATCCATATCCCTGAGGGGATTGATGAGAGTGAAAAGTAGAATTGACTATGATTTTGGAACAATTTGGGAATTTATTTTTTCTTAACTATACTCATTTATTACAAAGGTTTTGTTTTTGTTTTGAAAAGAGAACAAGTGGAGAAACCTATTGTTAAAGATCTTTTTAGCTAAAAAAAAAAAAACAAAAAAAACCCAAAAAACAAACAAACAAACAAAAAAACCCAGAAGAAATATAGGATGATAGTAGGGATGGCTTTTTCAGGTTGGGGGAAACATGGGCATATTTGTGAGCCTTAGGAAATGACCCACTATATAGGGAGAGACTGAAGATAAGTGGGAGGGGACAGCTATATGGCACAGTGGATAGAATACCAGCCCTAAAGTCAGGAAGACCTGAGTTCAATCTGGTCTCAGAAACTTAACACTTCCTAGCTGTGTGACCCTGAGCAAGTCACTTAGCTCCAGTTGCCTCAGCAAAATAAATAAATAAATACATAAGTGAAAGAGTGAGGATAATAGAGGGGAATGTCTATTGTAGGAGATAGAATAGAATTGCTTGAACAAGTAGAAGATTAATCTTGCCAAGAAGGGATGAAGGAAGAGACAGTGAAAGAAGACATTTAAGTGAAAGGAAATGAGGAAAAAAAGAGAACTTTACAGAGGGTGATCTCAAATTTTTTTCTGTAAAATGTAAGGCAAGGTTTTCAGCTGAGAAAGTAGGAGGAGGGATGAAAAAATCTGAAGAAGCATTGTGGAGAGTGAGATAGTGAGTTGATAACAAAAAATATAGTAAAATTGCCTATTAGCAACAAGGGCCCAGTTTAGATTGCATAATACAAATTTGCAATGAACCCAGCCATGATAGTTGTGATTTACTGCATCTTTTTTTCAGCAGCACATATATATGATGGGACTGATTCAAGTCTGAGTTTTGGCTGGGCACAATCAATGATATGGTAAGGAAGATAGGAATTCAATAAAAAAAAGGTCAATATAGAGTTAAATTTGTTGTCATGGAATCAAGAGAGTGTCTAGAGCAGAAGAAATAACCTGGAAGATGATAGAGGGATCGAATTAGAGTTCACAGTGTGAATGGATTTTGTAAGGGAAGGACAAAGGAGAAGTGAAAAGTCAGTAGATAACATTTACATAAGAAGATTCAGAATTCAAAGAAGTTATAAACTTGTATATAATGGAAAGCTTACAGATATGACCATCTTTGTGTGTGGCTGAGGTGGGATGGAGAGTAGGGATACCTTAATATCTCAGTAGCAGAATCATTCAGACTACAAAAGACTAGAACCAAACCTGACCCATCAGACCTATTAAGAAGTGCTGGAGAAGACTGATCTGAGCACAAAGTTCCAATCCCAGAACAAAGAATGGAAATATGAGCTTAAAAAAAAAAAGATAACATCAAACATAATGAAAAAATACTTTGGATTAGAATTCTAGGTCACAAGACAATAAGATCGTAAGTTAGAACATTTTTCCACTCTTCAGTAATTCTCACGAATCCCTAAAAAGACAAATTGTGTGCTAGATGTGGAACAATTATGGTAGGATCTAAGGAAAAAAGAAAGATCTCCAACAAGTGAAAAACTAACATTTATCTTTAAGGCACTCCTTCAGCATTTCTACTACACCTGTCAGTGATATATACAAAATGATCCCTTCTTATATCCTTAGTCTTCCTTTGATGTTCAGATTGTTGGATTTTCAGGTCCCTCTGTGACATTACTAACTGCTGAGGAACTCAGAAAACTGAATGTTCCTGTTCAAGCTGTGCTTATTCCCACATATGCACTGTTCTCTAGCTTTTCCAAAGGCCCCTCAAAATGGGTTTACAACTACCCTGGAGCTTTTTCAGGAGAGACCTCTACTTCTGTAAGATCTAGACAGAAAGCCTATATTATTCTTCTGTCTGTCTCTGGCACCTCTCTAGTCCTACAGGAAGATTATAAGCTTAATTACTTTTGCCAGAGCCAGCTTTGCTGGCAACCCCCTTTTCTATTACCCATGAACTGCCAGCTTCAGGTCTAAGTGAAAAAAAAAACCTCTTTAATATAGTTTCTCATTAGAATTCTGATCATTATTTCATGTGTTGAGAATATGAGATTTTCGTTAGAGTACGTATGGGAGAATTGGGCAGCCTGCCTCCATTTAGACAGCCATCATGGCTGGAAAACTATTTTGTTCTTTCATTGAGATCTTCTCCTGTGGCAAAAACAAAACAGAATATGAGTACTTCAAGTCTACTCTTTCACCCTTGATTTAGAACTGCTTGCTAGATAATACTGGCAGAGTCTTCTTAAATTTATTCCAAATAAGCTTCTTATTTTGTGCACTCTTCATTTCCTGTGAATATAATAAATCTTATTGAGCATATACTATGTGTATTAGGTTCAGGGAGTGCAGAGACAAGATACAATTCCTGCTCCTAAAAACAATTTAAAGAATGGGGAATGGGACATGAATACAAATAAGCATAGTTTATACCATAATAAATCCAAGAAAAAGTCCCAATAGAGTTGCATGTGTTCTTTGAGAAGGAAGAAATGAACTTAGAGACATGAATAAGGGTTTATGCAATTTGACTTTGAAGGAGGGAAAAGATTTCAACAAGTAGAAGTATCAGGGATGCTACATGGATTTCATGTTCATTTTTTCTTCTGAACAATTTATTTCCATCAGTTTGTTTGCCTTAGATTACTATCTGCTAGGCAAAAATCAGAATGGTGCTTTGTCAACATCAGAGGACTATGTATCTAATCAGATTCTAAGTAACAAAAGCTTTTTTATTATCTGGTGATGAAATTTTCAATGTTTCTTTCACCTGAAAATTATTTTTCTAGGTCAACAAAACTGCTCAGAGTTGTTTCAATAATACTGTGTCAAGGTCCGGGCTAGCTCTTCTGAAGGGCTCAGAACAAGTCCTGGCCCCACGTTGGGCGCCAAAATGTAAAGGTCTTATTGTCTCTTCAATTATAATCCTTCTCTGGGAAGAGATCTCTTTTCTGTAAAATCTTTTCCTCTGTGAGCAGGTTTCTTAGGAAACTTCTGGAGTCTCCAGCCAGACTCTCCTCCCCGACCACCCTCTAAACTCAATCTCCTAGTCAGACTCTCTCCTTCTAGACTCGACTACTCTCCAGACCCAATGTTGCCCTCTTTTATCCTCACAGAGATTGTAGTGAGAACTCAACAGGGTCTGGGGAAATACTTCAACTAATGAACTTGCTCCTTTTAAAGGGGCATGTGAGAACTCAGGGGCTTAAAGGCTTCTTTAACTCAGGCTTCTTAAAGGTGCAAACTTCTTTTAAACATATAAACTCTCCCTCAGAATTCCAAAGGTGTAAACTCCCTTTAAAGGCCCAAACCAAAGGTGTGAATTCTGAGCTAGAGAATTGTTTAGACAACCTGAGTTCTCACCCTGTAATCCTAACAATACTGAATAATTCATTTGTAGAGTTCCCTTATAGCTCATATATCTCCATAACATGAATTTTATGACACCTAAAAGAAAAGGCATCAGTTTTTGTTGTTGTTCAATCATTACATTTATGCCCAACTCTTTGTGACCCATTTGGAATTTTCCTGGTTAAGATGCTAGAATGTTTTGACATTTCTTTTTATGGTTCATTTTACAAATAAGGAAACAGAGGCAAAAAGAAAGTATTTTTCCCAGGGTCACACAACTAGTAAGTGTCTAAGGCCTTGTTTGATCTCAGATCTTCCTGACTCCAGGCCCAATGCTCTTATTTACTGCACCACCCATTAGCTGCCCATTAGCCCTTGAACAGAGGACAATGGATTAATATCTAATCTAGATCACAGGATAGATGATACTATGTGTAATAATAGTCAAAGGAGCAAAAAGAATGAGAAGACCTTTGTTTATGTTCCAGTTGTGCCAAATGTCATGATTATTGTGTAAATCACTGAATCTCTCTAAAACCTGTCTTTCATCATAGTGTTGTGAAAATGCTTTCTGAACTAGAAAGCACTATCAAATTTTGCCCTTTTATCTATATTATATCTTATATAATTTATATGGTAGGTAAGAAATATAAGGAAGCAGTATATTGTTTTTTTTCTTTTTTTATTAATTTTTATAATTATAACATTTTCTTTGACAGTACATATTCATAGGTAATTTTTTTTTTTAACAACATTATCCCTTGTACTCCCTTCTGTTCCAAATTTTTCCCCTCCTTCCCTCCACCCCCTCCCTTAGATGGCAGGCATTCCCATACATATTAAATATCTTATAGTATATCCTAGGTACAATATATATGTGCAGAACTGAATTTTGTTGTTGTTGTTGCAAAGGAAGGATTGTATTCGGAAGGCAAAAATAATCTGGGAAGAAAAATAAAACAAAACAAAACAAAACAGTGCTCATAGTTTATACTCATTTCCTAGTGTTCCTTTTCTGGATGTAGCTGATTCTGTCCATCATTGATCAATTGGAATTGGATTAGCTCTTCTCTATGTTGAAGATATCCACTTCCATCAGAATACATCCTCATACAGTATCATTGTTGAAGTGTATAATGATCTCCTGGTTCTGCTCGTTTCACTTAGCATCAGTTGATGTAAGTCTCTCCAAGCCTCTCTGTATTCCTCCTGTTGGTCATTTCTTACAGAACAATAATATTCCATAACATTCATATACCATAATTTACCCAACCATTCTCCAATTGATGGACATCCATTCATTTTCCAGCCACTATGAAAAGGGCTGCCACAAACATTTTGGCACATACAGGCCCCTTTCCCTTCTTTAGTATTTCCTTGGGATATAAGCCCAGAAGTAGCACTGCTGGGTCAAAGGGTATGCACAGTTTGATAACTTTTTGGTCACAGTTCCAAATTGCTCTCCAGAATGGTTGGATTCTTTCACAGCTCCACCAACAATGCATCAGTGTCCCAGTTTTCCCACAGCCCCTCCTACATTCATCATGATTTGTTCCTGTCATCTCAGCCAATCTGACAGGTGTGTAATGATATCTCAGAGTTGTCTTAATTTGCATTTCTCTGATCAATAGTGATTTGGAACACTTTCATATGAGTGGAAATAGTTTCAATTTCATCATCTGAAAATTGTCTGTTCATATCCTTTGACCATTTATCAATTGGAGAATGGCTTGATTTCTTATAAATTAAAGTCAATTCTCTGTATATTTTGGAGATGAGGCCTTTATCAGAACCTTTAACTGTAAAAATGTTTTCCCAATTTGTTACTTCCCTTCTAATCTTGTTTGCATTAGTTTTGTTTGTGCAGAAACTTTTTAATTTGGTGTAATCAAAATGTTCTATTTTGTGATCAATAATGGTCTCTAGTTCTCCCTTGGACACAAACTCCTTCCTCCTCCAAAGTCCGAGAGGTAAACCATCCCATGTTCCTCCAATTTATTTATGATTTTGTTCTTTATGCCTAAATCTTGGACCCATTTTGATCTTATCTTAGTATGTGGTGTTAAATGTAGGAAGCAGTATATTGTGATAAAAGTAATAGAATAGGGAGTCAGGAGATTCATGATGAGATCTAAGGAAGATTTTGGCACAATATTTGGAAGAAACTTTGAACAATAAGTAATGAGGCATTGTGATGTTATAATAAAAAGAAACACGTGGCTTTATTATCAGAAGATCCTGGTTCAAAACTTGCCGTTAACACTTCCTCCCTAACTGGGTGGCCTTGAACAAGACCTCAGTTTCCTAGTCTGTAAAATAGAGGAATTGAATAAGGTAGTCTTTAAAATCCCTTCTAACTTTAAATCTAGATAACTAGTGAATATTCTCATATTGAAAGTGTTCAAGCAGAGGCCAAATTAAATAGTAAATATTTGATTGAATTAATATATAAATTGATGATCACTTATTGATGATGTAAGGAGTTAGACTAAACTAAATTGATGGACATCTCTAAGAAATGAGGTTTCTGCATAGTAATGGATTTGGGAGACAGATTACTAGGAATTTATTAAGTAAGAAGTGAGGCAATGGAGACTATGTATAGAGTACTTTTTTCTTGGAATTTAAGAGTATAAGGGATGTGGAAACATACTGAACCTCTCCTCCATATTCCTGTTTCCTTCTCTCTTTAGAATACACATTAAAAAGTAATATTAGGGCAGTATTTTAGTTAAAAGTCCTTGGGTCTTATCTATCTTGGAAATTTTATCAGTCTTTAATGCTAAGAAAGGAAGCAAGCATTTATTAAGTGCTTTCTGTATACTGGGCACTACACTATATATCTTAGTATATATATCTTCAGTGTGTATATACCCACTGAAAGGTAAGTGTTATTATTAATCTCTGTTTTACAATTGAGGAAACTTGAAGCAGACGGAGGTTAAATGACTTGCCTAGTTATACATCTAGTAACCATCTGAGGCCGAATTAGAATTCCAGTCTTCTTGCCCCAGGGCTTTCCACTGTACCATCTAGTTGATTCATTAAATAAATACTGCAGCAATGCACCCTGCATTAAATCTAAAGGATTAACCACATTTTGAAGGAAAAGGGGGAAATAATTCAGGGGAAAAGGTGGAAAGGTGCTTGGACAAGAGCCAAGATTTTTGATTCATACACTTAGGAGCAATACTCTTCCCCCATTTCCCCACACCATGCCTCATTTGAATTAGGATATTAATCAAACCAAGAAAAAGATTAGTTATCTCAATCAGCAAGTTATTTTACTTTGAATAGGTGAAAAGGACAATCCTTAAAGTATATGCAGCAGCCATACCTTGGTTAAACTGCCTCAGCTGATGGACTAAACCAGGTTTAAGGTAACCAATGGGTCTTAAACAAATTAGTGATGTAAGTAGATGTCTAGCATGTGAGATTTTCTCCAGCAGAATGGGCAGATGAGAACAATTTGTTCCAGTGTTCATGAAGGTAGCTGAAGCAGATGCTGTGTAGCATCTTGGCCATACAGCTTGGTCAGACATTGAAGGCACAAGGCCATCCACTTATCTCAGGTCATCACCACTCATCTTAACTTTTGTCCTGTCACTGGACTTGACTCTGAAAGAGAGTGAGACCAATAAATTTGTGTCACTTTGCTTTGCTTAAATCCAATTCATGCACGAGTCAAGATAGCATCCTATGCTGTCCCTTTGAAAATGAAGGATGAACAACAATATTTGTTCTATGTCAAGCTTGTTTTCACATCGTTGTTTGCTTATTGTCTTCCCCAATACGTTGTGAGCTCTTTGAGGTTAGGGACTGCCTTTTGCCTCTTTTTGTATTCCCAGCTCTGGCATATTGTAGGTGCTTAATAAAAGTTTATTGATTATTACTATGTGCTAGAAACTGGGCTAAGCATGCCTGCTAAAGATATGCCAAAAGTCAAGTGATTCTTGTTCTATTGATGAAGGAAAATACTGTTCTTATTGGGGTGTTTTGTTTACTATGCTATAAATTTTAACTTAAAAAATTACTTAAGTTAGAATGATTTCCAAGAGCAAGTACTTTTCTCTCTCTTTAATAAGAAAAATGTTTAGTTTGGAAATGTAACAGGGGTCTGGCAAAAGTAAATCCCATCTTTGGAGAATGCTCTGACTGCTGCCAGACCCTGAAAAAACATAATGACAAGTAATGGAAAGGCCTTGCTCCAGAATCTAGAGCATGGGCAGAAATCCACAATTCTGGCTAGTAACCTTGAGATAAATTATTAATTAGCTTCTAAGCCTGAATTGAGGCTTGTGCACAAGGTATAAACACGCAAAGCAGGCCTCTTTTGTTTCCTCTCTTCTGTCTGTCTGTGTCTGAGGAAGAAAGTAGAGTAGGATTTTTTTTTTTTTTGGGGGGAGAGGGGGAATAGGAGGAGAGGCCTCAGGCTTTTGTAGCCCAAACAAGGCTGTGATATAAATAGTTGGTATGCTTGTGAATGCTGATTATAACATATTCAGGGTGAGCATTTATGCCTCAGAAATTAGCAAGTGCTGTAAAAATCACTGTAGGATTTATTGTTTTATTGATTATCAAGACTTAAGAAAGTTATGGAGAAACTGTTAATAATGCGGATTAAACTTTTAAGTGTGTCATGCATACATTTTACCCCCAAACAGTTAGCTATTTAATATTTGTCAGCAAACTCTGAGATACCACTACACACCTGTCAGATTGGCTAAGATGACAGGAATGAATAATGATGAATGTTGGAGGGGCTGTGGGAAAATTGGGACACTAATGCATTGTTGGTGGAGTTGTGAAAGAATCCAACCATTCTGGAGAGCAATTTGGAACTGTGACCAAAAAGTTATCAAACTGTGCATACCCTTTGATCCAGCAATGCTACTATTGGGCTTATATCCCAAAGAAATACTAAAGAGGAGAAAGGGACCTGTATGTGCCAAAATGTTTGTGGCAGCTCTTTTTGTAGTGGCTAGAAACTGGAAAATGAATGGATGTCCAGCAATTGGAGAATGGTTGGGTAAATTATGGTATATGAAGGTTATGGAATATTATTTCTCTGTAAGAAATGACCAGCAGGATGAATACAGAGAGCTTTGGAGAGACTTATATGAACTGATGCTGAGTGAAATGAGCAGAACCAGAAGATCACTATACACTTCAACAATAATACTGTATGAAGATATATTCTGATGGAAGTGGATTATCTTCAACATAAAGAAGATCCAACTCACTTCCAGTTGATCAATGATGGACAGAAACAACTACACCTAGAGAAGGAACACTGGGAATTGAATGTAAACTGTTAGCAATACTGTCTTTCTACCCAGGTTACTTATACCTTCGGAATCCAATTCTTAACGTGCAACAAGAAAATTGGATTCACACACATATATTGCATCTAGGTTATACTGAAACACATGTAAAATGTATGAGATTGCCTGTCATCTAGGGGACGGAGGAGAGGGAGGGAGGGGAAAATTTGGAAAAATGAATACAAGGGATAATGTTATAAAAAAATTACTCATCCATATGTACTGTCAAAAAATTATAATTTTAAAATTAATTAAAAAAATAATATTTGTCAGTTCACCCTTGGAAGCTTTCATGTAATCCAAGAACACATGATTATACTGTTGCTTCTGCCTCTATTGTATCTATTCATAATCTTTAGTGAGAGAATTTTAGATAATTAAAACCTTGTGAGCTTTGAAAGGTCAGAACAGTATGTGCCAGAAGTCTAGAAGCTGAATTCCATACCATGTCAGAGAGTGATAAATGGACCATAGAAGTATAATTTCTCATTGTGCCAGTACTAGAAGCGTTTATAAGTTGATTGCAACTAATAACACTTTTGAGAATTCATGGTCAATAAGAATAGGCAGTAAGAAAACAAAATTATCATTCTTTGCAGATGATATGATGGTATATTCAATCAACTAGAAACTAATTGAAGCAATTAACAACTTTAGCAAGTTGCAGGATATTAGCTACATAAATCATCAGCATTTCAACAAATGTACCAACAAATGCTGCAAAAAAGAGATAGAAAGAGAAATTTTCATTTAAAATAATTACAGACAATACAAAATACTTGGGAGTCTCCCTGCCAAGACAACACAGAGACTATAGAACATAATTATAAACATATTTTATATAAATAAACATAGATCTAAACAACTGGAGAAATATTAATTGCTCATGGGTAGGCTAACTCAATATAATAAAAATGACAATTCTAATTAAGTTATTTAGTGCCATACCAATGAAATTACCAAAGAATTATTTTACAAAGCTAGAAAAAAATAACAAAATTTATCTTGAAGGACAAAAGGTCAAGAATATTAAAGAAAATCAATGAAAAATATGAAGGACAACATCTAAGTGGTGGTACAGGATTTCAAACAGCATTGCAAAATGGTAATGATCAAAACAATCTGATATTGCCTAAGAAATAGAATGGTGGATCATTGGAATAGATTAGATATACAACATGTAGTAATAATGATCACAGTAATCTAAATAATAGTAGTAATTTAATCTAAACTGAAAGATCCAAGTTTTGGAGACAAGAACTCAACCATCTGACAAAAATGGCTAGAATTCAAAGTCACTCCCAAGCCATGATAACTCAGAAACTAACTTTGGTAATGCAATAATAGTAACAGTGTTTATATAGCATTGTTGAGTCATAAAACACTTTGTTGTACAGTATCTATTGCACCCCCCCAAAATCATAGAGATACATTGTAAATCATTTCTAGCAAACAGTAGCAAGTTAAACAATTATACATCTAGTTATAATCTTATCAAACTAGTTAAAATTATTCTCATAATTTTCTACACCATTAGCATTAAAGTACAGAGTCATTCATTATACAAAAGAACTACTTTTTATTTCAAAGAGACAAGGACCTAAATACTTTTAAATAAGTAGTGTAAGTTCCATGGAGACAAGGACTATTATAACTAGTCTAATTTTTGTACTTTTCCTATTGTACCTAGCACAATACTTTGCACATAATAGGAACTTAATTTTTGTTGAAAAATAAATGAAGTTTAAATTAATTTATATTTGTAGTTTTTAAGAACCTCATATCAAATTTTAAATTATGTGATTCTATAATATGATATCTTCAAAGGCTGAACATAGTTTTGAAAGCTGATAAGTAAGTAGAAGTTTTTCAGTAACCACAAATGTAATTTTATTTAAGGGTAGTACTGCCTCCAAGGCTTCTCTGCTAACTTAAACATGTACTCACAGAGACTCAATTGACCGCCATTCTTCTCAGATTTCTAGGGATAACCTTAAGGGATTGGATTTTTCTAGTACTGTCACATATTAGCCCCCACCAGTATGCTTCCCACTCATTATCAGATAGACTGAATTAGCTTTTAGAAAGCATATATCACATACTTTATTTATAAAGCTATATCAAGGACAATTAGTACAGAAATAAGTTTTCCAAACTGGAGTCACTTTCTCTTCCCTGCACAAAAAATGGTAATGGGGAAGTCAGAGCTATGATGGGGGTGAAAAGGCAAGAACTCTTCTGAATTCTCCCCCATTCCCCTCTAGATATCTTTAAATAATGCTTAAAATAAATTCTAGAGCCCAGAACCCACAAAAGGATGGAGTGAAACAATTTTCTAGCTTAAGACAATTTAGAAGATTGCCAGAAAAGGTCTATTTTACCAGTGCAAGAGTGGAGCACAGTCCAGCCCAGGTCATGCCAATGTAGATCGGTCTGAGTAAAGCAGGAACAGGCCTTAAGAGTGACTGAATTAGTGGCAGCAGTAACAGTCCCCAGACCTCTCACCCACAGTTTATAAAGGGGTTGGACAACTGGTCAAAAGGAGATTATAGGAGTCCCTTTTTTGCCACCAGGGGCAGGGCTCTTTTGCACTTTCCATACTTGGATCTGGATTGCAGTCTTTGGTCTCAGTCCCAGGACAAGGAGAAGCACTAGCACATTAGAGCATGCAGCCTCAATATAGTAGGAATCCTGGTCATGGTTCCAGGGTGGAAAAGAGTGCTTGTAGTCTCTCACAGACCAGTGCACAGTATGGGACACACCTCTTCCTGGATCATACCACTTTGGAAGAACTGAAAACTTATAGATTCCCAGAATTATCTCTGAAAATAGTTGTACAAAAAAATCTGAGGCTGAGGATAGTGCTCCCTCAATTCTGCAAGCAGAGTCCCATTTTATCATCAAGTTGAAAGACAAGAAATAGATTAGAAAATTAACAAACAGCAGAAAAAAGATCCCATCTATATAAGTTACTATGGTGACAGGCATGTTTAAAACACAAACTCAGAAGATGACAGTAAAATCAAATTTACATCCAAGGCCTTAGAGAAAAAAATATGGATTTACTCCAGGCTTTGGAGGAGTTAGAAAATAATTTTAAATATCAAGTTAGAGAGATACAGGACAAATTGAGAAAAGAAATGAGAGTTGTATAAGAAAATGATGAAAAAAGAGTCAACAGCTTGGTAAAGGCACCAAAAAAATCCAGAAGAAAATTGTGCCTTAAAAAACAGAATAAACCAAATGATAAAAAAAGACACAAAAATCCAATAAAGAGAAGAATGTTTTGAAAATCAACCAAAATGGGAAAAGATATACAAAAATTCATTGAAGAGAACTTATTAAAAAAAATTAATCAAATGGAAAAATAGGTTCAAAAATCCACTGAAGAAAAGGACTCCTTAAAAGTTAGAATTGACCAAATGGAAGCTAATGACTTCATAAGACATCAAGAAATAATTTTTAAGAAAGAAAAAAATAAAGACAATGTGAAATATCTCATGGGGAAAAAAAAACTTATCTAGAAAATAGATTTAGAAGAGATAATTTAAGAATTACTTGGCTATCTATTAGCCTTAATCAAAAAAGGACCTAAACAACATCATTCATGAAAGTTTCAAGGAAAACTGCCCTGATATTTTAGAATTAAGGATAAAATAGAAACTGAAAAAATCCACCTGTCACCCCCTGAAAGAAATCCTAAAATGAATATTCCCAAGAATATTAAATCCAACTTCTAGAACTCCTAGGTCAAGGAGAAAATATTGTAAACAGACAAAAAGAAACAATTCAAATATCATGGAACCTCAATCAGGATAAACAAGATTTAGCAGTTTCTACATTAAAGGATTGGCAAGCTTAAAATATGATATTCTGGAAGGTAAAGAGCTAGAATTACAACCTAAAATCACCTACTCAGCAAACTGAATATAATTCTTCAGGGGAAAAACAGATATTCTGTTAAATAGAGGATTTTCAAGCATTCCTAATGAAAAGACCAGAGCTGAATGGAAAAGGTGACTTTCAAATAAAAGAATCAAAAGCATTAAAAGGTAAATAGGAAAGAGAAATCATATGGGATTTCGTATAATTAAACTTTATATTCCTACATGGAAAAATAATACTTGAAACTAAAAACTTTCCATTAGGACAGTTAGAAATAATATAAGTATACTGAAAGCACAGGTACAAGTTGAATATGATGAAAAATCATCTCACATTCATTATTTGGCTTAAAATCTAACTTATGAATATAATATAATATTTTATTGTGCCATAAGAAATAACAAAAGGGTTAGTTTCAAAGAAACTTGGAAACACTTGTATGAGCTGATGCAGAAAAAAAGTGAGCAGAACTAAGACAACACATTTATTATCAAGACAAATCACTTTGAAAGACTTTCAGACTCTAATCAATGCAGTGACCAACCATAATTGCAAAAGTACCAATATAAAACCATGACACCCATCTCGTGAGGGAGATGTATACATGTATATTTCTATACGTGATCAATATGGGGATTTGTTTTGTTTGGCTAGGCATATTACAAAGATTCTCTTTTTCTTCTTTCCAATTGCGAAGGAAAGTGGGATCAGTAAATGTTAATTTAAAAAATTCTTTTTAAAGAAAAGGAAAGACTTTAAGTGATTGCTTTATTGTTTTATATGTACTATATGTTTCAATATCCCCTTACAAGATGTCTCATCCCTGTTTTTTACTTTAGGTGCCAAAGAGGAGGAAGGGAGAAAGGGGCAAAGATTCAGCTATCATAAAGAACTATCCAACAGGTCACAAATCCTAGTTTAGATTTCTTTACCTTTTGTGTGTATATGTCATGGACCCCTTTGACAATTTGGCAAAACTGATGGCATTTTTTCAGAATATTTCTTAATTTTAAAAAATTACAGAAGATTACAAAGGAAATCAATTATATTTAAATAGTTATCAAAATACTTTTAAAAAGAAAGTTCAGAAACTCCAGTTTAAGAACTTCTAAGTCTAATAGACTTTTTAAAAGAAAAAAAGCATCAGTTTGGGTTATTTTTTTTATCTCTTTCTATTGGAAATTCTCTGGCTCTGGATCTGTGAGATGAAAGCATATGCTTGGTAGTTGCTCTTTCATTTTGAATTAGAGACACCATCTCTTTCAAGGCTCTGATGGCAACATAATACAGGGAACACGGAATAGCGAAGAAATGAGCTTGATGGCAGAGTGATGGGTGGCTAGTTATGCAGGAAAGGTTTGGGGAAACAGAGTTTTAGTCAGATGATTTTCCCTTTTTTAATCAAGCAATCCTGGCACAACATTTTTTAGGCATGCTCCTTTCAACAAATAGAAGTGGAGCACAAAAGATATGGGAATTGAGATTCCAGAACCTGCCCATGAGTGGTGCTGCTGCTCTGAAATTCTATCCCTCTGCCTTTTATTTTTCAATTTTGCTTCAGTAAATTTACTTTAATCTAAGTATGAGTCATCCTTTTGAGCTCACACCAAAGTGGGGAAGAGAGAATGGAGAAATAAATGGAATGAGGAAACAGGCCAAGATAATTATGGTTGTTGAGGGAATTAATGTATGCTCCTACAAAAAGATAAGAATCTGGGAAAAGCTTCTGGTTTTGAGCCAGTGCCCATAAGCCAAAATTATGATTCCTGTCAGCACATAACCAGTGAAAATAAGTTGGTATGGTTTGAGTTTGGAGCCCCACCTAGTGGCTTTGACAGATTTGTACTCTATGCAACTATTCTAGCCACCTACCTTTCCCTCTTAGTGCCCATGTAATGCATGGTTATTGAAAGAAGAGAAGTAGAGGAGAGGAGGTTATCTGCTTTTGCATGGCCATATACACCTTACAAATGTAATGGGATGAAGGTATAAGGAAAGGAAACTCTTCCCCTCTACTCTGCCTAGAGCAAACTCCATGGAATGTTGAACCTGTTCTAGGAAAATGTTGAGAGAACATGTATGACACAACAAACTGTTGGTGATACCTTGGTCCTATCCTATAACACTGGAAATAGAATAGATTGCTGGTGTTGCATCAGTTAAAGAAGGGACAGCTTCTATCTCCTTCCTGATTCTGGGGATGTATAACGGATAGCTCTTCCTTTCTGTGCTTCCAATGAGGAGTGGGAAAGGGATCATGTCCTTCTTTTCAGTCCAATGTCTAGGAAGACTTGGCAGCTAAAGCAAGGGCTTGATTATATAAACTGGATCTGGACCTTAGAATTCTAGCTGCCTTTTCTGTGTAATTCTTTATTGAATATAAGTGATAAATATAATCCTGAGATGGGCATTTCTAGGTGTAGTGTCAATTTTGTGAATTCAAGTGATTCTGGGTCGCTTACTTAGAGCTAACTGGGATCTATATTAAAGAGGATCCCACCAGCAAAAAGATAAGCCTTTCCTGGCTTGTCAGAAGACAGAGAACTAAGCAATTGTCTGGATAATGCAGAACTAAGGTGACATGCAAAATGCCTATTCATGATTTCTGAAAATTAATTTTTTGTATGTTTATGTCTCAACCTCTTATTAGGATATAATGGTAGTTACAGTAGCTTGTTTACTTTTTTTTATTATTGCCTGCTTGTGAGTCTTTTGTATCAAGCATTTCTTTTTTGCATGTGTGGAGAAAATAAATAGCTGTTCTACGGTTGATTTATTTATGTCTTGTATATATATCTTTTATGTTCTCTCTCACATTAGACTTTGAACTTCTTGAGAGGAAGAACATTTTTTACCCCCTTTTTGTATGGCCAGGTTTGGCACAAAGCTGGCACACAGTAATCAATTTATTAAGCTGGTTGACTGACTCACTAACATAACTTTGTAAATACCTTTCTATATCTCCTTTTTACAGATCAACTGAAGCCATATATACATTTTGAGTTATCTTTCCCTCTCACATTCTACCAAGATCCTAGAGTGGAGCTGCAAAGAGCTGAAGGTAAGAAAAAGAGCCTTAATGTGGTGAGAAAAAAGAGCTGTAGTGTCAAATAAGAAATTGAAAGACAATTCTCCTTGGACTCTGAAGAGATATTGTTGCATAAGGGACAGAAAAAAATGCTATTTGCTTAGTAAATTTAGTTTGAAAATCATTTTTAAAAGTTTCTTTTTTAAAATGGATCTCCCCCCCTCAAAAAAAAAAAAAAAAGAGGATCTTCAAATGGAAATGGCTCCTAATTCTTTCCCTTTAATTTACTATTTATAAACAAATACGTTAGTGTTCTGAGTCTTACTTAAAAAAAGGCTGAGGTCTATCCTAAATAATATTCTAAAATAAAATAAGGAAAGGCCAAAACTCCAAAAGTAAAGCAAACCATCTCTCCAAATGTATCTTTTCAATTTGGGAGTGACTGTGTATCAGATTTTCTTAAAAGGACAAATCTGTGTTGCAAATTGCACCCAACCTTTCAGGCTTTGTGTATCTTATCATTTATTTCCAGTGTACTATATAGTAATGGTATATCTATCACTCCAGCTCACATTCCCAATCACAGAAATACTTTAAAAACTTCCCTAAAGTGTGGGGTTGGATCCCAACAGAAAGTTCTTCTCCAATCTCTGATTTCTGCAGAGGATTTTTGGACTAGGTCAGTGATAGAGAAATATTTTGGAAGTGAAAGACTGAAGGTGAAAGTGAATCATCTAGATTCTGGCCCTGATTCAATATTGATCTAGGTATATATAAAAAGTAAATGGAATATTAATTATTAAAGTTATGCTATTCTCAATTGTTTGAACATCCCATGACCAGAAATTTTTTTTTCTATTAGGCTACCCCAGGTTTAAAGTACTATGTGGGTCCCTACTTCGAATATTATAGTTCATAAAGACCCATGAGGTAATGTGGTTACTTTTCAGTAGTCTACCAGAGGATATAAGTCTCTCAAAGAAATATCTATCCATCACATCCAGTCTCATTACATCTAGTAATTTCATTAATTGAATTTGGTGACTCACTGGAATATCAATATAACTGTACTATGCCCTTCTTAGAGTATTAACATCTTTCTTAGGTTAGTTTCTTTGCTAATAAGCCAGTACTCATTTCATTATACTTTGGAGAGAATTACAATTTTTTTTTTTTACAAATTGAAAGTTTGTGATAACTGCACTCAGCTAGTCTATCGATGTCATTTTTTTGCTAGCATGTGCCCACATCATGTTTCTGTGTCACATTTTGATAATTCTTGTATATTTCAAACTTTTTCCATTATTATTATATTGTTACAGTGATCTGTGATCAGTGATCTTTGATGTTACTATTGTAATTGTTTGCAGGGACCATGAACCATGCTCATATGAACTTAATCAATACATTCGTGTATTCTCACTGCTCTACCAACCTGCTGTTGCTGTCTCACTCCCTCTCCTCAGGACTTTCTATTTCCTGAGATACAACAATATTGAAATTAGGACAATTAATAATCCTTATAATAGCCTCTAAGTGTTCAAGTGAAAGGAAGCTAATTGGCAAATTTCTTTTTTGTCTTATTTAAAGAAATTTTGACAGCCATCTCAAACTTTAGCAACCACCATCTTGATCAGCAAGAGTCATTAACACTGTGGCAAAACTTCTACCAGTAGAAAAAAACTACAACTCACTGAAGGTTCAGATAGCATTTTAAAACAATGATGTATTTTAAAATTAAGGCATGTACATATTTTAAAGATATAATACTATTGCACAATTAATAGACTAAAAGTATGGTGTTTTAAAAAAACAAACAACTTTCATTACATATAAAAAAAATCAAAAAATTCATGTGACTTGCTTTATTGCAGTGTTTTGGAACTGAATCTACTATCTCCAAGGTATGTACAGTCCAAAGGCAACAGAGTAAATAATAGGCAGTCTCACATCCCTTATTATTTGTTTGTACTCATGGGAATGGCAATCCCTTGAATTCCTGTAGCTACCATGTTTCAGATTCAGCAGAAATCCTCACTTAAGCTAATAAACCCCATGCTCTAGGATTCCTTTACAAACCCTTTTTCAACTGGTAAAAGTTGCCAAGACCTTTCTGGGCATCTCTGATGAAATCTTCTAACCAGGGATAGGGCATGTCTTCACATCGATGGGGCTAGAGCCAACATGTTCCAATAATTAGGAGAAGCTGGAAGAGTAGGGAGGGATATGATCTGGGGTGAGAACAGATATAATCTGAAAAGCCAGGTGGGGTTGATTACTAGGGTGTGTCAATGGGACAGGATCCTATGGCTAGGAGAAGGGTTTGAACCTGTTGACCTTCAGAGATTTTAAACTAGGTGTATGTAGAAGATTAGTTAGCCAAAAGAAGAGGTTGCTCCAGGGAATTGACACTATCTGAATTCTTAAAATTTAGGGCTTTTTATTATAGTGACTTGTATGCCTTATCCCAGACTAAGGTTAGACATGGATGTGGTCTGCCAGCTCTCCTGATTCAACTATTCCCATTATTCCACTCAACTTATATACAATGAAAATAGCACTGGGTCTGCAGCCTGAGGACCAGGGTTCAAATTGTGATTCTCATGTTTACTTTCTGTGTGACTTGGGGGAAGTCACTTACTTCCCTTGAATTTTAACTTTTTCAATCATGAAATAAGGGGACTGGGCCAAATGACCTTGGACATTTCTTCCAGCTCTAAATCTATGATCTTTCCCAGAATATGGTCCTGATCCTTGAAAGGATACAAATATAAAGAATGAAAATATCCCAATTCTCAAGGACCTTATATTAATGGAGGAGACAACAAATATACATATATACATATATAAACATACACAGAGCAACATATATATGTGTGTATATATACACATATGTACATACGTACATATATATACATGTATATGTACATATATATACATATATATATGTACATATATATATACATATATATGTACATATATATACACATATCCAGAATAAATTTTTAAAAATACAAAGTTACTAAATACAAAATAGATAGGGAGAAGCTGGGAGAATCAAAAAACATTTCATTTGGAGAATTGTGTTGAAGTCATATTTTTTTCCCTTTTTTTATTGAAGTTTTTATTTTCAAAACATATGCATGAACAATTTTGCAACATTGACTCCTGCAAAACCAAATTTCTGTCCCCCTTCTCTCCTTCCCTTCCCCATATGGCAAGCAATTCAATATATGTCAAATATGTGCAATTCCTCTATACATTTCTACAATTATGATGTCGGAACACCTGGGTTCAATTTTAGGAAAAGTCACTTACCTCTTTGGACTTCTATTTCTTCAATTTGTAAAAGGATGCACTAGATGGCCTTAGATCTTTTCAAGCTCTATATATGCAAATGCAAAGGGTGAAGTGAACCTTAGAGATAGTGAAAACTGTTATTATAATAAAGGCATCCACTTCTTCCTCAAATAAAATCACAGGTTTTGTTCTTTATACATAACCTTTGACATGGGCCTCTAAATTCATGTAGCATTTCTGGATTTTTTTCCCTAAGCCCTTCAGGTAAAAAAGGTACTAGAATGAAATGAATGTTGGATTTAAATTCATTTTATCTATATTTGTAGCTAATATTAAATTGATTACCAGGAAGTAGTTGATGTGGATTGTGAGAGGATTGTGTCCCCTCCAATCAGGACTGATTTTTCAAGGGTTGCTCTGATTGCAAATGACTTTTTTTCCCCACATGGCATATGGTATCTACTGTGTGAGAAGAGTACATGCAAGGCTGGAATATGAAGGAGAGATGTGAGAGTAACCTGCTTGGCAACATTACATGTGCCAGCCTCCATGATGAATTGTTTCTGTAGATCTGGTTTTATCCAGATAGGAGCAGCAATGAACTGGTTTTTCAAGATATTAAATGTTATTTTCCACCCCTGTTGAATATTAGAAAACCTTGATGCTTCAGCATATCCCTGGTGAGTGCCAAAAAATAGAGAACCCAGGGATTAAAAGGTAAAGTTAAAGAACTACTGTATATCTTATGTAGTAAATAGGGTCCTCCTTTGAGATCTAGCCTGCCCCCTTGCTCATGCTACTTTTCACCAATTGTTTATATGCCTTAGACATAAATTATCTCCTCAAATAGGTATTTCACAAATTTATTGATCAGTGAAGCAACTAAGTGGCTCAATGAACAGTGTTGGACTTGGGAATCAAGAAAGTATAAGTTTGAATCCTGCATCAGACATTTCCTTGTTGTGTGACCCTGGATGAGTCTCTAAATCTCTCTCAGTTGCTATTTCCTTATCTGGAATCTGGGAATATAATGACACCTACCTCCCAAGATTTCTATGAAGATCAAATGAGATGATAATATGGAAAATGATTTGCTAACCTTAGTGCACTATATAAATGCTAACTTGTTATTAGTGGGTCCCTAAGTAAGAATTAGAGAACTTAGGACAATTTAGCATGTTTGTCAGGATCTCAGGAGTTTAGTTATTGGGATGTAGCACTATTCATAAGTCTAGAAGGTTTTGAAATGCCAAATTCATGAACTCTGAAAAATCTGCAATATTAATACAGGGTTCTTCTGAATTTTTACAGAAAGTTCTTCTATTCATTACCCATTTTGGTTCTAGACGATCATATATTTGCATGAATAGTACTCTTTTTAACATCCAATCTATAATATTGGATATTAATAGTAAAGGGTTAAGGTTCTGGATGTCAATGGTTTTGAGATCATGATAGAAGCTTATTTCATAAGCTGGAAGGTATCTCAACCATTGCAAGACCTGAAAACTTATCAACCATTGAAACCCACCTAGACCACATATTATTGTTTGAACAGCATTAGAGTTGTTCCAAAAATAGCCTTAATGGTTATTTAAAAGTCAACTTAAATATGATTTGGGTTTGCTATCTATTCAGTTATTGTTACAAACCCCCACTTTCCCTCTCTGAATTCCCCAGGCCCGTCCCTACTAATCATATGACATCATATCAGAGTACTGAAAAAAGACAAACTTAATGAAACCATTTGATATTGCTGTAGTGACCAGAACCTGTAGTGATCAGAACCAGAGATATTTAGTTCAAGAATTGCTAACATGGAATCCAAGGATATATTTTAAGAACTCCATGTACTTGACTTATTTTCACTAAATTTCCGCTTAAGTAAAATCACTATTCAAAAGAATCAATTGACTTCAGCAGACTGCCAACTGTTTCATGTCATACAAAAAGTTTAAGAACTGCTAATGTAAAGAGGGGAGAAGATTGAATCCTAATGTAACAATACTACAGCATTACCCAGTATTACCCAGAAGTCAATTGTTTGCTCCAATAAGACTGAATCTACTACTTCCTAAAGCAACTCATTGTACATTTGGTTAGCTCTAGTTATCGGCTTTTCTTGACCTCAAACCTAAATTTGTCCTTTTTTACAGTTTTTTCTCATTTACTCCAGGTAAGCTAGAATGGCTACTCTTCCAACTTCAATTAATCAGTTTCTCTTGGCTGCTTTCAGGGTCTCTGCCTCACCCAGAGGACAACACAATAGACTTAAATCCATTTATATATCTTGGACTCCCTTTTAATGTTCTCTGCTGTTAAGGAAATGTATTGGATTATTGGTAAAATAAGATAAAGCCAACATTAGTTCAGATCTCACTTCAGATAACTTTTCAAACACTTATGCTAGAAAGCCATTTTCTAAAGAAGAAACACTTATTTCTAGAAAGCCAAAGGTTCTAAAAGCCATTTACTTCCCTAGGAAGTTAAATCTCTTTGAGCCAAATTGTTAAATTGCCTGGATGAATGTTAACACTTCAGAAATAGGCAAAATGATCATAGCTTGATTTATTGTTCTGTTAATTGTCTAGCCTTAAGAAAATGATGAAGATGTTAATGCAGATTAAACTTAAAAGTTTGTTGTGTAAAAAAAAAAAAAAAAAAAAAAAAGTAGAAATGAGAGGAGTTGGTTGTTAAACATTTACTAGCATATCCTTGAATCAGTCAACCATATATGTTCAATAGGATAAATGAACAGATATAAAATAACCAAGGAATAGATCATAAAGATTTTTTTTTTTTTTTTTGCTGAGGCAATTGGGGTTAAATGACTTGCCCAGAGTTATACAGCTAGGAAGTATTTGAGACCAAATTTGAACTTAGATCCTCCTGACTTCAGAACTGGTGCTTTATACACTGTGCCACCTAGCTGCCCCAAAATAAAGATTTGCTTGACACTTAACAGATGTAAGGGAGTTTGGAGTTATCTTTTGAAGGGTTTCTTTATGGTTTCAGCAGACACAGTCACCACTCCATACAGTGGGAGGTAGAAGCTGGCAAGCTTTTATCCTTAGTTCAGTTCTTAATACCTAAGCACATGGCAGTTCTCCAAGCACTTTTCCAGACCCAGCTTAGAGGCAAGTCATCTTCCCCATAGCCCACCCCATACCCATTCTAGTTCTTTAACTAGGAAGCTGAGAAATAGCTAAAGAAATATTCTGAGAACCAGAATGCTTAACTTTCTGGACTATTTTTGGTCTTGTGAGGATGGAGGTAGTAAAGAATATGACCCAGAGGGTAGGCTACATTAAGAAAAAATAGAAATATAGGATGAATAATCAGGAGAATAAAGTTTAAAACAACAAATACCTCCCCCAATTATTCAGTCTTTGCTGGATACTCATCCAAATCAAGTCCTCTTACTATTTAAGGTATTCCTCAGGGGCCTGCCCTGGACCTTTTTCTTTTTTCTCTCTATACTATTTCATTTGGTGAGCTCATCAGTTCCCATGGATTTAATTACTATCTCTATATTAATGATTTTCAAATCTACTTATCCTTTCTCAACTTCTCTGCTGACCTCCAATTTCACATCACCAACTGCCTTCCAGACATCTCAAACTGGATGTCCAGCAGACATCTTAAGCTAAATGTCCCAAATAGAATTCATCATCCTTCCCCCTGAAACCTCCCTGCCTTCTGCCTTCTCTGTTATTGTAAAGGACAATATCATCTTCCCAGTTCCTTGGGCTCACAATTTTGGAGTTATCCTTGACCTCCTCACTATCTCCACCCAATCTGTTGCCATAGTTTATAGATTTTATCTCTACAACAACTCTCATATAAGCCTCTTTCCCTTTTCTGACATTGTCACCTCCCTGGATTATTGTTACAGCCTGCTGGTGAGTTTTCCCATTCCATCCTTTATCTAGGCACCAAAGTGATTTTCTTAAAGTGCAGATCTGACAATGTTACTTTCCTATTCAGAAAATTCCAATGACTCCTTATTGCTCCCAGATCAAATACAAAATGCTTTGTTTGGTATTCAAAACACTTTATAATATGAAACCTTTCCAGTCTTCTTACATCTTAGTCCTCCCTACATACCCTTTGATTCAATGACACAGACCTCCTTTCTGTTCTATAGGGAAAACACTTTAACTCTTGGGCATTTCTTTTGGCTGTTCCCAATTCCTGGAATGTTCTCACTCTACCTACTGACTTTCCTAGGTTCCTTTAAGCCCCAACCAAAATCCCATTTTTTAAAGGAAGCCTTTTCCCAACACCTCTTTATTCTAGTACTTTCTCTCTTTTATTCCTATTTAATTCTATGTGTATCTCTATGTTCGTACATTGTCTTCACCACTAGATTATAAACTCTTTGAAGGCAAGGGAATATCTTTTGCCTTTTTATATACATAGTGCTTATCACAGTCGCCTACTATGGTAGGCACTTAATAAATGTTGATTGGTTGATTGTATCCTAAGGATTTTTTTGAGGGAGGAGATATTCAAGGTTAGTATCAGGAGGGTTTGAGATGGGACCAGAGTCCCATGGATTCTTATTACTTTCCGGAAATGGAGGACTTCTCTGATTTCTCTAGGACTTGAGTTAGCAACTTCAATAATACAGACAATTTTGGCATATCAGCTTGTGGGGAGTGGAAGTTCTCCAGATAGCAAGTAAAAGGTTGGAATTAGTTACACTGTGGAGCGGGTACAAATGCTGATTAAAAAGGAGTTGTCTCTGATACATGCCACAGATGTTTCAGTTTTTTAGTTCTCACAGATTTCAGGGCAACGATTGGCTAGATGGGATGGTGAACTCAGAATCAAAATGCTTTCAGGATAACTGAAATTTTTTTTCTACAGTCCCAGAACTAGAATGTTACCAACAAACAAAAAAGGGATAAACATTGTTGTAATTTGGGAAAAAAGGAGGGATTTTCCCAGAAGTTTAGGAGTATAAAGAAAATTATGATAGGCAAGTGATAATATAGGTAATAAAACACTAGCAGGAATTGAACTCCTCACACTGAGTTCTTTTATTTTCAAATAACTTGACTACCAAGGGGCATGCCTTGAGGCATTTTTTTATTTTTTTTTGGAAAAGGACCATTTGGATCTTTGCTTTAAAGAAGTTACAGCATTCCCCTGAGACATTTCCAGCAAGTACAGTCAATTTATACACTAAAAGAAAGGATAGAGTTTATGGATTAAAAAATTCCTAAATAAGAAATGTCTTTTCATACATTGTGTATAGAATTGAGTAAATTAGGCACTATTGAAGCAAATATGGCAGCCACAATTTTGTTGGCACTCTTACAGGTGGAAAACCTTAATGACTGCATATCTTAGCAGGAAGAGAGAGCCCCTTAGCTCCTAGTTATTTCCATTCTTTTTTCCTTTTCTGTTCGTTGGTCTTTCAACCCTTTTAAAGAAAGCCACGATATTTGATTAGAATAATATCTCCACTGTGAAGAGACAGACTGTGAATAGAGAATAAGACTGATTCACTCTGCTGCCATACTCCTTGGGCCACTCTGGGAGAGACCTTTAACTTCTCAGTGGCCCAAGCTACTCTCTGATTTCATCCACTTCTCACTCCAAGTGGTAGAGGGAGCTCTTTACAACAATGAAATCAAATTGGGTCAAAACTTCAGTCACAGTTTCTTCCATAAGGACCACAGGTGACCAACTACTTGTCCATAGTAGAGTTCTACTACAGAAATTCAAAGTGGAATGCTGGTCTTGGATGCGTTCAAATCCAGTCTCTAATCTTACTATGTGATTCTAAGCAAACAATTTAACCTCTGTCTGCCTAAGTTTCCTCAACTGTGAAATGGAGATGATAATAGTACCTACTTCCCAGTTGTTATGAGAAACAAATGAGATAATATTTGTACAGCTCTTGATATACAGTAGATGCTTAATGAATGCTTGTTCTCTTCCCCCTTTGCCTTGCTGCTGCTCCTTCATGGAAACGTTCTTCTAACTTTGTTCTTCTAACAGGCTGTATAATTATGCTCTTTTAGATTCAAACTACTCAAGCCTTAGGCAAATGATATTATTATCCTAAGAGTCAGACCTGCTGGACCACATACCAGGTGGCCCACATACATCATGTTCTTTAATCTCTTCTTTTCACCTGCCTCACAGATCCTCATGAGTGACCCTACAGAGAGCTTACATGAGACATGTCTTGCCTCTGAATTATGACTAGGTGGTCCCTTGAGGGCTGTTCAAGCAGAAGCTGTGACATACTTCCTCTCCACCAAGGGTCTTCCTGATTCTTATTTGCACTAGGGTGAGTGACTATTTTGTCTCTTCTGAAGCTCAAAGAAAGTCAACATTTCTCCAGAAGCTATCTATATCTCATGTTGTCATTTCTGTTGTCATTTTTTGAAGATAAAACATTCAAATTGTTCTTTGTTGATACTTTCTATTTGTTCCTGCCATGAACATTTCTCACGCAGCTTTTATTCACATCAAGGATACACCACAAAACATGGATGAGAGGGAGATGAAGCAGAAGTGTCAGCATTCTTCTTGTCAAAGCAAACAAAGCACTTCTCTCCTTTACACTAATCTTCTATTTCAGATAGAAAGAGCAAAAATGGACAATCTCATTTTATTTTTATTTTGTGTGGGAAAATTCTCCATTAAAAATAACATAAATCCTGATGTCTAAGATAATATTGAAGTTACTTTGATTCTTATATTTTTAATTTTTAAAAAATGGCTATAATTTATCAAAGGCTTTCTTAGCATCTAACTCTATAACCCAATTTTTATTTATTCTTTTCTCCTGTTGATATAATTTATAACAAAGTCTTACTTTGATGCTTCAGGATGGCATTAAGATAGCTCTGAATTCTCAAAAGGCTTTGCTAGCAGAACCCAAATTTTGGTAGATTCTATTGTACTAGAAAATCATCTATTTCCAGAATGCCATCCTTAATAATTAGAGAGACATATCACAGTTGGCTAGTCAAATGGTGATGAAAATTTTTGGTGGTAATGGCAACTCATGAAACAGAACAGAACAGAAAATGGCCTTCATTCCTGAATGGTTCCCTTTTGTTTCTGCAGTGCTGATGTCAGAATAGTGGGCAAAGGGGACAAAGAGTATTATAAATCACACAGTTTTTACACCATTAGCAAACTTGCTGTTAATACTTTAAATATAAAGAGCTTTATCTTATGACCAGCCAGTGGACATAGTACTAGAAAATCTGAATCATATTAACTTCAATTCAGGTGCTCATTTTCATCTCATGCCTGGAATGTTATAATAGATTGCTAGCTTCTCTCCCTGCCTCAAAATTTTGCCCCTCTAATCTATTCTCCCACTGAGCTATCAAAGCAATCATCCTAAAACTCAGATTTGACTGAATTACTCCCCTATTCAATAAACTCCAATGGTTCCTTATTGCCTTCATGAAAATATATACATCATCCTTGTCTCTACCTGCCTGAAAGGCTATGTTACATTTCTCACTTATCCTTCAGGGTTCTATTGAATACATAAATGGGATTTCCTTTTCTGTCATGGACTCTATGCTTTTTGTGTCTTGGTTTCCCCCAACCCTACCTCAGTTCCATTTAGACATTTAAAAGTCAGATTAACTTTTAAAAAGAATGTTTGCTTCAAAAGGTATAATCAAAGATATACATACAAACTTCTTCAATACATAAGGCTTAATTCTTCCCCTTTTGTACTCTTCACTGAGTAGGGAACGGTTAATAGTTTAGTTCAGTTCCTTATAGAATATAGTTTAGTTTTAGATTATTTTCAGTTCTAAATTCTCTTCCTTTCCCCACTCCTCCATTACCCCTTGAGAAGACAAGACAAATAAAGCACATTACTAGTATGTATAGTCAAGCAAAACAAATTCTGCTTTAGTCAAAAAAAAAAAAAAAGGACAGAAGAAAGATGGAAGGAAGTATGCTTTGATTTATACTCTGAGTCTATCACTTTTTTATCTAGAGAGAAATAGCATGTTTCATAATAAAGTCTTTGTAATAGTGGGTTATTTTGTTGATCAGAGTTCCTAAGTCTTTCAGTGGTCATTATCTTAATGCTCCTGTATAATTTGGTCTCCTGACTCTATTTACTTCATTATGCATCAGTTTATGCAAATTTACTCAAAAATCATCCTCTTCATCTCTTACAATACAATAATATTTCTTTATATCCAGATAGCATGGGGAGCTACAGCAGTGCCACAGCCATGGTCATCTGTTACCTCATGGCTGTGGGCCTCAAGAGCCACAAAGTTAGGAAGAATGTTTTGTTATCTTGATACTGCTGCCACTATAAGTATTTGATGAAGCACACAGAATTTGTAAGCAATATAATTTGAGAATTCTGTGTGTTTGCCTCTTAAGAAAAGTCCATGGAATTGTTAAAGGTCACCAAAGATAATTGAGCTCTTATGTTCAATTAAAAAAAAAAAAAAAAAAAAAGAAGGTAGGGACTCATATTTGGTCAAGAGGAAGAAGGAAGAGTTCAACAACACGCTTCCTGTGATGAAGGCTCTGTCAAGAAGGACTAAAAACAGACTCTGCCTTCTTTCCCCATCTACCCAATAAGGGCATGACAAATTAAAAAAATATATACATATGGTCAAAGGATATGAAGAGCTTAATAGGGGGCATAGTTTCAAACTGTTTTTCAGAATGTTGAACCATTCTACCAAAAGTTCCTTAAAATATGTGTTTTCCTGCAGCCCTTCCAGAATTCATTATTTTTCTTTTTTGTTAACTTAGCCAATCTAATGGGTATGAAGTGATCTTCAGAGTTGTTTTATTATTTTATTATTGATTTAGAGCATTTTTTATGTGACTATTTATAATTTGGATTTTCTTTTCTGAAAACTATCTATTATCTTTGATCACTTATTAATTAGTTTCTTTTTCTCATATATTTGACTCAGTACCTTGTATGGCTTAGAAATGTGAACTTTATCAGAGAAAGTAGCTGCAAAGAATTTCTTTCTAATCTTCTCTTCCCATTTTACTTTCATTTGTGTAAAAACTAATTTTTTTGTTTTATGTAATCAGAATGATACATTTTACCTACTATTAACTTTGTTGTGTTTTGTTTAGTCACTAATTTTCCCCTTATCCATAGGTCTGACAGATAATTTCTTCCATGATTCTCATTTCCTAATATCACCTTTTATATCTTTTTTTAAATTATAGCTTTTTATTTACAAGATATATGCATGGGTAATTTTTCAGCATTGACAATTGCAAAACCTTTTGTTCCAATTTTTCCCCTCCTTTCCCCCACCCCCTTCCCTAGATGGAAGTTGATCTATACATGTTAAACATGTTAAAGTATAAGTTAAATACAATATACGTAAACATGTCCATACAGTTATTTTGCTGTACAAAAAGAATCGGACTTTGAAATAGTGTACAATTAACCTATCACTTTTTATATCAAACCCACTTCAAAATTGTATTATTCTGTGATGTGAAATATTGGTCTCTATCTAATTTCTGTTAGATTCTTTTCCAGTTTTCCTAACAATTTTTGTCAAATTATGAGTTCTTACCCCAATAGCTGGGATCTTTGGGTTTCTCAAACACTAGATTATTAAGCTGATTTCCTTCTGTATATTCCTTCTATCCCTCTTACCAACCCAGCACCATCTTGTTTTGATAATTATGACTTTGTAATATAGTTTGAGATAAGATATATGTTAACCTCCCCTTTTTTCCCATTTAAAACAATCAATTCCTTTGATATTCTTGACCTTTTGTTTCTCCAGATAAATTTTGTTGTTTTTTTGTGACTCTACAAAATAGTGCTCTGATAGTTTGCTTGATATATCCGTGAATAAGCAAATTAACTTAGGTAGTAATGTCATTTAAAAAAAAATCAGCTTCCCATATACAATTAATATTTCTTCAAGGATTTAAACCTGTCTTTATTTGTATAAAGTCTTTTGTAATTGTGTTCCTTTAATTGCTGTGCTTATTATAGCACCATAGATTCCCAAATATTTCATACTACTTTTAGTTATTTTAAATGGAATTCTTGTTTCTGTCTCTTCCTTCTGGATTTTTTGGTAATGTACAGAAAGCCAGATTGTTTGCATGGATTTATTTTATATCTTTCAACTTTGCTGAAGTTGTTAATTGTTTTAATTAATTTTTAGTTGATTTTTTTTAGGATTATCATATTATCTGTTTAAAAAATGATAGTTTTGTTTCTTTGCCTATGCCAATTCTTTTTTTTTTTCAAAATTTTTATTAAAGCTTTTTATTTAACAAAGCATATGCATGGGTAATTTTTCCAAAATTGACCCTCACATAACCTTTTCTAGCAAATTTTCCCCTCCTTCCCCCAATCCCCTCCCCTAGCTGGCAGGTAATACAATTCATGTTAAATATGTTGAAATACATATTAGATCCAGTATATGTATATATATACATAATTACCTTGTTGCACAAGAAAAATCAGATCAAGAAGGAAGAAAAAGAAAAACCGAAAAAACAAAATGCAAATAACAACAGAGAATGAAAATGCTATGTTGTGTTCCACACTCTGTTCCCATGGTTCTCTGTCTGGATGTAGATGGCTCTCTTCATTACTGCACAAGTGGTTCTGATTTGAATCATCTCAATATTGAAGAGAGCCATGTCCATCAGGATTGATTATCATATAGTCTTATTGTTGCCGCATATAATGATCTCCTGCCTTCTGCTCATTTCACTTTACATCAGTTCATGTAGGTCTCTCCAACTCTCTCTGAAGTCATCCTGCTAATAGTTTCTTACAGAACAACAAAATTCCCTAGCATTCATACATCATAATTCATTCAACTATCCTCCAATTGATGAACATCCACTCACTTTCCAGTTTCTTGCCACTTCAAAGAAGGCTGCAGATCCTTTTCCCCCCTTTAAGATATCTTTGGGATATAATCCCAGTAGAAACACTGTTGGATGTGTATGCACAGTTTGATAACTTTTTGAGCATAGTTTCTAACTGCTCTCCAGAATGGCTGGATCCATTCATACATTCACCAACAACGTACCAGTTTTCCCACATCCCCTCAAACATTGGTCATTATTGTTTCCTGTCATCGTGTAGTGGTATCTCAGAGTTGTCTTAATTTGCATTTCTTTGATCAATAGTTATTTGGAACACCTTTTCATTTGGCTACAAATAGTTAAAATTTTTTCAGCTGAAAATTACCTGTTCATATCCTTTGACCATTTATCAATTGGAGAATGGCTTGAACTATTATACATTTAAATCAATTATATATTTTAGAAATGAGTCTTTTATCAGATCCTTTTCCCAGTTTGTTGCTTCTCTTCTAATCTTGTCGGCATTAGTTTTGTTTGTATGAAAACTTTTTAATTTAATGTAATCAAAATTATCTATTTTGTGATCAATAATTAGCTCTAATTCTTCTTTGGTCACAAATTCCTTCCTCCTCTATAGATCTGAGAGATAAAATATGCTGTGTTCTTTTAATTTGTTTATATCATTCTTTATGTCTAGATCATGAACCCATTTTGACCTGATCTTAGTATATGGTGTTAGCTGTGGAGCTATGTCTACTTTCTGTCACACTAATTTCCAATTTTCCCAGCACTTTTTGTCAAATAAATAGTGAATTCTTATCCCACAATCTGGGGCCTTTAGATTTGTCAAATACTAGATTGCTATAGTCATATTTTGTTCTGTGAACCTATCCTATTCCACTGATCAACTTCTCTATTTCTTAGCCAGGACCAAATGGTTTTGATGACCGCTGCTTTATAATATAATTTTAGATCTGGTATAGTTAGACTACCTTCATTTGCTTTTCTCTTCATTAATTTCTTTGAAATTCTTGACCTTTTGTTCTTCTAGATGAATTTTATTATAATTTTTTCTAAGTCAGTAAGATAGTTTATTGGGAATTTGATTGGTATAGCACTAAATAAATATATTAGTTTAGGGAGTAATGTCATCTTTATTATATTCACTCTACCTATCCATGAACACTTGGTATTTTTATAAAAGCTTAGATCTGACTTTATTTGTGTGGAAAGTGTTTTGTAGTTTTGCTTATATAATTCCTGACTTTCCCTTGAGAGGTAGATTCCCAAATATTTTATAGTATTGACAGTTATTTTAAATGGAATTTCTCTTTTTATCTCTTACTGTTAGATTTTGTAAGTGATGCATAAGAATGCTTATGATTTATGTAGATTTATTTTGTATCTTGCAACTTTGCTAAAGTTGTAGATTGCTTCTAATAGGTTTTTCAGTTGATTCTCTAGGATTCTCTAAGTATACTATCATATCATCTGCAAAGAGTGACAATTTGGTTTTCTCATTACCTACTCTAATTCCTTTAATCTCTTTTTCATCTCTTATTGCCAAAGCTAGCATTTCTAATACAATATTGAATAGTAATGGTGATAGTGGGTAACCTTGTTTCACCCCTGACCTTATTATCCCCATTGCATATAATGCATATGATGGTTTTTAATAGATGCTATTGATTATTTTATGGAAAAGCCCATTTATTCCTATATTCTCTACTGCTTTTAATAGGAATGGGTGTTGGATCAAATGCTTTTTCTGCATCTATTGAGATAATAATAGGTTTTTGTTAATTTGGTTATTGATATAGTCCATTATGCTAATAGTTTTCCTAATATTGAACCAGCCCTGTATTGCTCGTATAAATCCTACTTGGTGTATAATCCTGGGGATTATTTTTTGTAATCTCTTTTTTTTAAAAATAATTATTATTTACCAGATATATGCATGGGTAATGTCACAACATTGACAAATGCCAAACTTTTTGTTCTAATTTTTCCCCTCCTCCCCACCCCAGATGGCAGGTTGACCAATACATGTTAAATATGTTAAAGTATAAATTAAATACAATATGTGTATACATGTCCAAACAGTTGTTTTGCTGTACAAAAAGAATCAGACTTTGAAATAGTATATAATTAGCCTGTGAAGGAAATCCAAAATGCAGGCGGACAAAATTAGAGAGATTGGGAATTCCATGCAGTGGTTCATAGTCATCTCCCAGACTTTTCCCACTGGGTATAGCTGGTTCAGTTCATTACTGCTTTATTGGAATTTGGTTCATCTCATTGTTGAAAATGGCCACATCCATCAAAATTGATCATCATATAGTATTGTTGAAATATGCAACGATTTCCTGGTCCTACTCATTTCACTCAGCATCAGTTCATGTAAGTCTCTCCAGGCCTTTCTGAAATCATACTGTTGGTCATTTCTTACAGAATAATATTCCATAATATTAATATACCACAATTTATTCAACCATTCTCCAATTGATGGGCATCCACGTAGTTTCCCAGTTTCTGGCCACTACAAAGAGGACTGCCACAAACATTCTTGCACATACAGGTCCCTTTCCCTTCTTTAAGATCTCTTTGGGATATAAGCTCAGTAGTAACACTGCTGGGTCAAAGGGTATACACAGTTTGATAACTTTTTGAGCATAGTTCCAAATTGCTCTCCAGAATGGCTGGATGTATTCACAATTCCACCAACAATGTATCAGTGTCCCTGTTTTCCCACATCCCCTCCAACATTCTGCATTATCTTTCCCTGTCATTCTAGCCAATCTGACAGTTGTGTAGTGGTATCTTAAGGTTGTTTTAATTTGTATTTCTCTGATTAATAATGACTTAGAGCATCTTTCATATGACTAGAAATAGTTTCAATTTCGTCATCTGGGAATTGTCTCTTCATATCCTTTGACCATTTATCAATTGGAGATTGGCTTGATTTCTTATAAATTAGAGTCAATTCTCTATATATTTTGGAAATGAGGCCTTTATTAGAAATGTTTCCCAGTTTATTGTTTCCCTTCTAATCTTATCTTCATTAGTTTTGTTTGTACAAAAACTTTTCAATTTGATATAATCAAAGTTTTCTACTTTGTGATCAATAATAATCTCTAGTTCTTCTTTGGTCATGAATTCATTCCTCTTCCACAGGTCTGAGAAGTAAACTATCCTATGTTTCTCTAATTTATTTATAATCTCATTCTTTATGCCTAAGCCATGAACCCATTTTGACCTGACCTTGGTATATGGTGTTAAGTGTGGGTCAATGCCTAGTTTCTGCCATATTAATTTCCAATTTTCCCAGCAATTTTTGTCAAACATTGAGTTTTTATCCCAAAGGCTGGGGTCCTTGGGTTTGATTATTAAAGTTATTGATTATTTTGTCCCTTGGACCTAATCTATTACACTGATCAACTAGTCTATTTCTTAGCCAATACCAAATGGTTTTGGTAACCACTGCTTTGTAATATAATTTTAGATCTGGTACAGCTAGGCCACCTTCATTTGACTTTTTTTTCATTAATTCCCTTGAAATTCTTGACCTTTTGTTTTTCCATATGAATTTTATTGTTATTTTTTCTAGGTCATTAAAATAGTTTTTTGGGAGTCTGATTGGTATAGCACTAAATAAATACACTAGTTTAGGTAATATTGTCATCTTTATTATATTTGCTTGCCCCATCCGAGAGCATTTAATATTTTTCCAATTGGTTAGATCAGATTTAATTTGTGTAGAATGTTTTGCAGTTTTCTTCATATAGTTTCTGATAGATTCCTAAATATTTTATACTATCGATAGTTACTTTAAATGGAATTTTTCTTTGTAACTCTTAACTGTTGGATTTTGTTAGTGACATATAAGAATGCTGATGATTTATGTGGGTTTATTTTGTATCCTGCGACTTTGCTAAAGGTGTGGATTATTTCTAATAGCTTTTTAGTAGAATCTTTGGGGTTCTCTAAGTATACCATCATATCATCAGCAAAAAGTAATAATTTGGTTTCCTCATTACCTACACTAATTCCTTTCATCTCTATCTCCACTTTTATTGCCAAATAATAATACCTAATACCATATTGAATAATAATGGTGATACTTTGTTTCACCCCTGATCTTAATGGGAATGGTTGCAGTCTTTCCCCATTATATATGATGCTTATGATGGTTTTAAATAGATGCTACTGATTATTTTAAGGAAAAGTCCATTTATTCCTATACTCTCAATTAATTATTAAATTATTAAAGATAATTTAAAAGAAATTTTATTTCTATTTTTAATAGAAATGGATGTTGGATTTTATAAAATGCTTTTTCTGCATCTATTGAGATGATCATATGGTTTTTGTTAATTTGGTTATTAATATGGCCAATTATACTAATAGTTTTCCTAATATTGAACCAGCCCTGCATTCCTGGTATAAATCCTACTTGATCATCATGTATTATACTGGGGATGATTTTCTGCAGTCTTTTTGCTAATATCTTATTTAAGATTTTAGCATCAATATTCATTAGGGAGATTGGTCTATAGTTTTCTTTCTCCGTTTTTAACCTACCTGGTTTAGGTATCAGCACCCTGTCTGTGTCATAAAAGGAATTTGGTAGGACTCCTTCATTCCCTATTTTTAAAAAAATAGTTTATATAACATTGGAACTAATTGTTTTTTGAATGTTTGGTAGAATTCACATGTAAATCCATCTGGTCCTGGAGATTTTTTCTTATCCAATTGATTAATAGCTTGTTCTATTTCTTTTTCTGAAATGGGACTATTTAAGCAATTTACTTCCTATTCTGTTAATCTGGGAAGCCTATATTTTTGGAGGTAGTCATCCATTTCACTTAGGTTATCAAATTTATCGGAATAAAGTTGGGAAAAGTAACTCCTTATTATTTCTCTAATTTCCTCTTCATTGGTGGAAAGTTCCCCCTTTTTATTTTTAAGACTAACAATTGATTTTCCTCTTTCCTTTTTCTAATCAGATTTACCAAAGGTTTATCTATTTTGTTGGTTTTTTCATAAAACCAAGTTAGTTCAATAGTTTTTTTTTTACTTTCAATATTATTAATTTCTCCTTTTAATTTCAGAATTTCAAATTTAGTATTTGATTGGGGTTTTTTAATTTGGTCTTTTTCTAGCTTTTTAAGTTGCAAACCCAATTCATTGATCTTCTCTTTCTCTAGTAAGGCTTTCAAGTAAGCCTCTAAAAATATAAAATTTTCCCTTATTACTGCTTTAGCTGCATCCCACAAATTCTAGTATGATGTCTCATTGTTGCCATTATCTTGAGTGAAATTATTGTGTCTATAATTTGCTGTTTCACTCAATCATTCTTTAAGATGAGATTATTTAGTTTCCAATCACTTTTTGATCTATTTATTCCTAACTTTTTGTTGAATGTAGTTTTTATTGTATCATGATCTGAAAAGAAAGCCTTTACTATTTCTGCCTTCCTGCATTTAATTTTGAGATCTTTATGTCCTAATATATGGTCAAATTTTGTATAGGTCCCATGACCTGCTGAGAAGAAAGTATACTCCTTTCTATCACCATTCAGTTTTCTCCAAAGATCTGTCATACCTAATTTTCCTAATATTATAGTTACCTCTTTAATTTCTTTCTTATTTGTTTTGTGGTTTGATTTACCTAATTCTGAGAATGCAAGGTTGAGATCTCCCACTATTATAGTTTTGTTGTCTATTTCTTCTTGCAACTCTCTTAACTTCTCCTTTAGGAAGTTAGATGCTATAACACTTGGTGCATATATATTTAGTATTGATATTGCTTCATTGTCTATGCTACCCTTTAGCAAGATATAGTTTCCTTCCTTATCTATTTTGATTAAATCAATTTTTGCTTTTGCTTGATCTGAGATAAGGATGGCTACTCCTGCTTTTTTTACTTCACTTGAAGCATAATAAATTCTGCTCCAGCCTTTTATCTTTACTCTGTATGTATCTCCCTGCTTTAAATGTGTTTCCTATAAACAACATATTGTAAGATTCTGACTTTTGATCTAGTCTGCTATCTGCCTCTGCTTAATGGGAGAGTTCATCCCATTCACATTTACAGTTAAAATTACTAATTCTGTATTTTCTGCCATCATATTATCCCCAGATTATGCTTTTTTCCCTTGCCCCCCCACATCCCTTCCCCAATATTAAACTTATGAGCCCCACTTGTATCACACAGCCTTCCCTCTTTAGTATCCTTCCCTCCTTCCTTTAAGTCCCTTTCCCTTTCTTGTTCCCTTTCCTTATTCCTCTTTTCCTTTTCCCTTTTCCTCTCCCCCTTTATAATGAGGTGAGAAAGAGTTTTCTCTAAAATCAATATGTCAATTATTTTCTCTTTGAGCCAGTTCTGATGAGAGTAAAGTTCACACAATGTTCCTCCCTGTCTCTAACTTCCCTTAGATATGATAGGTTTTCTTTGCCTCTTTGTGGGATGTAGTTTCCTTCTTTTTATCTCCCCTTTTCCCTTTTTCTAACACTATCCCCTTTCCATTTCTACTTAACTTTTTTTTTTGTTATGTTAGTAAAATCAAATTATACATGTAATCTTAGTGTATATCCACAATAGAAATACAGTTCTCCAGAGTTCCTTTTACCTTTTTCTGCTTCTCTTGAGTCCTATGATTGGAGATCAAATTTTTTGTTTAGATCTGGTTTTTTTCCTTAGAAACAAATGGAATTTATCTATTTCATTAAATGTCCATCTTTTTCCATGGAAAAAAATGCTAAACCTAGATGGGTAGTTCATTCTTGGCTGCATTCCAAGTTCTTTTGCCTTTCGGAATATCAGATTCCAGGCCCTTCAATCCTTTAATGTAGAGGCAGCCAGATCTTGAGTGACCCTTATTGTACTTGAATTGTTTTTTCCTGGCTGCTTGTAATATTTTTTCCTTAGTCTGATAGTTCTGAAATTTGGCCACAATGTTCTGTGGAGTTTTTTATTTAGGGTCTTTTTCCGAAGGTGTTTGATGAATTCTTTCAATGCTTATTTTACCTTCTGGTTCTATTATCTCTGGGCAGTTCTCTTTGATGATTTCCTGTAAAATAGTGTTTAGGCTCTTTTTTTTTTATCATAATTTTCGGGAAGTCCAATAATCCTCAGATTATCTCTCCTAGATCTATTTCGAGGTCTGTCATTTTCCAAGTAGATATTTGACATTTTTCTCCAGATTTTCATTTTCTTGGTTTTGCTTGACTGATTCTTGGTGTCTCAATGAATCATTCATTTCTATTTGTTCAGTTCTTATTTTTAATAAGTTATTTTCTTCATTAGCTTTTTAAATTTCTTTTTGTATATGTCCAATTGAGTTTTTAAATGAGTTGTTTTGTTCTATGGAATTTTTTTTCCATTTCACTAAATTTGCTTTTTACTGAGTTATATTCTTTTTCCAATTCACAAATCCTACTTTCTTGGGAATTCTTTATCTTTTCCAGTTCACAGATCCTACTTTCCTGTGATTTCTTTACCTTTTCTAATTCCCTAATTCTGTTTCCCTGCACTTTCTGGGAATTCTTTACCTTTTCCAATTCACATTTCAGGAAGTTGTTTACCTTTTCCAATTCACATTTCAGGAGGTTGTTACTCTCTTGCATAGCTTCTCTTTCCTTTCCCCATTTTTCTTCTAACTCTCTTTTTAGATTTTTTAATAGTCTCTTCTAGGAGAGCGTTATTTGGGGTATTGTCTGGAGATTGTTTGCTATTAGGCTCCTTGGGGTTGGAAACCCGCTCTCTTTCTGTATAGAAGCTATATCAATCGTTTTCTTCATTTTTTTACTCATTTTTAAAAAGCCTTTAGGGTCTTTTTCAGGGCAAGGAGGTTACCAGCTTCCTCTGCAGAGCAAGGATGGGTATATGGACAGTAACTATCGTCTCAATGGGCTGCAAGGAATGGACCAGCTGCAGGAGGACTCTGGGAAGAGCTCTAAAGGGAAGTGAATAGGCTTGGGTAACAAGGACTGGGCTGTGTAAGAACCCTGTGAGGAGCCCCGCTGTGAGGATTAGCGACTGTCTTGGGGCTAGAGGTTAAGCAGCAAAATTATCACTTCCCCCCCACAAATGCCCTATCCCTCACTGCACCGGAAGTGTCTCTGCCTGGGAAGCACAGTCAGAGCTGGGGAAATTCCACTATCCCAGGCTGAGCCCTACACTGTACACATGAGAGGCTGCCCCAAGCTGTACCCCTGCTGTGTGTGACTGCCTCCCAACAAGAGCCCCTAGGTGCAGAATGCCATGAAGAGCTCTGTTATGGTCTGCACTGAGTCACTTCAAGTCCTAGATGGGCACAGCCAGATCCTCTCAGGCTCTGGTGTCCCTCAGTATACCCTCTACCCTAGGCTCCAACTTCTCTGCTGGTCCACTACTCTGCCATCAAAGCAAAGCTATGGCAGAGAGCTCTATGTAAACCTTCCAACCACAGAGGCCCTCCCCCCCATTCTATCCCTGTCCTGTGCCAGTCTACTCCCGCCACTTAGGACAAACCTTTTCTGGCGATATTCCAGATTACCTTCTCCTGGTAAATTATTGTACTTCCAATCTTTGTGAACCTTACCAGTCTAGTGCTATTTTTGAGGCTGATTTTAAAAATTGGTAATGAGAGTGAGAGGAGCTCAGATTCTCATGTGTGCCTTCTCTGCCATCTTGGCTCTGCTTCCGATAATCTCTTTGCTAATATTTTATTTAAGATTTTTTGCATCAATATTCATTAGGGAGATTAGTCTATAATTTTCTTTCTCTGTTTCCATTCTACCTGGTTTAGGTCTTAGTACTATGTCTGTGCCATAAAAGGAATTAGGTAGGAGTCCTTCATTCCCTATTTTTTCAAATAGTTTATATAGTATTGGAGTTAATTGTTCTTTAAATGTTTGGTAGACTTCACATGTAAATCCATCTGGTCCCCGGGGATTTTTTCTTGGGTAGGTGATTAATAACTTGTTTTCTTGGGGTCTTTGGAGGCAGCCTTCATTTCAGTTCAGAGTAATCACCACAAGTGCAGCCAGGGATTAAAGTCCAAATCCTTTATTGTCTCTTTACAAGTCTTGTCTCCTTTCCTGTGGCCCAGTTAACTTTTTTATAGTCCAGATCCTTTATTGTCTTCTTCTTGGGGCTGGGCAGCTTTCTGGAGAGCCTTTCAGTCTGGCCTTGGTTCCGAGAGCTTAAGTTCCCACCTGCCTTCTCTAGTTTCTGAATCTTCCCAACTGAATCCTTGCTGAGGCTCCTAGCTTATATGCCTCACACTGAGTATAAACCAATCATTATATTACTAGGAAACCATTATTTGTTGTAGGTTTTAATCAATGCTAAACTAGATTTAACCCTTGTCTCCTCAATTCCACTCAGTACTTTGTTTCAAGTTCTGGCCTATACCATTTCCTTGTAGGATTAAATTAATCATACTGAATTATGCTAAATTAGATAACTATTGTTTCTATCAATTCCATTGACTTAGTACCTTGTAAGAATCCTTTGTTTCAAGTTCAGAGTTCTGGCCCATAACAATTTCTTTTTCTAAAATGGGACTATTTAAGTAATTTTTTCCTCTTCTGTTAATCTGGGCAATCTCTATTTTTGTAGCTATTTCTCCATTTCACTTAGGTTGTCAAATTTATTGGCATAAAATTGGGCAAAGTAACTCCTAATTATTGCTCTAATTTTCTCTTCATTGGTAGATAGTTCTACCTTTTCATTTTTTGACTAACAATTTCATTTTTCTCTTTCCAATGAAATTAACTAAAGATTTATCTATTTTGTTGGTTTTTTTCATAAAACCAACTCTTTTTTCTGTTTTTTAAAATTAATTTTATAATTATAAAAAAATTTTGACAGTACATATGCATGAGTAATTTTTTTAAATAGTATTATCCCTTATATTCATTTTTCCAAATTTTCCCCTCCCTCCCTCTATTCCCTCCCCTAGATAATAGGCAACCCCATATATTTTACATGTTTTACAGTATAACCTAGATACAATATATATGTGTAAGTCCAATTTTCTTGTTGCACGTTAAGAATTGGATTCCAAAGGTATAAGTAACCTGGGTAGATAGACAGTAGTGCTAACAGTTTACATTCAATTCCCAGTGTTCCTTCTCTGGGTGTAGTTATAAAACCAACTCTTAATTTTATTTATTAACTCAATAATTTTTTTTTACTTTCAATTTTATTGATCTCTCCTTTTATTTTTAGAATTTCAAGTTTGGTATTGGGGGGGGGGTTAATTTGTTCTTTTTCTAGCTTTTTTACTTACACACCCAGTTCATTGATCTTCTCTTTATTTTATGTAAGTAAGTCTCTAGAGATATAAAATTTCCCCTTTGGCTTTGGCTGCATCCTGCAAATTTTGATATGTTGTCTCATTATTGTCATTCTCTTGGATGAAATTATTGATTGTGTCTATGATTTGCTGATTCACCTGTTCATTTCTTAGGATAATATTATTTAGTTTCCAATTACTTTTTGGTCTGTTTTCCCCTGGCCCTTTATTGAATGTGCTTTTTATTGCACCGTGATCTGAAAAAAAAAATGCATTTACTATTTCTGCCTTTCTGCATTTGATTTTCGAAGTCTTTATGTCCTAATATATGGTCAATTTTTGTATAGCTTCCATGAACTGCTGAGAAAAAAAGTGTACTCCTTTCTGTCTCCATTCAATTTTCTCCAAAGATCTATCATATCTAGCTTTTCTAGTATTCTATTTACCTCTTTAACTTTTTTCTTATTTATTTTTTGGTTTGGTTTATCTAGTTCTGAAAGAGAGCAAGGTTTAGATCTCCAGCTATTATAGTTTTGCTGTCTATTTCTTCTTGCAACTCTCTTAACTTCTCTTTTAGGAATTTAGTGCTCCACCACTTAGTGCATATAAGTTTAATAATGATATTGCTTCATTATCTGTGCTACCCTTTAGCAAGATAGAGTTTCCTTATCTCTTTTAATTAGATCAATTTTTGCTTTTGTTTGATCTGAGAACAGGATGGCTACCCCTGCTTTTTTTACTTCACCTGAAACATAATAAATTCTGCTCTAGCCTTTTACCTTTACTTTGTATTCTGCTTTAAATGTTTTTCTTATAAATAACATATTGTAGGATTCTGGCTTTTAATCCAATCTGCTATCCACTTACCCTTTATGGCAAGTTCTCCCTTTTCATATTTAAGACTAACAATTTGATTTTCCTCTTTCTTTTTTTTAGTCAGATTTACTAAGGGTTTGTCTATTTTGTTGTTTTTTTCATAGAACCAACTCTTAGTTTTATTAATTCAATAGTTTTTTTAACTTTCAATTTTATTAATCTGTCCTTTTATTTTTAGAATTTCAAGTTTAGTATTTGTTTGGGGGTTTTCAATTTGTTCCTTTTCTAGAATTTTTACTTGCAAGCCCAATTCATTGATCTTTTCTTTCTTTATTTTATGCAAGTAGGCCTCTAGAGACATAAAGTTTCTTATTGCTGCTTTGGCTTCATCCCACACATTTTTGTATGACGTCTCATTATTGTCATTTTCTTGGGTGAAGTTATTAATTATGTCTATGATTTGCTGTTTCATACAATCATTCTTTAAGATATGAGATTATTTAGTTTCCAATTATTTATTTATTTATTCCAATTATTTAATTATTGCAAGGTTGAGATCTCCCACTATTATAGTTTTGCTGTCTTTTTCTTCTTGCAGCTCTCTTAATTTATCTTTTAAGAATTTAGATGCTATACCACTTGGTGCATATATGTTTAATATTGATATTGCTTCATTATATATGCTATCCTTTACCCTTTAGCAATATATATATATAAGCCCTTCCTTATCTCTTTTAATTAGATTAATTTTTGCTTTTGTTTGTCTGAGATGAGGATGGCTACCCCTGCTTTTTTTGGCTTCGCCTGAAGCATAGTAGATTCTGCTCTACCTTTATTCTGCTTTGGGTGTGTTTCCTGTAAACAACATATTGCTTTTAATCCAGTCTTCTAACCGCTTCCTCTTTATGGGGGAGTTTACCCCATTCACATTTATGGCTAAAATTACTAATTCTGTATTACTTGCCATTTTATTAACCCTGCTTATGCTTTTCTCCTTTCCTTCCCCCTTACCTCCCTCCCCAGTATTAAACTTGTGAGCAACACTTGCTTCTCACAGCCCTCTCTTTATAGTATCCCTCCCCCATCTTAGAATTCCTCCCTCTATTTTACCCCTTTTCCTCACAATGTCTGTGTTCTCTTCCCCTTAGTTTACTCCTTCCCTTTTCACTTTTCCCCCTCCCACTTTTCAATGAAGTAGGAGGAGTTTCACCATAAATATAATAGGTCTATATTTTTCTCTTTAACCCAATTCTAATGAGAATATGATACACACTATGTTCATCCCTCTCCATTTTTTCTTTAAGATGTAATAGGTTACCTTTGCCTCTTCGTTAGATGTATTACCACCTCTTTACCCTTTTTCTGGTACAATTTCCTTTCCACCTCTAGTTTCTAGAACAAATTATACATGTGTTCTTTATATATCTTTATGGTATAAATATACTTCTCAAGATTTCTTTTTATCTTTTTAGGGATCTCTTGAGTTCTGTATTTGGAGATCAAACTTTTTGTTTAGATCCGGTTTTTTCATCAAGAATAGATGAAATTCACTTATTTCATTGAATATCCATTTTCTTCCTTGGGAAAAAAAAATGCTCATTTTTGCTGGATAAGTTATTTTTGGCTGCATACCAAGTTCCTTAGCTTTTCAGAATATCATATTCCAGGCCCTTCAATCCTTTAATGTGGATGCTGCTAGATCGTGGGGAATCCTTATTGTGGCTCCTCCATATCTGAATTGATTTTTTTCTAGCAGCTTGCAGTATTTTTTCTCTGCCAAGTGGAGTCTGGACTGCTCCATGGAGTCTGCACTGCCCCACAGAGTTCACACTGCTCCAGAACTCAGCACTGTCTATGCTAGCATTTGTGCTCAGCTCTTTGCTCTTGGCTGCCTCTTTCCTGTTTCCAGTTGAAACAGACCCTTTCTATCGGATCTTCAAAATTATCTTTTGTTGGCAATTTGTTGCACTCCCAATATTTGTGGATTTTGCCGCTCCAAAGCTAATTCAGAGGCTGGATTTGCTAACTAGTCTGAGATGGAGGAGAAAGTCAGAAAGAAATCTGTCCTCTCTTCCATCTTGACTCTGCCCCCAGAAGTCTTCATTTGATTTTTAAAGTATTTTTAAAATTCTTCTAAAATTCTTTCTGTTCAGGTAGTCATTTAATGTCACTTCAATATACTCCTCTGAAAAATGAACCCTAACTCTGCCTTATTTCCAAAGTACATTTCTGTGGTTGGGTTCTTTCTCCTTCATCTGCTCATTTTTAAAAATGAGAATTTATTAGTGTAATGATCTCCAGTTCAGGGATGGGTGAGGGGAGATGCCTTTGGCTTCACTTTAGCTCTCTCTTCTGACCTGGAACCCCAAACCAAAAGCTTTACTCTGGCCTGAAGCCAGCATCTTCTCTGTCCCACTGTTTCTATAATCACCTGGTATGCTGGTTTCTTCTTGCCCGGGGCTGTGTTTCTGCAGCACAGCTGGGCCTGACTTTTCTTATCAGCTGAGGTTCCCTCAGTCTTCTCAGACTCAGACTTCTCCCCTTTAAGAGGTGAAAGTTTCTGTGGTTTGTAGCCTCAGGGATCCCTACTTGCTATATTCGCAGAGTTAGCAGGAAGGTATTTATGTTTCTCACTGGTTAAACCTTATTTTGGGGTCTTTTTTTATCTCTTCTCTAGTTCTACCCTAAGTCTGTTAGGTTTTCACTGGGTTTGCTGTGAGGTAGAATTTTGTTTTATTTATGGGAGAAATCTGGAGAGCAAGGAATTTTCTGATCTACTCTACAATCTTCTCAGAATTCTCCCTGAATTAATTTTTCTTTGAAAGTTTAATAAAATTTATGTGTAAATACATCTAGTTCTTGTACTTTTCCCCTCTTAGTTCATTTATGGTTTATTTGACTTCTTTTTCTGATATTGAGTTATTTAAATTATCTACTTTTTTCTATTGTTTTACATATTTCATTTTTGTAGGAATTTCTCCATATCATTAAATTATTAGTTTTTAGCCTTCAATTGACAAAATAGTTTCTGATCAATTGTTGTGACTTCTTATTTTTCATTTTTGTATATAAGAATTTAGTTTTACTCTTTTTTCCCCTGAGGCAATTGTGGTTAAGCGACTTGTCCAGGGTCACACAGCTAAGAAGTGTTAAATGTCTGAGGTCACATTTGAACTCAGGTCCTCCTGACTTCAGGGCTGGTGAAGAAAATCCTTCAGTTTTATACTAGCAACTCTTTTATTTCTTCAATTCTGGATTTCCCTTTGATCAAAGATAGACACTTTCTCTGCCCACCCCACACCCCAGTCTACCTCCTTTCCTCACAAATCTTCCTTTTCCTTTAACAAAAAAATCATGTAGTAGAATTATCAATAGAATACTTCAAAAGTCTTACTATTTAATTAACAATGACTTTTATCTTTATCTGAGAAATGAGATTTGTTTTGAATCAATTTAAAATTATCTTCAATTCAATTCAATTTGAGAAACTCATGGAAGTGGAAAAGGAGGCCTGCCTGAGTTGAAGTTGTGTGGCAAAATTTTTCAGGATCCACAGACAACTGTTCAAGATTGGAGGTTGCACTTTAGTTGCCAGTCTACATTGTTAAAGACAGGCCCTATAGCCAGCAATTATATTACAAGTCCAAAGAACAATTTTAAAAATTTGTAAGAGTCAGATTGTTGTCTTTGAGGCTTGGTTGTCATTCCAAAGCTTTCTTGAAATTCATTAGTCACAAAATTTTTCAATATTCAAACTTAAATGTTCATCCCTTGGCTTCCCAAGAGGTTATTATAGTATGCAATATTAGTATAACATGTATAATATAAAATACTTAATATAAGTGTAGCATTTAATATAAGTATAGGTGGAGATGGGAAGGTGGAGACATTTGATTGAAGAAATTAATAGCTCCTATTCTTCTTTAGGCAGAACTGTTCTTTCATCCCCTCCCTATCTTCTCTCACCTTTTGTGATTTTTTCTGTGACCTTGGCACTTCACTCTCAGCCTCTCAGAACACTAAAGAGAGAGAAAAATCTTCCCCTACTTCTTGGAGCACCTTCTCTGGCAATTTGATTTTCTTCTTTCCTTTTTCTAATCAAATTAACTAAAGGTTTTTCTATTTTGTTGATTTTTTCATAAAATTAACTCTTAGTTTTGTTTATCAGTTCAATAGTTTTCTTATTTTCAATTTTATTAATCTCCCCTTTTATTTTCAGAATTTCAAATTTGGTACTTAATTGTTTTTTTTTTAAATTTGTTCCTTTCTATCCTTTTTTAGCTGCATACCCAATTCATTGATCTTCTCTTTCTCTATTTCATTTAAGTAAACATCTAGAAATGTAAAATTTCCCCTAAGAACTGCATCCCATAAATGTTGGTATATTGTCTCATTATTGGCTTCTCTTTGATGAAATTATTGATTGTGTCTATGATTTGTTCTTTTACCCACTCATTCTTTAGGATTAGTTTATTTATTTTCCAATTAATGTTTGGTCTATTTTTTCCTGACCTTTTATTACATTTAATTTTTATTGCATCATGATCTGAAAAAAAAGCATTTACTATTTCTGCCTTTCTGCATTTTATTTTGAGAGTTTTATGCCCTAATATATGGTCACTTTTTGTGTAGTTTTCATGTAACCCCTCTACATCTTAATAGAAGATCTTCAGGAGTGGATGAAAACTAAAAAAAGTGAGTTAATAATCTTCAAGGCACTGAATCTCTCCAAATTTAGCTATGCCGGTCCTGATATAACAGATATACATTTGATTTCCAGGCTATACTCAAAGCCTTTCCAGGGTGGTAGCACCTATCAGAGTCTGTATTAAATTAGCATAACCTTTAAAAATCCGGGAATACTTCCACGTTCCAATGAAGCATCCATTCCCCAGTTAACAAATGTTCAAAGAATATGACTAGACAGCTTTCAAGGGTAGAGGGGAAAAAATTCCATATCATTAATAATTAGAACAAATGTAAATTAAAGCAACTCTGAGGTTTTATCTTATACTCAACACATTGGTGAAGTTGGCAAAAAAAAAAAAAAAAGGTAAATGACAAATGTTAGAGAGTCTGTGGAAAAATGGATATATTGTCCCATTGTTGATGGAGCTGTGAAGTTCAGCCATTCTGAGAAACAATTAAGCATGCTCCCAAAGTTAACTAAACTGTGCATGTACTCTAGCCTAGCAGTGTCACTTCTAGGCCTATATCCTAAAGAGATTTTTTAAAAAAAGAGGAAAAGGTCTTATATCTACCAAAATATTTATAGTAGCTCTTTTGGTAATACCTAAGGGAATGGCCAACTATTGGGGCTAAAGAAATTTTGGTATACACATTTATGATGTAGCATCAAAGAAAGACTTTAGCTGAAAGCATTGACCTACTTTCATTTCATTCACTACATTTCATACTATATTGACAATAGAGCAGAGATCTACAGTCAAGTATATATACCACAGAGGGTTCACAAGTTGTTTTTAGGGCTAAGGGAAGAAAGCAGTAAAGCTATTTAGTGCTTTTCCTATCATTGCTTGCCTCTTCTCATACTATCCTCCCTTATGAGGGACTAAGGTTCAGACTAAGTAAAAGATGTATCAGCCCTATGTGCTCCTCTCCAAATCAAGGCAGTCATTCCCCTTTGGCCTCCAAAATTAACCCCTCCCTTCATCCTCTGTGTCCCCAGTTCATTATATACCATCTTCACTGCATCAGTGCACACTTACTGGGGCCCTGGAATGTCAAGGAAGCTTTTTGCTTCCCTCCCTAGCCCTTCCCTCTTTATCTTCAAATCTCTTCTAGTTACTGCAACAAGAAAAGATCAAGAATAAGAGCAGCAGCTAGAGAATGGCCAGACATAACAATTACTGTTGCTAGTTGGCTCAAGTAGCCAACCATAGAATTCTCTGAGATCTGCAGTCTTCCTCCCAGGATCTTCTCAAAACCAAATAACAATTTAGAAGCAAATGAAAATAAATGAACATGAAAATCTATCACTAGGAAATTCTGGTTTACCTAGAAAACTTATCATTTGCCCTACCACTAACCTCTTCTTCCCACCATGAACAACCAATCATCTTCTAAATATGGGTCCTAACTTTTAGAGATAAACTTTCTCTACTTTCTCCTCCAATGAGAGGATTTATCAGCAGCATTTCCACAAAACCCTCAATTATTAGTGGTGGGAATTGAAAGATAAGTATCATAATTTGTTAAGTGCAGCCAAAGATGTACTTTTTTCACTTGAAGCTATAAATCTTTATGTGGTATTGTTTCCCATGACAGCTATTAAAATCAAGTATTAAAATAAATTGAACTTAAGGACAGAGTTTTTATATTATGAAATGTTACATCATGATTTTTAAAAATAATGAAGCACATTCAATTACATTGCCCTCACTAACAAAGTCATTATCAATAATTTTAATAAAAACAAAAAGGGTGTTGTACTTTGGGTAAGAAAAGAATTATTTTTTTGAAAGCTTTTTATTTTCAAAACATATGCATGGATAATTTTTCAACATTGATCCTTGTCCAATCTTGTGTTCCAAATTTCCCTCTCCTTCCCCCTCCCCTTCTCCTAGATGGCAAGCAACCCAATATATGTTATACAAGTTAAAATATATGTTAAATCCAATATATGTAAACATTTATATAATTGTCTTTCTGCATAAGAAAAATCAGATCAAAAAGGAAAGAAAATGAATAAGAAAACAAAATGCAAGCGAACAACAACAAAAAGAGAGAGAATGTTATGTTGTGATCCACACTCAGTTCCCACAGTCCTCTCTCTGGATGTAGATGGCTCTCTTCATCACAAGATCATTGGAACTGGCCTCAATCATCTCTTTGTTGGAAAGAGTCACATCCATCAGAATTAATTGTTGTATAATATTGCTGTTGCCATGCAATGATCTCCTGGTTTTGCTCATTTCACTTAGCATCAGTTTTTGTAAGTCTCTCTAGGCCTCTAAAATCATCCTGCTAATAGTTTCTTTCTTTTTTTTTTCCTGAGGCTGGGGTCAAGTGACTTGCCTAGGGTCACACAGCTAGGACGTATTAAGTGTCTGAGATCAGATTTGAACTCGGGTCCTCCTGAATTTAAGGCTGGTGCTCTATCCACTGCGCCACCTAGCTAACCCTCTGCTAATAGTTTCTTACAGAACAATAATATTCCATAATATTCATATACCATAACTTATTCAACTATTCTCCAACTGATGGGCATCCATTCAATTTACAATTTCTTGCCACTACAAAAAGGGCTGCCACAAACATTTTTGCACATGTGAGTCCCTTTCCCTCCTTTAAGATCTCTTTGAGATATAGGCCCAGTAGAAATACTGCTGCATCAAAGGGAATACACAATTTGATAACTTTTTGAGCATAGTTCCAAATTGCTCTCCAGAATGGCTGGATCCGTTCACAATTCCCACATTCTCTCCAACATTAGTCATTATCTTTTCCTGTTATCTTGGCCAATCTGAGAGATGTGTAGAAATATCTTAGAGTTTTCTTAATTTGCATTTCTCTATCAATAGTGATTTAGACCACCTTTTCATATGACTAGAAATGGTTTTAATTTCTTCATCTGAAAATTGTCTGTTCATATCCTTTGACCATTTATCAATTGGAGAATGACTTGAGTTCTTGTAAATTTGAGTCAATTCTTTATATATTTTAGAAATGAGGCCTTTATCAGAACCCAAAAACTATTTTAAAATAATCTTTAATTCCTCTTTATCTCATCTTTTTATTTCAGTTTTACATTCCATTTAATTTCTGCTTCTACAGAAATTTAAAATTTCTATTTAATTCTAGTTTTTGTTGTTGTTCAGTCATTTCAGTTATGTCTGACTCATAACCCCATTTGAGATTGTTGAAGTAATTAGCCATTTCCTTCTCTAGATCATTTTACAGATGGGGAAACAGACAAACGGGGTTAAGTCACTTGCCCTAGGTCAAATAGTATCTAAGGCTAGATTTGCAATTTAAAAGTCTATTTTATAATGTATACACTATATTATATTAGTACGGTAATATACCTAATTTATAAATCAATGTGCATATATTGTTAAGATTAACTTTTTTGTTGTTGATAATTGTATCAGATCAAAGTTTAGAGAACGAAGTTATAGAAAATCATTCTATAGAATAAAATTATAGTCAGTAAGATAAAAATGATAACCACCAGATGGCAGTATTATTAAAAATTTAATATGTCTATACTGTAAGGCTGGGGTGTTAAAAATTCAAATAAAAGTGTGGTCAACTAAACCATATGTAAAGATCCTTTTGGGCATGTATTGACTTAGGAAACCATTATTAACATTATCTATTTTTTATTGTATTATTTTAAATTTGGTTAAATATTTCCCAATTACATTTGGATATGGTTCAGGCTGTATTCTGAAGAATCCTATGTCTTGGAAGGAAGGATTTGTACCCGTTTCAGTTGTGCACACATAAGCTTCAGATGAAGTTAGCATCAGTTAGTGAAGTTAGTTACTTCTCCCATTTCTTTGCAAAGTTGTTGAAAAGCATTCTGAGCCCCAGAGTAATCATCACAGTTCATTGTGGTCTAGGTATAATGCTGTTGGTTAAGAGATAATAAGTTACTAATAACCAAAATAATATTAACAATAGCATTTATATAATAGGTAATACAAATATTTATATAAATAATAGCATTTACATAAAGCTTTGATACTAGCAAAGTGCTTTTATGGATATATCGTTTCATTCTCACTAACTCTTAAGAAGTAGATGCTACATCATCCCAATTTTATAAATAAGGAAACTGAGGCAGCAAAGGTTAAATCATTTATTCAGGGTCACACTAATAGTGTCTGAGGGGGAATTTGAATTCTGGTTTTCCTGACTATAGGTTAAGCACTTTATTCACTATACTACCTGTCTGCTATGATACTGATAATCTAGTTAAAAACAAAACAAAACAAAACAAAAACCCTAAAACAGAACAAAACTAAATGTGACATTTTTGTGGTATTCAAGTTTTCCAGACCTTGCTTGATCTGTCTGATCTTGTTACTACTCCCATACTTAAAACCATCTGTTTGGCCTTCAGGGCCTAACGAGACAATGAAGAATTGGGATGCTGGAATAGCCACTAGCAATCACAATCTACTTTTTCAAGCTTCTTTATACTATTGCGTCCTACAGGGGAATAGGCTAGAAAACATAAAACTGTACGTGAAACCAGGGAGCCCCAGATTCATGTCCCATCATTGACCCAGGAAGATCCAGGTTCAAGTTTCATCATTGACTGAGGACAAACCTTCTAACTATGTTCATTGTTCTAGACTACTTCCTAAGATATAGGTTGAAGAGAACATAGTGACCTTCCTCACCTGGAATTCCTCAGGCCAATAAAATTGATGGAGTACAGGAGTTGAACCCCCCCAAATTTATTGGGGTTTGGGGTTAGTGTCAGGAAATGTCTTAAAAGAATTTGTAGGTTTACAACAAAATAGACAAACCCTTAGTAAATCTGATTTAAAAAAAAGGAAAGAGGAAAAACAAATTGTTAGTCTTGAAAATGAAAAGGGAGAACTCACCATTAATGAAGAGGAAATTAGAATAATAGGAGCTACTTTGCTCAACTTTATGCCAATAAATTCGATAACTTAAATGAAATAGAAGAATACCTTCAAAAATATAGCTTGCCCTGATTAACAGAGGAAGAAGTAAGTAGTCTAAATAGTCCCATTTCAGAAAAAGAAATAGAACAAGCTATCAACCAACTCCCTAAGAAAAAATCCCCAGGACCAGATGGATTTACATGTGAATTCTACCAAACATTTAAAGAACAACTAACTCCAATGCTATATAAACTATTTGAAAAAATAGGGATTGAAGGAGTCCTACCAAATTCCTTTTATGACACAGACATGGTACTGATACCTAAACCAGGTAGATTGAAAACTGAGAAAGAAAACTATAGACCAATCTCCTTAATGAATATTGATGCTAAAATCTTAAATAAGATATTAGCAAAAAGACGTCAGAAAATCATCCCCAGGATAATATACTATGATCAAGTAGGATTTATACCAGGAATGCAGGGCTGGTGTAAAGATAAAACCCAACATCCATTCCTACTAAAAATGCTTGAGAGTATAGGAATAAATGGACTATTCCTTAAAATAATAACAAGCATATATTTAAAACCGTCAGTAAACATCATATGTAATGGCAATAAACTGGAACCTTTCCCTGTGGATCAGGAGTGAAACAAGGTTGCCCACTATCACCATTACTATTCAATATAGTACTAGAAACACTAGCCTCGGCAATAAGAGCCAAAAAAGAGATTCAAGGAATTAGAGTAGGAAATGAAGAAATCAAACTATCACTCTTTGCAGATGACATGATGGTATACTTAGAGAACCCCAAAGATTCTGCTAAAAAGCTATTAGAAATAATTCAGAACTTTAGCAAAGTTGTAGGATACAAAATAAATCCACATAAATACTCAGCATTTTTATACATTACCAACACAGTACAAGAGCAATAACGGTCGATAGTATAAAATATTTGGGAATATATCTACCAAAGGAAAGTCAGGAATTATATGAGCAAAATTAGGAAACACTTGCCACAAAAATAAAGTCAGACTTAAATAATTGGAAAGACATTGGCCGAGGAAATGTAATTAAGATGACAATACTCTCTAAACTAATCTATTTATTTAGTGCTATACCAATCAGACGCCCAAGAAACTATTTTAATGACCTAGAAAAAATAACAACAGAATTCATATGGAACAACAAAAGGTCGAGAATTTCAAGGGAAGTAATGAAAAAAAAATTAAATGAAGGAGGTCTAGCTGTACCTAATCTAGAGCTATATTATAAAGCAACAGTCACCAAAACCATTTGGTATTGGCTAAGAAATAGACTAGTTGACCATTGGAATAGATTAGGTTCACAGGGCAAGATAGTGAATAAAAATAGCAATCTAGTGTTTGACAAAATCAAAGATCCCAACTTTTGGGATAAGAATTCATTATTTGACAAAAACTGCTGGGAAAACTGGAATTAGTATGGCAGAAACTAAGCATGCACCCACATTTAACACCACATACTAAGATAAGATCAAAATGGGTCCAAGATTTAGGCATAAAGAACGAGATCATAAATAAATTAGAGGAATATATGATAGTTTACTTCTCAGACTTGTGGAGGAGGAAGGAATTTGTGTCCAAAGGAGAACTAGAGATCATTATTAATCACCAAATAGAAAATTTTGATTACATCAAACAAAACTAATGCAAAAAAGATTAGAAGGGAAGTAACAAATTGGGAAAACATTTTTACAGTTAAAAATTCTGATAAAGGCTTCATCTCCAAAATATACAGAGAACTGACTTTAATTTATAAGAAATCAAGCCATTCTCCAATTGATAAATGGTCAAAGGATATGAACAGACAATTTTCAGATGATGAAATTAAAACTATTTCCACTCATATGAAAGAGTGTTCCAAATCACTGTTGATCAGACAAATGCAAATCAAGACAACTCTGAGATACCACTACACACCTGTCAGATTGGCTAAGATGACAGGAACAAATAATGATGAATGTTAGAGGGGCTGTGGGAAAACTGGGACACTGATGCATTGTTGGTGGAGCTGTGAAAGAATCCAACCATTCTGGAGAGCAATCTGGAATTATGCCCCAAATGTTGTCAAAATGTGCATACCCTTTGACCCAGCAGTGCTACTACTGGGCTTATATCCCAAGGAAATACTAAAGAAGGGAAAGGGTCCTGTATGTGCCAAAATGTTTGTGGCAGCCCTTTTTGTAGTGGCTAGAAACTGGAAACTGAATGGATGTCCATCAATTTGAGAATGGTTGGGTAAATCTACTTATATAAATAGAAAAATAAAAATTAATATTGGATGAATGAATGACTGAAAAACAATGTATTAAATACTTATGAACTAAGGGTTTGCAGAGACTTAGCACTTTTGTGATGGAAAACAGTTCCTATCCTCAAGGAGCTTATATTCTAATGATCATATAAAAAAAGTAGTAGCCTGGAAGAGGCTATGTTACTTTAAAGTTACAGAGAAAGCTAAGAGGAGCCAAAAGGAAGCAGCTCAATAAACCTTTTCAATCTCAAAGACAATATTGATTTGATAATGCTTCCAGAACTGGAAAAGGAGTTGGGGCAGAGTGGCAATGGTCATCTTTCAATGACCAATGCATAAAATAAAGCATGGCTTAGACCTTCTAGACAATCCAGAATAATGGTGGCCAGGGCTGGAGTTCTGAGATGTGAATTTCTAGTGATTTCTCTCTCTCTCTTTTTTCCATATACTGTCACACAGGTAATGCATCTGTTAATTTTTCTGAACTGCTTTTTATTTTTCCTTTCTTTTTATACTCCGTTACAAGAGATGGCTTATTGGATAGGGTATAAAAATCAGTAGAAGAAATCAGATTTTTGTAGAGCTCTTTGAAAACCTTAAAATGCTATATAAGTGCTAGCTACTATGATTATTATTATCATTATTATGACAACAAGGAGGGATACATCTGGAAATAAAGGTAATATAATAAGAAAAGTTTTCAATAATATTTTAAAAAATGATGGTTCCTTATTGATTCTAAGATAAAATACAAAATTCTTAGCATGATACTTGCTGTCCTCTTGACTTCAATCTATCTTTCCAGTTTTATTTCAATGGATCATCAATGGATCATAATTACATTTATTAAAGGTCTACTATGTGCTAAGCATTATACTAGGAATACAAAAAGAGGCAAAAAATTGTACCTATCCTCAAAAAACTTACTCTAATGGGAGAGATAATAGGTGTACAAATATATACAAGGTAAGCTATATACAAGATAAATAGGAAATCATTAACAAAGGGAATACAGTAGAATTAAGAGGGACTGGGAAAGTTATCCTATAGAAAGTGGGACTTAAAGGAATCCAGGGAGATCAATATTCAGAACAGAGGAGGGAGAGCATTCCAGGCATAGAGAACAGCCACAGAGAATGCACAGAGCCAGGAGATAGTGTCTTGTTTGTGGAAGAGCCAGATCATCAGAGTTGTTGGGGAGTAAGGTATAAGAAAACTGGAAAGTAGAATGAAGCAAGGGCTTCAAATGACAAAACAGCATTTTTCATTTGCTCTTGGATACAATAGGGAACCATTTGAGTTCATTGAAGGGTAGGAAAAGGGACAGGTTCATGACATGATTAGACCTGCATTTTAAGTCTAATGTGATGAAATCACATTAAAGGCTGCATGGAAGATAGATTGGAGAAAAGAGAGAATTGAAACAGAAAGACCTAGAATTGCTATATGAAATAATCAAGGCATGAGATTATGAGGGCTTAAATTAGATTGGTCACAGTGTCAGAGAAAGGAAGGAGACATATTTGAAAGATGTTATAGATGTGAAATTGAGAGGTTTGCATGTGGTGGAATGAGAGATAGTAAAGGAATCCAGGATGACTGGAAACCTGTGGGAATGGAAGGATGATATTGCATTCTACAGGAGTAGAGAAAGTAGAAGGCAGGGAAGGGTTAGGGAGAAAGATGGGTTCTGTTTGGGACATGTTTCATTTAAGATGTCTACTGGACATCTAGTTTAAGATGTCTGAAAGGCAGCTTCATATCAGTCTCTCTGCTTCCAAACTGGATCACTAGGTATTACTTGATCCACTACATATTTTTTCTCTCTTTGCTCACATATAGAATTTTATTCCCTGTGCCTCAACTGTGAACCCTTCTCAGGGACTCTCTGAGGTTTAGCTCTGGTATCACCTCTGTGAAATCTTCCCTGATGAACTTAATTTTACTGAGGTTTATTTTTTCTTCTTATATAATTTGGTATAATGACCCTCTTGGAAGAGCGGGATAAAATAAACCCTTCCACAGGTACAAAGGTCCTCATCTAGGACTGTTGGGATTTTGCATGTTCATTTATATCTTAAGGCAAGGAAATATTGCATGGTTTGGGGGCATATGGTAGAACATGATGAGGAAAAGAGGAGTTGGGAGGATATAATGAAGAAGGGCTCAATCTTCCTAACTCCATAACACTTATATTTACTTAGCTATCTATATTTGGCTCTAATGGGGGGAAATTCTTATGGTCTTTATAGCCAATGTGAGTCCAACCTTAATAGCAATGAAAGCCTGGTTTTTATGAACATGTACAATGTGCTTGTCCTAATAAGTATTTGTTAACTGATTCAGATCCAGATGTGATGAGGAAAAAATTTTTTGATTGACTTTTGAGTCAGAAATGAGCACAATACAAATGGTCCCAACTAATATGTCATTCAATAAGCATTTAAACATTTACTGTGTTGAGTATTTAAGACACACACACACACACACACACACACACACACACACACACACACACAAAAGGACAATCCTTGTTTTCAAGCAACTAATATTCTAATGTGGGAAAGACATCACGTACAAGGAGGCTGAAAAATAAGGGAGAAAGAGACTGAAGCAAGGGCATAGTAGAGTAATACAGAATCCATTCTGTTCAACAGTTCTAAGTGTTTAGTGGAGCCTCCGGGAGGAGTCATCCAAACAGAGGGAGGAATCAGAGGAGCAGAAGATACTGCAAAGGTATGAATTCCAGGTTGATGTGAGCTTCCAGGATGAAGTTTTCTAGGGTATGATAGCAAAGTCCAGAATATGGTCTGCTGAAAAAACTACCCAACATTGTTTTCTTTCCTGCTTATCTGCATTCAGGTGAGGGTAGTATTTGAGCTGTGAAAATAGAGAGCTAGATCTAGTGCTCTCTCATCTCTATCCAGATTGACATGAAACAATGCACACATGGCCCTTGCTTCTGTCCATGTTGTGTCTATTTCTTTCTGCCCTAGGTGAATGAATGTTAGAAATGGAATAGTCTAGGCTGAGACTATTCAAGCTTATTACTTGACTTGTAACTTAATTTGGACTTTGTGTGTGTGTGTGTGTGTGTGTGTGTGTGTGTGTGTGTAGCATGTGCTACTGTTTTTACAACTAGTTCTAAGTTTTCAGTCCTTCCAAGGTGATATGATTTAAGAAGTGTGTTTACTGTTCTGTCACTGTGAGTAACTAGGAGCATTCTTTTCCACCTTGGAACTGTGATCAGGACCCAATTCTCTTGTGGCCACATGCAAACTCTAAAGTGCTGGTATTGCAACTGGGAACTCAGAGGGATGATGCAGTAGAGCCTTGCTCCTAATGCCAGCAAAGGGGCCTCTGTCATCTCCTTTTGACTAGTTATCCAAGCCCTCATACTAACTGTGTGAAAACTTCCTTGTGGCCTACTTTGGCTAGTCTGGGAGCTACCTGGGCTGGATGACATTTCACTCCTATTCCAGTGAGACAGATTTTTCCTGTCAACTTTCTAAGTTGATTTGGGTGAAAATGTATCTGATCTAGCCTTTTGTTGGTTCTGAGTGATAATGAGCTTTTAGAATTCCAGTAATGAAGTCCATACCAAAGTTTGTGGGCATTTGAGTTCAGTGAGGATCAAAGCTCCAAGTGTTTGTATTTCTGGACATTTCCCTCTGATCTCTGCAAAGGTATATATGTGCAGCTGGCTACCCAGTGACCCAAGAGAAACAAGGAAGGTGAGTATGTCCCTCTCTGTTAGAAGGCTAATACTGCTCCTGAGGCTGGACACAGTTAATGTCATCAGGAGAGTTGGACCATGGTGACCTGGATCCCGGATTTAGTATAGAGCTGCGTCCCCTTAAAATCAGTTCTCTGAACATAGGAGATATATCCTTCTGATTAAATTTGACTTAGTAAAAGTGAGGTAGTTCAGTAATGAATGGAGTATTAAATGTGGAGTAAAGAGATCTGTGTTCAAATGTTGACTGACAACTAGTAGACACGATAAAAAGAAAAATCACTATAAAATGAAGATAATATATTTGTACTTAAATGACTGAGATATGGAACAAGATAAAAAAAAGTAAAAAGAAAAAAAAAGGAAAATTTTCTTTTTGGAGAACTATATTTTATTCACTTGTGTAGAGATCAAAGGGAAAAGTCCAGAAACCCAGTATTCCTACAACTGCCCTCATATGCTGGTTACCTGACTCCTTTTTTGTTCTTGCTCCTAAAACTGTCCTCACAAAGCTTTCTTTGCAAAAGCAACTGCAAACAAGTGCTGGACACTTCATCTTGGCTAACACATAGTAAAAGGGACTGGGCTTGTCAATGCAAGTTGGCATCTTTTTTGCAGTTTATAGTCAGTGTTGCCTAGAACTCTGAGAGATTAACTGTTTTATCCAGGGTCGGAAGTCAATATGTTTGTCATAAATAGTATTTGAACACAGATCTTCCTGGATCTGAGCTGACTCTAACCACTATACTATGCTATCTTTTACTTAGCCTTATTTTGCTTAAATACTCTACAAGGTATGGCTCTAGAATGGATACAGATTGGAAGCAACTCCACAGCAAAATCCCAGCTATTGTCTCAATTCTGACTTCTATTCTTTGTGCCTTCACAGATCCAATTACTCATTAAAAATGTATAATCATGCATTTATACATATGTTCATTTTACTTACAGAATATCTCACATTCACACAAAAATAACATGTAATAACTAAAAATAACATATGTTTACATATAACATGTAATAACTAAAAATCTTAATGCTAGACATTTTTCAGAGCAAAGAAGAGCAAATAGCAAATTTGTAAATTGTGTTTTATATGTACATCTTTTCCCAAATCCAACTATACCAATTTAAGTACTTATTTGATTACAAGTTATCCACAAATTAATGCTACTTGCATTTTAAAACATTTTAATTTCTCCAGTCTTACATTTTACATTGGGAAAAAAATGACTCATCAATTACTTTTAAGATCAAGGTAAAAGCCCTAAAGTGTGATGGACATCCTTCTAACCATGGCAGCTAAGCCAACTTAATCCTCTCATGAAGGCTCTGCCCTATATAGACCTTAGGATCAATTCTAGTCCTTGTTACCATGTTAAAAGAGACAAGATGGTTGATATATGAGGAGCAGTATCTCTGGTCAGAGCACTAACCTCTCTCTCACTCTAATATTTCAGGAAACTAGCAGATAAAAGCAGGCAGCATTTTTGGCTAGTATCCCAGGCCATACTAAAACTGTACTGTAATTATTTAGCTAATTGTCCTTGAGTGAAGTAGAGAAGGCAAGCAGAGACCTCTTTGCAATGGAACAGCAGTGGTCTGGTATATCTGGATGATTTTCCCCAAATGTCTCCATGTTTATTCATGTCATGTGTGTCTCTGGAGAAGTCAGGTTGTGCTCAAGATACCCAAGGTCACAGGCATAAAGAATATCAAGTAGTTATAAACACTTTGCCACAACGTCAGTGAAAGCTGCATTCTTGACAACAGCTTTGAGTCAAACTCTAAGCTTTTTTTAATTAAAAATTTTTGAATAATATTTCATTTTTTGCCAGTTACATTTAAAACAATTTTTAACATTCATTAAAAAAATTTTGAGTTCCAAATTCTCTCCCTCCATTTCTCTTTTCCCCTTCTCTCTGAAACTATAAGCAATTTGATATAAGTTATATATGTGCAATCATGCAAAATATGTAAAAATTTTTTGAATACTATTTTTATTCATTTTCTATTCTTTTGAGTAGGTTTATGTTAGAGGCTGTTTCCTTATATTTGAGAAAGGATGAGGATGAACCAGATGAATTTTATCCTAAATCCTTCTACTGCTAAAATCTTAGTTATCATCTCACCTCCATTTTTTTTTAGTTCAGTGATACAATTAAAGCTGCTCTCAATAAATGGTTAGTAATCAGTTCTCCAGTAATTTAATTTATAAATCAAAGAGGTTAGTGGACTATGGGACTATGGACTAGGGACAATTCAGAAAGCCCAGTTACTAGATACAATGCATTAAACCTAGTCACTGGCATCCAAGATCAGAAATAACAAGAAATAAGGATAAGAACTGATCACATGGTATCATTTAAACATGGCATTTGACAGAGTAGAATAAAAAAAGGCCACAAATATCCTTTTGGAGATAAATTAGTGTTTAATATGCTCTCAATTTAGACTAAACTACAAGTTTGTAAAGAAACTTATATACTCAAGTTGATTCAATGGGTATCTAATATGTGCTTGCCATATAAGGACATGTGCATATTTTAAAAGATGTTGTATGCTTTAATAGCTTAAAACTGCACTAAGACTTTTGAAACATCCTGCATTATACATATCCTGCTCTTTAGTTTATAATTCTATAGGGGGGGGAGTAAGAAAAATCAATCAATCAATAAGTATTTATTAAGTACCTACTAGGTGCCAGACACAAGAGCTACAAAAGCAAAAAATGAAATAATTACTGCCTTTAAATAGTTTACATCCTATCTCAGGGAAATAACATGGGTGCATATAAGGGGCTAGAGAGAGTGAAAGGAATAGATTTATATAAGGCCTGCTATGTGTTAGGCACTGTGCTAAGGCACTGTGTTAAGTACTTTATGAATATTATTTCACTTAATCCTCACAACATAAGAGAGTTGTTGCTATTATTATCCCCATTTTGTTGCTGAGAAAATTGAAACAAACATAGATTGTTGCTTGCTCAGGAATACACAGCTGAGGTCACATTTGAACCTAAGTCCAGCACTCTATTCACTGCAATCTAGTTGCAAAATCTAATATAATTTGAGGGAAGTGCTACAAACAACAGGTTGAGTGGTAGGGTATATCAAAAAAGGTTTCATGTCATTTGAGGTAGGAATCCTAAAAGATGAAAGCTTTCTAGGTATGGAAGGGCTGCAAAAGCAAAGAGATAGAAGATATATCATTGGAAGTGAGAAATAGCAAGGCCAGTGTGGCAGAACTTGGGATTGTGCAATAATGAGTAAAGAGATAGAACTTTGAAAAGATATACATATGTTTAAAAATAAAAGTGAGTGAAATGATTGCAAAGGAGTCATCTAGGCAAAGTGCAATTAGAAAGTTGTGGGCTTTGCTTGCTTTCTGCAGTACATATACTAAAATTGGAATCTATCATTCCAATGATATCCAATCATCATTCCAAGAGAAGATTATTATGGCCCCTGTACATAGATGAAATGCAAATTCGTGAAGAAACTTGTGAACTGAGGTTATATTCCTGGATGATCTAGTTTCATAGAAAAAGAATTTCCTAAATTGGGCCTTGAAGGAAAAGAAGGACTTCAACAGACTGATTGATTGTCCTTTGCTCTTGAAGAGGAACAAAATGACATCACTCTGTTGGAGTCAAGGTAAAGTGTATCCAACTGTGGCTGATCAGAGTTAATACTAGATTGGGAAATTCTACCACAGGTTGAGCACAAATAGTCCATATGAACATTTGGAGAAATTTGTGTATATCATGTTTTGTTTAAACTACTGCATTTCTGGGATGGGAAAGGGAGAGTAGGTATAGGAACAGAGACTATTCTAACATGACTAGAAACTTAAACCCTATGAAGCAGATACATATGGGAAATAGACTTGTAATTTTGATGGGTTAAATAAGACTCCAATAAAAAGATCCTTGTTCTTGGTAGTTAAATGGGCCATAAGTAGGGGCATTAATATGAGAGAGCCTGAATCACTGTATATAATAAGGAAGTAAGCAGGGAGGAACATTGACACTGGGCCTTTGTTGTAGTGGCCCTTAGTTGAATTCCTCTTTGCATTCTTTCATTGATATTGTTACTCCACAGTTACTGTATCTAATCAGAAGGCCAAGCTACAGATGTCAACCCCTGAAGTTATTTTTCTCCTATAAAAGAACCTACTGGTACCCCATTTCTTTATTTATAATTTATTTATTATGAACTTGGCCCACTTACTAAGCATCAAATGGCTATATCATTAGGAATTCTGCCAAGTATCAAGGCTTCATTAGGAACTGCCTCCCTTATGGCAGCAAGTTTTCTAGGAACTTTTTGTGTTTTATGGCATCTTTCCCCTTGTTAATAAACTAAACTCCCCTTTGGAATTAAACCCACTGCTAGTCATATAATGAATTCTTTATCTCTTGATTGGAGATAGATTAAACCTACAAATTCTTTTTTATTACAATATTTACAAATTTATTTACAAATTTTTTATTAATTTTATAATTATAACTTTTTTTGACAGTACATATGCATAGGTATTTTTTTTTTTTACAACATTATCCCTTGTATTCTGTTCTGAATTTTTCCCCTCCTTCCCTACACTCCCTCCCCTAGATGGCAGGCATTCCCATACATATTAAATATCTTATAGTATATCCTAGGTACAATATATATGTGCAGAACCAAATTTTGTTGTTCTTGTTGTTGCAAAGGAAGAATTGTATTCGGAAGGTAAAAATAATCTGGGAAGAAAAACAAAAAACAAAAATGCTCAAGTTTACACTCATTTCCCAGTGTTCCTTTTCTTGGTGTAACTGATTCTGTCCATCATTGATCAATTGGAATTAGATTAGCTCTTCTCTATGTTGAAGATATCCACTTTCATCAGAACACATCCTCATACAGTATCATTGTTGAAGTGTATAATGATCTCCTAGTTCTGCTCGTTTCACTCAGCATTAGTTGATGTAAGTCTCTCCAAGCCTCTTTGTATTCCTCCTGTTGGTCATTTCTTACAGAACAATAATATTCCATAACATTCATATACCATAATTTACCCAACCATTCTCCAATTGATGGACCTCCATTCATTTTCTAGTTTCTAGCCACTACAAAAAGGGCTGCCACAAACATTTTGGCACATACAGGACCCTTTCCCTTCTTTAGTATTTCCTTGGGATATAAACCCAGTAGTAGCACTGCTGGGTCAAAGGGTATGCACATTTTGACAACATTTGGGCATAATTCCAGATTGCTCTCCAGAATGGTTGGATTCTTTCACAGCTCCACCAACAATGCATCAGTGTCCCAGTTTTCCCACAGCCCCTCTAACATTCATCATTATTTGTTCCTGTCATCTTAGCCAATCTGACAGGTGTGTAGTGGTATCTCAGAGTTGTCTTGATTTGCATTTGTCTGATCAATAGTGATTTGGAACACTCTTTCATATGAGTGGAAATAGTTTTAATTTCATCATCTGAAAATTGTCTGTTCATATCCTTTGACCATTTATCAATTGGAGAATGGCTTGATTTCTTATAAATTAAAGTCAGTTCTCTGTATATTTTGGAGATGAAGCCTTTATCAGAATTTTTAACTGTAAAAATGTTTTCCCAATTTGTTACTTCCCTTCTAATCTTTTTTGCATTAGTTTTGTTTGATGTAATCAAAATTTTCTATTTGGTGATTAATAATGATCTCTAGTTCTCCTTTGGACACAAATTCCTTCCTCCTCCACAAGTCTGAGAAGTAAACTATCATATATTCCTCTAATTTATTTATGATCTCGTTCTTTATGCCTAAATCTTGGACCCATTTTGATCTTATCTTAGTATGTGGTGTTAAATGTGGGTGCATGCTTAGTTTCTGCCATACTAATTCCAGTTTTCCCAGCAGTTTTTGTCAAATAATGAATTCTTATCCCAAAAGTTGGGATCTTTGATTTTGTCAAACACTAGATTGCTATTTTTATTCACTATCTTGCCCTGTGAACCTAATCTATTCCAATGGTCAACTAGTCTATTTCTTAGCCAATACCAAATGGTTTTGGTGACTGTTGCTTTATAATATAGCTCTAGATTAGGTACAGCTAGACCTCCTTCATTTAATTTTTTTTTCATTACTTCCCTTGAAATTCTCGACCTTTTGTTGTTCCATATGAATTCTGTTGTTATTTTTTCTAGGTCATTAAAATAGTTTCTTGGGCGTCTGATTGGTATAGCACTAAATAAATAGATTAGTTTAGAGAGTATTGTCATCTTAATTACATTTCCTCGGCCAATGTCTTTCCAATTATTTAAGTCTGACTTTATTTTTGTGGCAAGTGTTTCCTAATTTTGCTCATATAATTCCTGACTTTCCTTTGGTAGATATATTCCCAAATATTTTATACTATCGACCGTTATTGCTCTTGTACTGTGTTGGTAATGTATAAAAATGCTGAGTATTTATGTGGATTTATTTTGTATCCTACAACTTTGCTAAAGTTCTGAATTATTTCTAATAGCTTTTTAGCAGAATCTTTGGGGTTCTCTAAGTATACCATCATGTCATCTGCAAAGAGTGATAGTTTGATTTCTTCATTTCCTACTCTAATTCCTTGAATCTCTTTTTTGGCTCTTATTGCCGAGGCTAGTGTTTCTAGTACTATATTGAATAGTAATGGTGATAGTGGGCAACCTTGTTTCACTCCTGATCCACAGGGAAAGGTTCCAGTTTATTGCCATTACATATGATATTTACTGACGGTTTTAAATATATGCTTGTTATTATTTTAAGGAATAGTCCATTTATTCCTATACTCTCAAGCATTTTTAGTAGGAATGGATGTTGGGTTTTATCTTTACACCAGCCCTGCATTCCTGGTATAAATCCTACTTGATCATAGTATATTATCCTGGGGATGATTTTCTGACGTCTTTTTGCTAATATCTTATTTAAGATTTTAGCATCAATATTCATTAAGGAGATTGGTCTATAGTTTTCTTTCTCAGTTTTCAATCTACCTGGTTTAGGTATCAGTACCATGTCTGTGTCATAAAAGGAATTTGGTAGGACTCCTTCAATCCCTATTTTTTCAAATAGTTTATATAGCATTGGAGTTAGTTGTTCTTTAAATGTTTGGTAGAATTCACATGTAAATCCATCTGGTCCTGGGGATTTTTTCTTAGGGAGTTGGTTGATAGCTTGTTCTATTTCTTTTTCTGAAATGGGACTATTTAGACTACTTACTTCTTCCTCTGTTAATCAGGGCAAGCTATATTTTTGAAGGTATTCTTCTATTTCATTTAAGTTATCGAATTTATTGGCATAAAGTTGAGCAAAGTAGCTCCTATTATTCTAATTTCCTCTTCATTAATGGTGAGTTCTCCCTTTTCATTTTCAAGACTAACAATTTGTTTTTCCTCTTTCCTTTTTTTTAAATCAGATTTACTAAGGGTTTGTCTATTTTGTTGGTTTTTTCATAGAACCAACTCTTAGTTTTATTAATTCAATAGTTTTTTTACTTTCAGTTTTATTAATCTCACCTTTCATTTTTAGAATTTCAAGTTTCATGTTTGTCTGGGGGTTTTTAATTTGTTCCTTTTCTAGCAATTTTAGTTGTAAGCCCAATTCGTTGACCCTCTCTTTCTCTCTTTTATGCGAGTAGGCCTGTAGAGATATAAAACTTCCCCTTATTACTGTTTTGGCTGTATCCCACACATTTTGGTATGATGTCTCATTATTGTCATTTTCTTGGGTGAAGTTATTAAGTATGTCTATGATTTGCTGTTTTACCCAATCATTCTTTAGTATAAGATTATTCAGTTTCCAATTATTTTTTGGTCTATTTTCCCCTGGCTTTTTATTAAACATAATTTTAATTGCATTGTGGTCTGAAAAGGATGCATTTACTATTTCTGCCTTACTGAATTTGATTTTGAGGTTTTTATGCCCTACTATATGATAAATTTTTGTATAGGTTCTATGAACTGCTGAGAAGAAAGTATACTCCTTTCTGTCTCCATTTAGCTTTTGCCAAAGATCTATCATATCAAACTTTTCTAGTATTCTATTTACCTCTTTGACTTCTTTCTTATTTATTTTGTGGTTTGATTTATCTAATTCTGAGAGTGCAAGGTTGAGATCTCCCACTATTATAGTTTTGCTGTCTCTTTTTGCAGCTCTCTTAATTTCTCTTTTAAGAATTTAGATGCTGCACCACTTGGTGCATATATGTTTGATATTGATACTCCTTCATTATCTATGCTACCCTTTAGCAGGATATAATGCCCTTCCTTATCTCTTTTAATTAGATCAATTTTAGTTTTTGCTTGATCTGAGATGAGGATGGCTACCCCTGCTTTTTTGGCTTCACCTGAAGCATAGTAGATTCTGCTCCACCCTTTTACTTTTAGTTTGAATGTATCACCCTGTTTCAGGTGTGTTTCCTGTAAACAACATATAGTAGGACTTTTAATCCAGTCTGCTAACTGCTTCCTCTTTATGAGGGAGTTTACCCCATTCACATTTATGGTTAGAATGACTAATTCTATATTGCTTGCCATGCTGTTAACCCCTGCTTATGCTTTTCTCCTTTCCTTCCCTCTTACCCCCCTACCCAGTATTAAATTTGTGAACACCACTTGTTTTCACAGCCCTCTCTTTTTAGTATCCCTCCCCCACCTTAAAGTTCCTCTTCCTATTTTACTCCTTTTTCTCACAATATCTGTATTGCCTTCCCCTTAGCTTACTCCTTCCCTCTCACTTTTCAATGAAGTGGAAGAAGTTTCACCATAAATGGAATATGTCTATTGATACACACTATGTTCATCTCCCTCTGTTCTTTCTCTCAGATATAATAGGTTATCTTTGCCTCTTCATGAGATGTAGTACCACCACTTACCCTTTTTTATGATATAATTTCCTTTCCACCTCTAGTTTCTAGGACAAATTATACCTGTGTTCTTTACATATCTTTATGGCAGAAATATAGTTCTCAGGATTTCTTTTTACCTTTTTAGAAATCTCTTGAGTTCTGTATTTGAAGATCAAACATTTTGTGTAGGTCTGGTTTTTTCATCAAGAATAGATGGAATTCATTTATTTCGTTAAATGTCCATCTTCTTCCCTGGAAAGCGATGATCATTTTTGCTGGGTAAGTTATTCTTGGCTTCATACCAAGTTCCTTAGCCTTTTGGAATAACATGTTCCAGGCCCTTTGTTCTTTTAATGTGGACGCTGCTAGATCCTGGGTTATCCTTATTGTGGCTCCTCCATATCTGAATTGCTTTTTTCTAGCAGCTTCCAGTATTTTTTCCTTCATCTGATGGTTCTTGAACTTGGCCAATATATTTCTTGGCATTTTGATTTTAGGGTCCCTTTCAGTAGGTGATCAATGAATTTTTTCAATATCTATTTTACCTTCTGTTTCCAAAATGTCTGGGCAGTTCTCTGATAATTTCCTCGAAAATAGTGTCCAGGCTCTTTTTTTCCTCACATTTTTCAGGGAGTCCGATTATTCTCAGATTGTCTCTCCTGGATCTGTTTTCCAGGTCTGTTGTCTTTCCAGTAAGGTACTTGACATTCTTTTCAATTGTTTTGTTTTTCTGGTTTTGCTTGACTACTTCTTGGTTTCTCCTTGAGTCATTCATTTCTACTTGTTGGAGTCTAATTTTCAATGATGTATTTTCTTCACTCACTTTTTTTATATCTTTTTGTAATTGTCCAATTGAGATTTTATCTTCTATGGAATTTTTTCCATTTCATCCATTTTATTTTTTAGAGAGCTGTTTTCCTTTCTCTTGTGACAGCCTTTTTGATTTCCTCTATGAGATTCTTTTGTATTGAGGAGCAGCTCATATTTCCCTTAGGGGATTCCTCTGGAGACAATCTGCTTTTAGTGTCCTCAGTATTTGAAGTCTGCTCTCTCTCCATAAAGAAGCTGTCAATGGTTAGAGTACTTTTGAATTTTTTGTTCATTTTGTCAAAGCAGGACTCAAAGAAAACAAATTGACAAGAGAAACAATTGATCTGTTTCTGGGGTGATGGGGCTGGATGGTGTTAACAAGCTTTCTCTACAGACTGAGGGAGATAGCAGTGAGGCATTAACAGGACAGTGATGGCTGCGCTGAGTCTGCACTCTGAGGCTCTGAGAACACGCTGAGTCACTCCGGGTGGGGGTGGGGGTGGCTGGGTCCCGAGAGACACTAGCTTCTGGGGGTTTTATTCTTCACCTCCGGTAATTACACCTTCTCTGCTGCTCCTGACTTGTTGCCAAGACGGAGTATCCACACTGGGGTAAAAATCTTTTCACAGAAATGGAGGAAATCGTACTCCTTCCCCCTCTGGTCTGAGCTGAGTGAGCTGCCTGTCTTGCTCTAGCTGCCTGCCCTCAGTCTGGGCCCAGTCTGTTCAACCCTCCCCTGAGCAAACACAGGCCTTTTCTGGCGAATTTCAAGGATGTCTTCTGTTGGTGATTATTTGTGGGTTTCTTTTCTGGTCAAGCATTAACTCTGAGGTTTGTCATGAAGAAAGTCCTGAGAGAAAACGCGGAGCTCAAGCAGCTGTCTGCCTCCATGTCGCCATCTTAGCCGGAAGTCATATTTTTCCTAATTTCAATCCCTTTCTTCCATCTGATTGCCTTTTGGCTGATTGATCATGTCTTAAATTTCTCTGGATATAACCTCAGCTGCCATCATGCCCCACTTGCGGGGCTGAAGCTGGGCCGCGCCTCTCATTTCCCTGGGTCAGTCTACATTTGGAGGCCCAGTGGAGACCCTTGTGGCATTTTGGACATGGGGTTTTAGGTCTTCTCTCATCCTGTCTTCTCACTCTTATCTTCATATCTACACTGAGCTCTTAGATGTCCAAGTTTTCCACATTGGAAACATCGACGAATTTCTCTAGAAGTCCTTTGCCAAGAGGGACCCTGTCTTTCCATGTTCATCATAGTCTGAGTATAAAAAGCATTTGTTCCTACTGTAGCACAGCGTCTTATGATCTCCTCTAAAGAAGCATCTTTGTCTAGTCCCCATATAATTCTCACAAATCTCATTGTCATTTTCCTTAGCCAGATGTCTGGTCATTATTTCTGTAGCTGCATTTTCTCCAATAGTTCTTTTGACAGCAGTTTGCAGACGTCCCACAAAATCCGCAAAAGGTTCATTGGGACCTTGCTCTATTTTAGTGAAATCCTCTCCCTGATCTTTCTGTCTGGGGAAGAGAACCCCAAACTTTTATTGCAGCCTTAGAAATTTGCTCATACACTGTCATGGGATAATTAATCTGTTCTGAATTCTCTCCATATTGACCTTCACTAGCTAATTGCTCAAAAGTGAATTGTGTGTTAACTCCTGTTTCTATATTGCATCTAACTTGGATCTTACATAACTCATGAAACTTCGTAAGCCACAATAAGTTTTGTCCAGGTTCTAGACATACCCTTGATATGGATTTCCAATCATTCGGGGTTAGGACTTCATAAGACAAACCATCTAGTAACATTTTAACATAAGCTGATGTAGCCCCATAAAGGGTACAACCTTTTTTCAAATCTTTAATTTTATTCAAATCTAAAGGTGTATATTTTCTCCTTTTTTGACCTACAGAGTCAATCCCTTCAATCACAGGATATGCATATGTAAAATCACTTATATCCTGTCCTTCTCTCTTAGCTTTAACCAATGCTTTTTCTAATCTTGTCATAGACTGCTTAACAGGAGATTCTGTTTGTACTTCTGCCTCTTCCCCTCCTCCTTGTTGCTCCACCCCTGAAGGGTTAATTGAGGGAGGAGATGGGAAATGCTCCTGTTGCTCAGAATTGTACTTAACTTCATTGTTATCTGATTCATCCTTTTCACCTAGTTTGGTTGACACTTCCCCATTTTGCTCCTTCTTTTCCTTTAGAATAACAATTTTTAAAGCCATTTGGATTAAATTGTAGGTATGAAGTGTATCTTTGGAAATTAAGTTTGGTTTGGAATTGTAGTGTTCACCTAATTGCTCTCCTACTAATTTCCACTCATCTGGATCCAATTCTTTTTCCAGAGAAAAACAAGGACATATGACCTGCACAATTTTTAAAAGTTTAGTAATCTCCAAAATTATAATCAGTTCTTGGCTTTTCATAACCTTGATAATGCTCTCTAAACATTTTCCTTGAACAGAAGGCATTTGCCCCATTTCACTGAAATTCTACTTTAGCTCTTTAACAAAGTTTAACAAAACTTTAACAAAGTTTAACAAAGTTTCCTTGTTACGCTTCTGGGTCAGAGAGACTTTTCCACTGAGATCTGAATCAGAGGCTTTTTCACTGGAATCAGGATCTTGTCTGTCCATGTTTGGACGCCAAATTGTAAAGTTCCAGAAATGTCAAGATCCGGGCTAGCTCCTCTGAAGGGTTCAGAATAAGTCCTTGTCAGGATAAGCAAAAGTCTTTGCCCCACGTCGGGCGCCAATAATGTAATGTTCTGTTGTCTCCAGAAATTGCCCAGCACTCTCTGGGAGGAGATTTGTTGTCTCAACTCAATCTCCCGGCCAGATTCTTCTTCCTGTAGAGAGCCATCCCAACTCTGACCTAGAGTAGACTCACTTCTTCAGGCCCAATGTTGTCTCTTTTATCCTCCCAGAGAAGGGGCGTGTGGGAACTCAAGGGCTTATGGGAAAATTACTTCAACCAATGAACTTGCTCCTTTTAAAGGTTGTATAAACTCCTTTTCATAAGTAAACTCCTCCTCAGAAGTTCAAAGGGGTTAATTACTCTTAAAGGCTGGAACCAAAAGGTGTGAACTAGAGAATTATTAAGTACTTAGTACTTAGTAAGAACCTAACATCTTATTATCTCATTAGCACTTAGTAAGAACCTAACACTCCCAGAGCATTTAAAATGTAAAAATTCTGAAGAGTACATAGAACTCTGGTCTGAAAGTTAGGAAGACCTGAGTTCAAGTCCTGACACATACTGGTTGTATAACTTAAATTAGTCCCCTGAGCAAATATTTGTGGGGAAAGAAAGGTCTTTATATACTTTTTATATATACTGCTTTTAAAAATTGCTATTATGTACCAAACACTATTCCAAATACTTTACAGTTATTATCTCCTTTGAACCCTCACAGTAATCATGGGAGGTAGATACTGTTATTATCCCCATTTTAAGGAAACTGGGGAAAAGAAAAATTAAGTGATGTGTTTAGACTAAGTGTCTAAGGCAGAATTTGAACTCAGATATTCCATTATATTACTAGTACCAGCTATCTCTAAGGTTGTAAATTACAAAGTGGTAACTGATCTGTGTTGGTAGGAAGAGTTTCTTCACAAATTAAATTATAAATCTAATTTTTTAAAAACCTCGTAAAAAGTCTATATGGAAGGGTGTAGAGAGTCACAGTCAGTGGGGAAACTCTGGGTGAGGTTTAAGTCCCTTCAGCCCAGAGAAAATCTGCTAACAATGTCTGGTTTGGCTCCCCATCTCCCCAAGGGTTCTCAGCCTTCCTGAGAAGTCAGGGGGAGGTGACAACCTGTGTTGTGAGAAGCAGAGTGATACCAGGTCAAAGAGTGATAACAGTGGCAATCTACATACAATAGCAAGCTGTTTATGTGGTTCCATGTGCACAGTGCTGTTCTTGTTACATTATATAAAGGGAAAAGTCCTTGAAATAAAAGGATTACATTTTTCCACCATCCTCAGGAGTCCCACCTCATTACTTCTCCACTAAGAAGGCATATTTTAATAACCCCGGTGCGAGGGCTCTAGAAAGCAACAGTACATGTTGTCACCCCAACTTGGGGGCTCTAGAAAGTAGGACACAACAGAAGGGATTATAATGCAGATAGGGAATCCTGGTGCCTTTCCTCTATCTTATCAAGTTGTTCCATATCATATCTTTTCTTTTTAAAAAAAATTATTTGTTTTTAACATTTAAAAAATTTCTGATTTCTGAATTCTGTCCTTCCTTCCCACCCTTCCATCACCCATTGAGATAACAAATTTATATGAGAAATCATTAAAAATATATTTCCATGTTAACTATGTTAAAAACATATACAGATACAAGAAAATTTAAAAAAATATATACTTCAATTTGCATTCAGTTTTTCCAAGTTTTTTTTTAACCTAATCCTGATCATCATTTCTCATAGCACAAAAATATTCCATCAGAATCATATACCATAACTTGTTCAGCCATTCTTCAGTTGCTGGGCATCCCCTCAATTTCCCCCTCCCCCCTTTTTTGCCACCACAAAAAGAGCTGCTATAAACAATTTTGGATATACATGTCCTTTTCTTTTTTGTTTGATCTTGGGATATAGAAGTAGTAGTGGTATTAGGTCAAGGAATATTCAGTTTTATAACCCTTTAAGTATAGTTCCAAATTGTTTTACAGAATGGTTGAATGTGTTCACAACTCCATAAACAGTGAATTAGTATTCCATTTTTTCCACATCCTCTCTAATATTTGTCATTTTCCTTTTCTGTCATGTTAGTCAACCTCATAGATGTGAGGTGGTACCTCAGTTGTTTTAATTTGCACTTTTCTAATCAATAGTTATTTAGAATATTTTTTCATATGATTATAGATAGCTTTGAGTTCTTCTTTTGAAAACTGACTGTTAATATTCTATGATCATTTATCGATTGAGGGATGACTTGTAGTCTCAGTCGTAGATATATAATTGACATGAGGATTTTATTAGAGAAATTTGTTATAAAAATTCCCTGAGCTTTCTCCTTTCCTTCTAATCTTGGCTGCATTGTAAACTGTACCTTTCAGAGGTTGAAACTATGCTAAAACTGTCAGCTTCAGAGCAATGTCAAGTATTTTTCAACTGGTTAAAAGTAAAGCTTTGGGCAAACATACTTCTCCAGCTCTGTCCCATGGTTCCTACTCTCTCCTTCACCTTTTTCCTTGAATTATAACTCCCTATATTCCCCATTGAAAAATAATGGACAGAAGTCAAATTACATAAAAAATAATTAGATGTGACAAATAATAGTAGTTCATATTTATGTAGTCCTTCATGGTTACAAAATATTTTATGTAATTGTCTTATTAGATTATAAACTGCTTTAGGACAGGGATTGTTTTCTGCAGAAAACAGTCCCTGTCCTAAAGCATATTTATAGATAGATAGATAGATAGATAGATAGATAGATAGATAGATAGATATAATGACTGCGTTAGTACCCTGGATATCTTAGAATCAACCAGAATCAGGATAAGCAAAAGTCTTTATTCTTGGTCTTTTGGGTTCGCTGTCAGGGGAATTTCCACACCTCCTTTCTTTCCCTTCACTGCCAAAGAATGATCCTGCTTCTCCTACTCCACCCTCTGATCTCTCTTCACCCTTCTCTCTCTACACACACAGATGGAGCTAGCACAGAATAGTCGAGCAGGGTCATCCTCCAAGCATACGTTAATAAAGTATTGTCCAATTGGTAATTAGCCTCAAGTGTTCGGTTGTCCAAGTGCATCTGCTCAGTTTCAGCCCTTTACACATGTGTGTGTATATATATATATATATATATATATATATATATATATATATATATATATATGTATATATATATATATATATATATGTATATATATATATATATATGTGTGTGTGTGTGTGTGTGTGTGTGTATATACATATATATATATATATATATATATATATATATATATATATATATATATATATATATATATATATATATATATATATATATATTCCCAGTGGGTAACACATTGCCTGGTACTTAATAAATATTTATTGCTCAATAAATGTTTATTGATTGATTATCTGATTTTCCCAACAACCTACATTATGTGCAGTGCTGATGTCCTCTCCTTTCAGCAAGTCCAAGTCAGACTGGGATTGGATCAATCAAATTATGTGAAGTATTTGATGTATTGCTCTATAAATACGAACCACATTCCAAACATATAACATACAATGGATCATCATAGCACTGAACACATACATAT